>NW_019154088.1:13759411-13937127 GCF_002288905.1 Enhydra lutris kenyoni | reverse complement strand
AAGAAAAAAAAAAAAAAGAGGCAGGATTCAAACCAGGTACTGAACAATGGTTTTGTAAATGGTGAAATGTGTATACATAGGGTTATTTAGAGACTTGCTTAAGCTCAAACTGAGGCAATGACATGTTTAAAAAGACAACAGTGAAATCTCATCTCTGACTATCTAGAATGCTTCAAGAAATACGTGAACCTTCACTTTGGCCCAAACGGAAGCTTGGCGTTATAATGTATAACGCTTGCTAGATTTTGTTATTAATCTACCCTCATAGCTAATCATTGCTTGAAACCCAAATATCCATATGCTGAGGCTTGGGGTGACATCTGGCTTTTGATGGATTAGCAGCAGGCAGGTCCTCTTGCGTGTGAATGTTGCTACCTGGAAAGGGACACATCCGAGCTCCAACTGCAGTCTGCTGGGCTGGATTTAGAGGGAAGAGCGCCATCTACTGAACACTGCTCAGCCTAACGGTTCCCTGTGTGCTTTCCCTCTCCAGCCTACTGGTTGACTGTTGCAGCTCAGACTAGCTCATGAGAATTTACAAGATTTTAGCAGGGTGTTGGAGGAAAGGGAACCTGTGACCCCAGAGTAACACTTCACTATATGAAAAATCCCAAGTCTTTGGCAAGAACTATTTGTTCTTAACATCGTAGTGCTATTAGGCAAGGATAATGATTGATAGAAGTCATTTTACTAGGCAGTCAGATACAAGTGTCAATTTCTCAGAGTTTATATGAGAAATGACATCAGCAGCACAAGTGTCTGGTGAAGACTGCGGAAGGATACAAGAGATAGTGGAGCCAGCTAGAAGCCTTTTGGTTCTTAACAGGAACCACTTCTTCCTGACACCCCTGCCTGCACCCCTGGAGGGAATACCTAAATCCTACTTTTGTCCTTTATCTGTAATGGAAATTCACGTGCAGGTGAAGGAGACAGGAAGAAGCATGCTGATCACCTGTGGTCATCCTATTTTCTGCAAAAAGTAGGCTTTTGTACATCTCAAGTGAGGCAGAATAAACAGGCTTCAGCTTAGAGAGCAGCAAGCAATGGGACTTGGTGGGTCAGATAGGCTCACAGAAGATTCCACCAACCATTGACAGAAAGCTTCACAAGGGACTAGCAGTCAGTCTCTTCCGAGATGAAATGCAAATGCGGCTGTCTTTGGGCTATGAGTCAAACCCTGATTGGCATGCAAATGCACATATATTCCTTCTAGCTCCAAAATTCTATGGCAACTTACACCCACATTAAACTATGTGATAAAACACAGCTCAGAGCTGCATCAAAACCAGCGCTCCCTGAAATGCAAATCAAAACCACAATGTGGTATCACCTCACACCTGCTAGAGTGTCTATTTTCAAGAAGACAAAAGATAACAAATGCAGGCAAGGATGTACAGGGAAGGAAACCCTTGTGCGCTGTGGCTGGGAATGCAAATGGGGGCATCCACTATGGAAAACAGTATGGCGATTCCTCAAAAAAATTAAAAATAGAACGAGCATATGATCCAGCAATCTCGCTTCTGCATACATATCCAAAGGAAGTGAAATCACTATTTCAAGGAAATATCTGCTCTGCTCTATTCGTGCAGCATTATTCACAAGAGGCAAGATATGAAAACAACTTAAGTGTCTGTTGACAGAGGGATGGATTTAAAATATGGTGTGTATATATACAATGGAATATTATTCAGCCTTTAAAAAAGGAAATCCTGCCATTTGTGCCAACACAGATGAACCTGGAAAGCATGATGCCAAGTGAAGTAAGTCAGACAGAAAAGGATAAATATTGTATGGCATCAGTTATGTGTGGACTCTTCACCAAAAAAAAGATAAATTCCTAGAAATAGGGAGCAGAATGATTGGCTGAGGGGTGGGGGTAGGGGAGGGGTAGGGTAAAGTTGGTCAAAGGGTACAAACTTTCAGTCATGAGGTAAATAAGCGCTGAAGAACTAATGTACAGTATGGTGATTATAGTCAATAACAGTGTGTTGTATACTTGACATTGGCTAAGAGAGCATTTCTTAAGCATTTTCACCAAAAGGAAAAAAAAAAAAAACTAACAATGTGATGTGACAGATGTGTTAACTTGGTTATGGTAAACTTTTCACAGTGTGTACAGACACCAAATCATCATGTTGCACACTTGAAATGTATTACAATTTTATTTGCCAATGATACCTCAGTAAAGCTGGGGGGTGGAAAAGAGAGTGCCCTCAGCCTTTATTACTACTGAATGAATTCCTGCGCTATCACCCAAAAGGCTGGAGGAGTTTCTTCTTCAACAGCTGTGCCCTTGGGTCTATGAAATTTCCCTGGCTGTGTTACTTCTCTCATTATATCCTCCTTATTATAGAACTGAAAACTCAGGTTTAGAAAAAAATATCTCCATACCTCCACAAAAAAAAGTTAATGTATATAGTAAGTAATTATAAGAATGCCACATTCCACACCTTTAATTGCTTTGTATTTCATTCTTCCTGCCCAGGCAGGAGTCACCTCACCACTCGTACTTTCACTTATTCATTTGTTGGATTTCCAGCCATCTGTGTTGAATTCCACCATCTGGCTGTCTTAGAGTGCAATGACATAGTAGCTGGGTTTTATGGATTTCCAACAGAGTGAAGTGCTCTCTATTATTTCAGCAAAGTTTTAGTACTATGGACTGGCGCTTGCAAGCAACTTTTGTTAAATCATCTTTGGTACTTCTACCAATGATTAGACTTTCAAGAGTCACACATATTCAGCAAATCCCCCGTTTGGCTTGGTGCTGCTGACCACCTTCCCATTTCATATCAGGACCGTTACAGAGAGAATATCTCTCTCTCTCTCTCCCTCTCTCTCTCTCTCTCACACACACACACACACATTTTGTGTGATGGGGAAGCATGAAATAGAAAGCCTTCCACTTTCCGTGGTGCTTAGCAATCCTTCTCTGTGTTCCAGTCTCATTTCTCACATTCACAATTTCTAAACTTTATCTCCCTTCCTAAGTCTCCTTGTCTCACCATCTCTCCTCCTTCGGCACAGAGAGAAAAATGGCAACATGAGGAATGAACTCCTTTCATTTCTTGATCTCCCATTTCTACTTCTTTGTCTCCCCTCCTAACCACACCTCTGTCCCCAGTCAGATGTCCCTTCTCTTGTTCAGGACTAGTCTTTCCACCTGAGCTTCCATTCTGACATTTCCCCCTTTCTCAGAGACAAGAAAGAAAGGAAGGAAGAGAGAAAGAAAGAAAAAGGAGAAATGGAAAGAAAGCAAGCAAGCAAGTGGAGATGGAGGTGAAAAGAAAAGAAACAGACTACAAAGGGTTAGGAAGGGAAGGGTAAGGAAGGGAAGGGAAGGGAAGGGAAGGGAAGGGGAAACTTCCTAAAGACAACATGCCTCTGATTTTCACTCAATCTCTTTGCTTCCCACACAGACCAGCTACCCTTAAGAGTGTGCTCTCGGGGCACCTGGGTGGCTCAGTCAGTTAAGCATCTGCCTTCGGCTCAGGTCATGATCCCAGGGTCCTAATCAAGCCTAGCATTGGGCTCCATTCTCAGTAGGGAGCCTGCTTCTCCCCCTGCCCCTCCCCTGCTCATGCTTTCTCTCTCTCTTCCTCACTGCCCCCCGCCAAATAAATAATCTTTAAAAAAAAAAAAAAAAGATTTACTTATTCGGGGCCCCTTATTGGCTCAGTCAGCTAGACATCTGCCTTCACCTCAGGTCATCATCCCTGGGTACTGGGATCAAGCCCTATGTGAGGCTCTCTGCTTTATGGGGAACCTGCTTCTCCCTCTGCCTCTGCCTCTCACTCTTCCTGCTTGTTCTCTCTCTCTCTCTCTCTCACATAAATAATTAAAATCTTAAAAAAAAAAAAAGTGTGTGCTCTCTACTTGAGTCTCCATTCTCTCACAAACTACCCTTTCATCAACTGAGTGCAATCTGGGTTCACTCTCCACCACTTACCTAAGCCCTAACTGAAGTAGATCTGTGTGAGGGTATGTGTAGTGCCTCATAGGGTGCCTGGCATAGGGTGAAGCTCAATAGTAAACTTCTCTGGCCAGTCTCACCCTAATCTGTAAACTAGATGGGAGCTTTCCAGTTCTTCCTTGACTTGACTTTTCTACATCAGTGATGCCTCCCTTTCTGAAATTTCCCTTATTTACTTCCAGATCTCTTCTCTCTCCTGGTGTTTGTCCTATCTCTAACTACCTCTTATGTCTCCTTTTAAGGATCCTACCCTCTCAATGCTTTAAATTAGGACCATTTTTAGTCTCAACTCTTGGTTTTACACCCTGATTGGGTGACTCTATTAACTTCCACAAAAGCTTTACCATTTCCATTCATGTGACAAATACATAATGGGTTCCTACTATATACCTGTTCTATAATCCTCCTCACTGGACCTCTCCATTGGAAGGAGACACACACACACACACACAAACAAACACAATTATTCTTCATTCTCTCCTTCCTGTTTAAGTAAATGACACCCATCCGCCAAGTCAGTCAAGTAAGAAACTAGTAATAATGTTAAAATTGCTTTTCACCTACCCCACATCCAAAGAATCACCAGGTCCTGTGGATTCCACCTTCTAAATTCTCTAGACTCTCTCCCAGTATCTCCAGTCTCCTGGCTGGCTTCCATTCACACTTCATCCTTCCTCATCTGAATTACAGCAGCAGCCTCTTCACTGGCCTCTTTGTCCATTTTAGGTCCCTGTCAAGCCATTCTCCACACCGGCCTTTCTAAAACATGATCTAATAACAGCATTTCTCTGTCTAAAAAAATTCACTGGATCTCACTGCCCCAGTATAAAATCCAAATCCATCAAAGTGTCAGTGATCTGGCTCCCACCAACCTGCCCACAATCACGTCTTGACACCCACTGTCCTACTTATACTCAGTGTCTGTGGTTTCCCCTGCCCTCCCACGCCTCCACGACTGTACACACTGGTACCTCCTCTCAGATCCTCTTCGCCTCTTCCTTTCTGTCCAGGTGGGTTCTCATTTCCAGACTCAGATCAACTGTTATCTCCTCCAGAATATTTCTCTGTCCTTTTCCCTCACATCCACTGTGTGAAACAGGTGCTTCTTGCCAGGGAAACCTAAAGCACTCTGTACTTCCCTCTGCAATATAACTTATCACGCACTTGTAACTGACATTTACATAGCATCTGCCCTATGTTTTAAGCTATATTGTAAGCTCGCCAAGGCCAGGGGCCATTAATATTCAGTATCAACAGTACCTATCACAGTGCCGAAAACATAGTAGGTATTCAATAAGCGTATGTCGATTCAATGTTGGTAGAGTAAAAGCACTACAAAGCCTTCCCTGGCCTCACCAGCTATGGTGCCAGAGAAGTCATAGTAACAGTACTAACTCAAAGCCCAGTGAATTCAGGCCCCATCTTTTCACACGACAGCCTGCAAATATACACACATACACACACACACATCTGTACATACAGGGCAAAGCGCTCCAGAAGGGCTGGCATGTGATTCCTTCCACCTGCCAGAGCTCCCTGTTCCACCTGACCTCACCATGGTCTCCAGCAGTCACAGATGCCCCTTTTTGGCACCTCCACGGGTGCCGTAAATCCTTGGGTGGTTCATGGCAAAGAAGAAGAGGTGGAAGTAAACAGAGGAAGCCGACCTCCCTTCACTAAAGGTGCCCCCAAACAAAACAGTTTGTGCTATAATTTATGACATACCTGTGAGTGTAATCTTTTTATCACTAATCTGTGTCCCCCCCTGCTCTGCCTGGAGCCACAGGAAGACCAGTAGGGGTTGCTGTCTGAGAGAAATATGAGTACTGGACACGAGGCTGACTCGGTCACTTTTCCTTTCCAAAAATTATAGCATTCTTTACAGAGGAAGTTCATCTGCCCGGTTCCTCTCTCCCTCTGCCCTGCCCCTGTAGGGCACTGGCTATGAATGATTCTCATCTACACCCAAGAGGGACTCCAGTCCTCACTGTACCATGCATCAGACACCATGCTGGCACTGGGGCCAGATGGTCAATCAGGCAGACAACCAGGCAGACATGCCATCCCGGAGGCAATAGCACAGAGGTGAGAGGCAGGCTGCTGGAGCCATATGGCCTGGGTTTACATGCTAGCCCAGCCATCTTCTAGCTTCTGTGACCTTCAGCCCAGTATTTTAACCTCTGTGTGCCTCAGTTCACCCACCTGTAAATGGGTGAAAATATAGTACCTATTGTATAAGGTTGTCATAAGGAACAAGTTAATTCATGTTCAACAGCACTGCGTGTCACATAACAAGTCCTCTATAAAAGTTATCTACTATTATTATAATCGAGTGGGAGATAAACAATAAAATAAAGAGACCAATGAGCAAAATAATTACAAGTCACAGAAGGGAAGGAGCCAGCCACACAAACAGCTGGGAGTATAAAATTCCTGACAGGGAGAGTCCCTGAGATGGAAAGGAGTTTGGTGAATCTTACCACTTGAAAGAGGGTTCATGAGCTGAGCAGAGTGAGCCAGGCCCCGAACAATACAGGAAGAGGAGAGGGAAGATCAGATTGCGTGAGGCTGATGGGCTGCGGCAGAAAATTTCAATTTCATTCTGTGTTAAATGGAAAGTCATTGGAGGGCTTTAAACGTTATCTAATCTACATGTTTTAAGATTACTCTGACTAATGGACTGAAGGGTAAGCAAGAGGAGAAACAGGAAGATAATTAGGAGGTGATGGCCAGTGTCCAGGATAGAGACAGCAGTGGCTGGCAAGAGGGGGTGGCGGTGGAATAAAAGGAATCAATGGGCTAGAGAGTTATCTGTGGAGAAAATCCAATGGACTCTGCAACAGGGCAGAGCTGGCTGAAGCATTAAAGGTTAAGAGAAGGTGAATTATCTCCCTAATGTAACCTGAAAGAGAGAGAGGCCTTTATTTGTAAACATGGCTTTGGTTTTCCCTGGGAGACACACAATCACTACTGCCCACAACACAAAGCAGTGATTTCCTGGGAGCCTAAAGAGGCTAGAGCTCTGGGCTTGGTAGAAATGACTTCCTCCCAGGATAGGTGCACAGATTTTCTGTGATCATGTGCCTGAAACCACTGTTTTTTAAGTCATCAAACTTATATTGATAAATCCTCTAAATAATAAAACTGCATACAAAATAGGTATTAACTATAATAATCACGAAAGAATTAACTGACATGTTTTAGGTCACTTCGAAAACAATAGATTCATATTTGATAGGTTATGTGTGTTTTGTGGTATTTTGTGGGCCCTTCTGTTGTAAATATATGCAGTATATTTATGAATATCTTATAGAAATTACAATGTAATTTTGTTTTAAATGATTAGATTGATTTTATACTATTTTCCTTTGTAAATATTGATGACCGTAAGCATGACTGTTTTATATGTTACACTTCTAGTCAAGAATTGTAGCCCTGAAAAGGGAAATGAAATTTCCTTCATGACAGTTTTTAGAAACCCATTCCAGCAAAAGTGGGGTCTGATTATGAGCTCTGTTTACTTTTCCTGGGGTCAGAGTCACACAGCAGAGGTTTTAGAGTCATTGTTTAGTATCCTCTTTCCTCTACTCCCAAATAATTGAAGCTTTCTCTCTCATAATCTCTCTTGTCACTAAACTGTAGGGTCCCTCTAAAAACAGTACGACAAAAACATGGCAAGTGCAAGAAAAATAATCAAATCAAATCAGCATGTATTTATCAAATAACTAATACTTGAACTCCCTTCTCTATATATTCCACTTCCAAACTTCGTTATTTTATCCCAACTAAAAGTAAAGTACATATGGGTTGGGCTACCTAAGGAAGTAAACAGGTACTTAAATAGACTGGGGAAAAGGTATAGTCAGAGAAAAATAAAGGAAAATAAGAGAAACCACCCAAATTTAGGGGCTACTGGCTCCTTGTGCACTTCTTTCAGATGGCTTTCTTTAAAAAAAAAAAGAGAGAGAGAGAGAGAGGGTTTTTTTTATTTATTTGAGAGAGAAAGAGAGCATCAGCGGAGGTGGAGGGGCAGACGGGAAGAGGGAGAGGGACAGGCACACTTCCCATTGAGCAGGGAGCCAGATGTGGGGCTCAATTCCAGGGCACCAAGATCATGACCTGAGCCGAAGGCAGATACTTAACTGACTGAAACATCCAGGCGCCCCTCCAGACCATTTTCAAGATAAAAACTCAAGAGAACTGGGGCACCTGGCTGGCTCAGTCAGTGGAGGGTTTGACTCTTAATCTCAGGGTTGTGAGTTCAAGCCCCATGCTGGGTATGAAGCCTACCTAAAAACAAACAAGCCAACCAACAAACAACAAACTCAAGAGAATTAACATTTGTTGCATATATAAACTTAGGGAAGACTAGGCTAATGTGAAAGCAAATGACCTTCTTAGGAAAGTCACGTTTCTTACTAACCATAGAACAGGCAAATTCAGCACATGGGTAGGATAACACGATGAAGAGAATAAGCAGAGCCAGCACTAGGAGATTAGGACAGAGTGTGTGAGAAGTCAAGTCAATTTCCGTTTATTCAATTAATGCATGGATGAAGACTAGAAGATGGGAAGCCAGCCAAGGGACTCAAGGTTAAAATGTATTCTTTGAGTTGAACATTATGCAGACAATAATTCACAAGTTTTGGGCTGTTTCAAAATGTCTGAACTAGAAGTTTCTCAAATCCATTGCTAAGCTAGGAATTCTATATAATAAGCTCATAAACATATAAGTGGGAGTCTGGGGTGGAGGGAGACTGCATGTCTCCAAAATGATCATCCTTCATGTTAATGTGAGAGGATGATCTGCTTCTTAACTACCTTGATGTTAAGGATGTTTCACCCATTTGGTCAGTATCCAAGATGGCAGACCCAACTGATTGTCTAAGACTAAACCCTAGGGCCCAGCCAAAGTGCAGGGAAATTATCAAATTTAAAGGAGAGCAAATTCAAAATGGCTATTTTTAAATGGGGCACGTCATTTTTGAAGGCTAAGGGAAAAACATCAGAGAAGGAAAGTAGGAATACAGAGGGCTATGCTGCTATTAGAAATTTCAACAAAATAATAGGATACCCATGCTCCAAAAAAATTTGAAGAAAGACCCAACTGGTCTCCCTGCCTTTGCCCCTGTGCTCCCACAATCTACTTTCAACACAGAATCCAGGTGATTCTATTAAATACAAATCAGATCATGCATGCCCCTTGTCTCTTCTAAACCTTCCAGTGACTTCTGACATCATTCAGAGTAATTGCCAAATCTTGTAGGGCCCCAAGCTATTTAAATGGTGAGGACCAGAACAGAAGGCTCCACAAGACATCTCTTCCCTTTTTGGCTCCCCAGTATCTGTACAGCCTTCCCAGCTAGGGGAAATCCTCTGCATGGTATGGTTCTCAGAGGAGGTAGGGCCTATAGCAGTGAAAGAGGGACTGTTCCCTGTCCCCAATCTCTAACCAGCAGAACAATCACAGGACCCAGGCTAGGCCATTCTGGTCTGAATATTTTTATTATGGAAATGATCTGCAATGATGGAATCAAGGATGCAGTGGCTGTCACATTATATATGGTGGCAGCATCCCCACCAACGGCAAGCTGTCCATCTTCAGGGGTGCCATAGTAGCAACCCAACCAGACTGTTCTTGCTTGTAACCCTGGTGCATTCCTGCCTGCTGAGCTTTCTTTGGCTCCTACCCATTTTCTGAGGCTGGTTCTATGACCTCTTCTCTGATTCTAAGAGTTGTTATGACCTTCTAATAAATTCCTTTTCTGCTTAGATTAGCCAGAATTGTTTTCTGTTGTTTAAACCCAAGACTCATGACAGGTAAAATGAGCTTTGTTGCACATCAATGAATCTTTGAATACAGAAGAGAAAGGCTAAAGTCTAGTAGGGCGTGCTGAGAGCCAGCTGGCTCTGAATAAAGTAGAAAGAACTGAGTTTCTTGGGGCACCCAAGGAAAGGTGGCCTGGGATGTAATCTTGAAGGAGAGAGGGGTCTGAGTAGAAGGGCTGAGGAACCCATGAAAGGAAGAGATTAGGGAAAAAATTGAAAAAATTTTTGCTCCAATGACCAACAAGAGGAAAGGCAAAGGAAAGTGAAATGGTAAAAGCTTAATTGAAACAGCCTTACTCTTGAGGCTCCTGGGTGGCTCAGTCATTTAAGCTTCTCAGGGTCCTGGGATGGAGTTTCACATCGGGCTCCCTGCTTAGTTGGGAGCCTGCTTCTCCCTCTCCCTCTGCTTGGCCCCCACCATGTCAAATAAATAAAATCTTTTTTAAAATAATAAATGAAAAAAAAATAAACAGGCTCACTCTTTAGAATCCCATCTCCTACCCTGTATCTTATGTGCCCATAGTTCCTTTTCTTACTGGAACTGCTCAGTGAAAGTCAACAGCTCCAAAGCTTTGGGTGAGGTGTCATTTGCTATAGCTGAACTAAAAAAATTAAAAATTTAAAATTTAAAAAATCTCCTTTTAATCACTACCTAGGTAAATCTGACTTAAGGGGGGGGGAATGCAGCAGAATATGGGGCATGTATTCTGCTTCTACAGGACTATCGATGGGCTTTGTCATTTGGTTGAGTAATTGATGTATTTTAACGCTTGCTAGCCATTATTGAGATCAATTTCCTGAAACACGAAACTTTGGAATGGTCAACAAAGAATGCTGCATTTATGAGGTGAGTACTGACAGGAACTGTGTAAGTCCCTGTATTACTCAAGTCTCGTGCCCTGCATTCCTCTCTGACCCTGTCTCAGTGTCTTTTCCTGGTCTTTTCTCCATGTCGCTGCTTCCTTCCATCTGTGTGTATGTGTCTACCTCTGCCTGGCTCTGCCTTGTCAATTCACCTCCTGTTCAAAAAGGGTTTATCTCACAAATAGCAGGATAACATAGATTCAAGGCAGATCAGAAAGGAAAAGAAAAAGGAAAGACACAAACTCAGGTCAGAAATGTAAAGAATACCAAAATGCGTACTAAGAAGGCCTACTCACCAGCACCAATGGTGCCATCAATTTTATCCGCACTCTCCAGCAGTCACTTCAAAGATGGAAATACAATTGGTGTCTGTGAGATAAAATTATGCCAACCTCTCTGGCTTCCTAAATCTGCATAGTAACATAATTTACGAAAATGATGCATCACAATGACACAATTTGTCAGAAAATCCCTCTGCCTCACAAATGGCCCTGCCACACTTAATAAGCAGAAATAACTGGCAAAGAGTTCACTCACCTTCCTTGGCTGCAAGAGCCAGGTTCCCAGTGTGCTTGATGGAAGTATTGCTTCACACAGCAGGTAATAAATTTGCAGAATTCATTACCCCCAGGAGGAGGTGCAGGCAGGAAATAGAAATGGATTTCAAAAGAATTGGTCAAATTTATAAGTGGTGAAGCCATCAATGGCTCTTATTTTGTTTACATTTAATAATATTTTATCCTGTGATCAACCCCACCCCTTACCTGCTATCCTAAAGTGCATCCTTACAATTCCTTGCCTTTCTCTCCAGTGAGATTTCTGATGCTATACATAATATTTGATATATATTGACCTTTATACAGAAATACTCTATGTTTACTCTTTGTTGGTAGAAATATATTTCAGATTTCAGTAATGTTGCTCAAATGTAGATGTTTTAATAGTCTTCACATTTTCAGCATATTTTGTAACACTACACAACACATAACTAAATTAATAATTACAACACTGTAGTCCCAATGAATACCCTGCTTTAGAACAAATTAATTATGCTTTGACAACCCAGCAACTGAAGTAAACCTGGCCCCAGGAACATTTTGGAAACTTTCTGATTGTTCAAGGCCCAAAAGGGAGTGAGGAAGGTAATTAGAGTTGGATTAAGCTGGACTGACACTTTGCATGGCCGAGTAGGTTAAGTCTCTGCTGTGTCCTGTAGCTGTGGGTGCCTCTCTATTCTATGATCCAGCCGGCCTGAAAGAGGGGACATATGTGGCCAGTCTTGGCAGAAAACCAGCACAGCTCTGCTCTTACCACTCCAGGGATCACCCATCAATGTGCAGTGTGGCTCTTATGGGAACCAGCACTCTTCAGCCAGACCTGGACATCAGATATCGGTTCCAAAGTCTCTGAGCAGAACGATGGGAGAAAGGATTCTGCTGTACTTCAGGTCACTTTCTTCTCTTCAATTTGGGAACATCCTAGAGAACTAACCAAGTCCTTTAGTAACTTGGGAAAAGGCAAATGGAAGCCAAAGCCTCATGGGTTTTTGAGGGAAAGGACTTCTGGACACCCAGGGAAGGAATCCGTATCAGGGTATGTTATTTATATCAGGAGAGACTGAGGCTCACAGTGATGGGGTTCTTTGGCCCTTCTGAATGGGATGATTTTTGGAAGTGGGAATGAGTGTAGTAAATGTTTTTGCAGCACAAAGATACACTTTTTTCATGTGCAGGGATTTTCTGCAGCTGTCACTAACACAGCAGTGATAGGTCTCATGACCTAGATACAAGCCAGGAAAAAGAGGTCAGTACTGTCCTGGTGTACCTTCTCATTAGTCTGGCTGGGACTTGCTCTAAGCCAGAATAAATTGGAACATCACCTTGGACAAATTCCTTAACTTGTCTACATCTTCCTCATCCGTAAAATCAGGCAGTTAGACTAGGTTATCTTAAAGGTCCCATCCAGCTCCAAGCTCCTGTCTCTCTGGTCTGGGCTCATGGTTCTGCTGGTATAAACAACAGTGCTAAGGGTGCTCCTGCCTACTGCCTGTTAAATTTACATGATGCTCCTAAATACCGGTTTTTTTTCTCAGTGGCAAGAAAGCAATGCTCATCTCACCAGAATATTCTTGAAGAAATGTAAAAATAAATTTCTACACACTAACACTTGTACTGAGCAAGAACTGTTTGAGGTTTTTAGGGACCCACTAGAAGAGACCTGGGAAAGCAAATGTAGGCTACTCACTTTCCTTCTCTTTAAAATGAAGATGAGGGGTGCCTAGGAGGCTCAGTCAGTTAAGCATCTGACTCTTGGTTTCAGCTCAGGTCATGATCTCAGGGTGGTGAGATGGAGTCAGCCCCATATCAGGCTCTGTGCTCAGCACAGAGTCTGCTTGTCCCCTCCCTCTGCTCCTCCCCTCACTCTCTCATTCTAAAAATAAAAAAATGAATATATTTTTTTAAAAAATGAATAAAATAAAATAAAACAAAGGAGCACCTGAGTGCCTCAGTCAGTTAAGCATCTGCCTTAGGCTCAAGTCATGATCTCAGGGTCCTGGGATCCAGCCCAGTGTTAGGGTGAAGCTCCCTACTCAGTGGGAAGTCTGCTTCTCACTCTCCCTCCACCTCACCCCACCCCCAACTCTCTCTCTCAAATACATAAAATCTTCCAAAAAAATAATAAAATAAAAGAGGAAAAGGACACCTATCTCAAGATGGGGTACAGATTAAATGAAACCATATTCAGCCAGCACTGTGTCCTGTGTAAATAATGCTATGAATGCTATGGTGAGCACTATCATGAGGTGGCCATGATTGCCTCTGCACAGGAGAAAACACTAAGGTTCAGAGAGGTGAAGAAAAGTCACTAAGGCTACATAACTATGACACAGTAGACTGGCTTTTATTTTGGTACACTGGCTTTTAAACACACAAAAATTTGACTCCAAATCTCATGCTCTCAGCCCAGTATATGTATGACTTGTTTGACTTTGCCATCCTCAGTGTATGTGTGTTTTGTAGTCAGACAGACAGAGATGTAAACAAGTCAATGACTAGCACACACAAGCAATGACTCTAGACAACTGAACTCGTTTTGCTGGGTCTTGGCTTCCTCATCTGTGAGGATTAAAAGAGATTTTTTATATACATATATATGCATATATACTCACATATATGTGTGTATACACACACACACACACACACACACACACACACGCATACATATAAAGCAGGTAACACATGGTGCTTTGTAACATGGTAGAGGTTTAACAGATGGTAGTTTTTATCCTGAATTTGTAAGTCCCTAAAACAAACTCTGAGAACAGGGTTTGGATGCAGGATTTTATTTCAGAGGTGATCCTCATAAGTACAAATAAGGAGGTGGGCAAAGCAAGACAGGGAAAAGAGAGGGTAAATAAAGGATGGATTAGTGGCTCAAGCCCATCTAGACTATCTGAGAAGGGTGCGTGGTGGCTCAGTTGGCTAAGCCTCTGCCTTTGGCTCAGGTCATGATCCCAACGTCTTGGGATCAAGCCCCACATCAGGCTCCCTGCTCAGTGGAGAGTCTGCTTCTCCCTCTGCCTCTCCCCCCACTCATTCTCATTCCCTTTCTCTCAAATAAATAAAATCTTTCTTTAAAAAAACATAGATTGTCTGAGAAAATGTGTGAAAGCCACCTCAGAATCATCCCATTAAAGCCTCAGTTCTCAGACTTCAGGACACAAAAAAATCTCCTGGAGGGTTGTTAACACAGATTGCTGAGCTCCATTCTCAGAGTTTCCCATTGAGTAGGTTTGGGATGGGGTCCAAGAACTTGTATTTCTAACAAGTTCCCAGATGATACTGATATTGCTGGTCCAGGAGCCACACTTTGAGAACCACTGCACTAAAAGATGGGATGCTAGGGGTGGGGGGCATCAAGCCACTGACTTGTCCCCTATTGATTAAGATGCCCCATTGTTTGAGAATGAAACTATCACACACATATTTCCAGGTTGGCCTACAGAGGTGAAGCAAATTTAAACAACACCAAAGCAAGTTTTTAGGCACAGCAAAAGAGAAATAGGTGCTACAAGTAAGAAGCCACTGCGTCCCACAGCAGCTGATAAACCCAAGTAAGCTGAGGGCTTGGGGCAGGGCACCAAGAGTGTCTGCTATACTTTCTCTTCATTATTGTTCCTGTGTTTGTGGCCAATATTAGTCTCCAAACCGAAAGACTATAGTCTCAAGATCATTGGTGGAAAAATGTCTGAATCCAATGGCTATAAAGGTGGAAAACTCCCTCACCCTGAGGCTGATGGCAGCCATGAAGGACTCTTCCAGATCAGTAATTTCTTCATCGAATCAAAGAAATGAGGAGGAGAGGAGTGAAGCAAGGCCAGCGCAATTATCAGTGAGTGACTGTAATGACCAGGAGACCCACTGTGACCCAACACAAACTTCTGACCCCACTGAGGCACATCCAGGCTACAAAGAGGACACATTTTATATGCAAATCATGCAGAGCTCAGTGCTCTCCCACATGCTCTTTGTGCCCTGTGGAGAAAATGGTTAACATTGGTGATAAAATGGGACTGCTCCATTATTCTGTTCCGCATGTACATTTAATTGTCAACATTGCAATAGCTTTAACTGCAAATAAGCACAAACTCATTGCCCATCAA
Organism: Enhydra lutris kenyoni; assembly: GCF_002288905.1. NCBI lineage: Eukaryota > Metazoa > Chordata > Mammalia > Carnivora > Mustelidae > Enhydra > Enhydra lutris. The sequence continues at coordinate 13,921,798 of NW_019154088.1, read as the reverse complement.
TTGTTTGATGGGAGGAAAACAGGCAATTTGGAGATGATACTGAAATGAGAAACATCATTATTATCTTTTCGTATGAGGTTTTGTTTTCATTCTTCACTTTCCTTGCCCTCTCCTCAGTGATTATATTTTTCACAAATTCAACATCAAAATACTACAGCCAATACAAAATATTCCAGCATTCATCTCAGTCCTGAGGGTTTCATTTACTAATTTCAGATATCTGTAGTAGCATTTTTTTCCTCAAAACATTTTATATCTCTTAATCCATTCATCCTCATAACAGTGCCTTGAGCTTAGGATGCTGGAGTACTATTTGCAAATGAGGAAACAAAGGCACAGAATAGCAAACTGACTTGTCCAGAAACTGACTGGCAGTGATAGAACTGATTCACATTAAATTGCAGTGTGTTGCATTTAATTTTGTTCATACTGTTAGAAAATCTTTGGATATATTAATCAATGAGTATAGAGAATTCCTAACATAGTCCCTCTTCCCTTTATTCAAGCTAGTAGCAGAGCTCTGCTCAACGGTCCAATGAAGGTATGTGGTTCAAAAAATACATTATCCTTGGAGAATTCCACAAGTTCCCAGAAGAAGTAGGAAGGAAAGTAGAAGAGCAGAGATGAGGTGTCAGAAATAAGTAGCAGAAACATAAAAGAATAAAACAACAACCAAAAAAAAAAAAAAAAATGGAGGGAGACTCTCCCCAGACTGGAAAAGGACTCCCTAAAATTCAAGACAAGTGAAAGAGAGAGCTATGTACTAATGCAGCAGGGATCCAGACTTCCACCTCCTGGCATTATAGCCAAGGTGGAAGCAACATGCTAAGAAGTGCAGGATGCCCTACCCTGGACTCACAAAGCTTTTCACAGTCCCAGCATATTCAGGAAGCAACAGTGTCCCAACACTTGAAAGAATCATGAGGACAAAGGCATAGGATGTCTCAGCTTAGAGATAGATGGCCCGTCAGCAAGATCTCCTTAGGTCCCAAAGATCCCTTAGGTCCCAAGATCTCCTTAGGTCCCAAACATGGCACTGGGTAATACCTGAAACAATGAACCAAATCCATGAAGCAGAGGCCAGGGTTAGAGGGCAGTGTAAAAGGAGAAACCTCAGAATGGCTGAGTATTAATTGTCTAGCAGGGGAAGAGTGACTGAATTACACAATAGAAAGTAAGTGATATTTCACACACCTGGAGTTTGGGGATAAGCTTCAAATCTGTTATGGTGTCTGCTATTGCTTTGGTACCATCAACATTCTTGAACCAAGGAGAGTCTTAGGGAAAAGAAGTGAAAGGGCACCAGGGTGGCTCAGTTAAGCATCCAACTCTTGATTTAGGCTCAGGTTATGATCTCAGGGTTGTGAGATCAAGCCCTGCATTGGGTTCCATGCTGAGCGTGGAGCCTGCTTAAGACCCTCTCTCCCTCTCCCTCTGCCTCTACCCCTTGCCCCACCCACCTGCATGCATGCTCTCTCTCTCTCTCTAAAAAAAAAGAAGTGAAGATTTCTCTGACTCTTCCATCCCAAAATGCTGATGCCCCCTCCAGGTCTTTTCTCTGCTGCCTTCTTGTTCCATGGCTGCATCCTCCTGGATGCTTGCTCACTACCACCTTCCACTACCACCATCAAGACACCATCATGTAGTACCAACTAGATTATCTCATAATTATTCTCGGTCTTCTCCCCACCCATGCCCTAGGAGCTGTAACACACAAACTTCCATCAACGTAACTTCCATCAGAAGCAGTTGATCACTCTGCAGAAATTCTCAGATTAGGATGCAGGAATGGAGAAAAGCAGGGATCAAAATAGAGAGGAACAGTGGTGAGGTATGAGCTACTAAACCCATCCAAAAGGAGCATGGGTTTGAACACTACCACCCCAGCAAAGTACAGAAAGAGCATCTTCAAACTCTAGACATGGCCATTGGGGTGCTGTAGACATAGGAGCTAGGCAGGACAAAAGGTTCAGAACCACTGCGTTATGCTAAGTTATGAAGATATGGAACCATGGTAAGCCAGGAAAACAGAGTAGATCCCAACTCTACCATTTACATCTGTGTGACTTTGGATGAGAGTCACAGATAACTGTGCTCTCACACAGTAATACTCACCTTAGCAGCAGGAGCATCCCATCATCATCCTCACCGCTCCTACTACTACTCACAGCTAGGACTTGCTGATAGTCTCTCACACAACAGATCTTATTGTAAGTGCCCCTAAGTTGCACACAAATGGTCTGTAGCACCATTTTGATCACTGAGATCTATGGCACAGAGAGCTTAAATGGCTTGCCCCACAAGAATGTCCACTGCAGACCCAGAGAGCAAACCCTATAGTGTAAAGTAGAACTCCGAAACACACTGCTATACTGCGTAGACAGGTGTGTGGAGGATTGCAGGAGACAGTCCAGGACTGTGTTCCATATACTAGAAAGCCATGCAAAGGGGATATAATCATGGGAAAACCAAGTTCCTTCCAAATCCATGGAGTACTGGTCAGGATTCTTGGTTGCAAGTATGTAACCTATCCCTGCAAACCCAAGCAGAAAGAGAATCTACCCAAAAGATGCTGAGTGACTGAGAGTCATATAAGGACTGACAAACAAGATGAAGGTGAACACTTAAGGGCAGTGAGCTATAGTGAGGACCCTGCGATTAGAACAATCCACTCAAGACCCACCACCAACAGTTGTTGGCCCCAGCCATTGACCAGGGCTCATCAAGCTTTGCCAGCCCAGACGCTCCCTGCCATGCTGCCTGACTGACTCAGTCACGGCCACCAGGAATAATGTCTTTGTCTGACACATACCACCCACACCCCACTTTCTGCCTCTCCTTCAAGTTCTAAGGGCTCATTCAAAAGCAGTTGATCGGCTGCAATTAGGTCACAGGCTCAGTCCATATCCTGCTAGGGATCTGTAGCTGTCAGCTATTTCACAGTAATGCTGTATAACAAACCTCCCCAAAACCCAAGAGCTTAAAGCAACAAGCATTTACTTCCCTGGCTCACTAGAGTTCAGCTGGAGTAGCTCGGCTTCAGACTGCAGATCAGTGAGGTCAAGTCTGCTCCATGAGTCTCTCATCCTCCTTGGACCAGAGGCTCTATGGAGTGTGTCTTCCTCATGTACGATGTCCTCAGGGCAAGCGAATAAGCCGAAATACATGATGTTTCTTAAGGCCCTGGCTTTAAACTAGCACACCACCACTTCCACAGATATTCCATGTGCCAAAGCAAGTCACAAGTTATGGGACCAGTCCCAACATCAATAGGGAAATACACTCACCCCACTTTAATTGGAGAGACTGCAAAATCACATGATAAAGGGCACGGATGGACATAATTCTAACACAAAAAGGTATAGAATATTGTGAATTCCCTCTATTACAGGAGCCAAAAATAAGGAATGTGCTTCTGCTCCCCCAAGGAGTAGAAAGGGTTTTCAGCTTCTACTTAGCCGATCAAGCAAATCTACTACTCATTCCAGGGAAGAGGCCTTCCAGAGACAAGGGGACCAGACTAAGAAACCTCAGAAATGAGAAATCCTCTCACTTCACACAATGAGTTATCATCTCAACACAAGGTCCAGCTTAGGGTCAAAATTTTATTGCAAGTTTTTGAAGATGTGGATTTATTCAGTACGTCTCAGCCTATGATACCCAACCATTGTATTATTTCCCTGGATGATTTTTTTCAATTTTTATTAGAAATGACAGCCCTTTTATTAAAAAAGTAGGAAATATTATATCAAAGAAAAATAAAAGCAACAGTAATCAGGTGTTAAAGGATATGAAAGTCCTATCTTGTGATAGAGAACTAACTGTGTCTTTAGAGGATTTGTGGTTTGAGTGGTTTATTAAATCTGACACCAGGCCTACAATTACCACCAATTATTTGGTCATAGTTTCAGTTCCATTTAAAGTGAGAAAGATAGTGATGGCAACAGCTTATTTTTAATAACCGATTTCAGAGAAAACCATTTTCTGTCCAATTGCTACTTCTTCACCTCCTGATCTCCAAATAAAAGACTTGTACCTGTGGGGTTACTGGCGTGAACCCCAACCCAGGAAAGCAGTCATAAGATGCTATTATGGGCTGACAGTAAGTTATATATTCCCTCTACTGCTCAGGCATCCTACAAACACAGAGGTGTACCCACCTGGTGCTCGCCCGTGCAAGAAATTCCTCCTGAACATGTTACATTCAGCCAAAATGCTGAATCTGGAAAATCGCACCATATTACTAAGAGGGCTTCATCCTCGAAGCAGGGAGAGACTTCACAGTGTTTTGTGGGGTAGTGCTTATGTATGAGGAAATGCATCCTTCCAGGTCAACGAATCCACCCTGGCTTTACGCATTTAATAAAGAATTAGATGCATTCATCCGGTTGCTTATCTTCTTGAAAGGTGTGGTCCTTGGGTTGAACAAATGGCTTTCAAGTCCCAGGAAAGCTAGCAGGCCAGCATCTCACCCCTCATGTGTTAGCTCCTGTCACTAGGAGAGTAGAATTCCAAACTTAAATTTAAACAAAGTTGCCAAATTTAAATGAAGTCACTTTTTTAAAACCCACATTTCTCTGAGAAACAAACCGAGGGTTTTGGAGGAGAGGGAGTGGGAGGTTGGGTGAGCCTGGTGGTGGGTATTAAGGAGGGCACCGATTGCATGGAACACTGGGTGTGGTATATAAACAATGAATTCTGGAAGACTGAAAAGAAATTTTAAAAAAAAGTGATTGAAAAAAAGGAACCGAGTGAGTGCTGTGAAGTGTGTAAACCTGGCGATTCACAAACATGTACCCCTGGGGATAAAAATACATTATATGTTTATAAAAAATAATAAATTTAAAAATTTTTAAAAAAAAAAGGAACCGCAAAAAAAAAAAAAAAAAAAAGACATGTCTCCAAAGGCAAAGGAAACAAAAGCAAAAGTGAACTTTTAGGACTTGATCAAGATCAAAAGCTTCTGCACAGCAAAGCAAACAGTCAACAAAACAATGAAGCACCCACAGAATGGGAGAAGATATTCGCAAATGACATTACAGACAAAGGGCTGTCTATAAAGAGGAATTTATAAAGAACTCCTCAAACTAAACACTCACAAAACAGATAATCACATCAAAAAATAGGCAGAAAACATGAACAGACACTTCTCCAAAGAGGACATACAAATGGCTAATAGACACGTGAAAAAATGTTCATCATTAGCCAGCAAGGAGATTCATCATTAGCCAGCAAGGAGATTCAAATCAAAACCACACTGAGATACCACCTTACACCAGTTAGAAGGGCCAAAACAAGACAGTAAACAACAAGTGTTGGAAAGGATGTGGAGAAAAAGGAACCCTCTTACACTGTTGGTGGAAATGCATGTTGGTGCAGTCACTTTGGAAAACAGTGTGGAGATTCCTTAAGAAATTAAAAATAGACCCTGTAACCCTGCAATTGCACTACTGGGTATTCACTCCAAAGATACAGATGTAGTGAAAAGAAGGGCCATCTGTACCCCAATGTTCATAGCAGCAATGGCCAAGTCGCCAAACTGTGGAAAGAGCCAAGATGCCCTTCAACAGCCGAATGGATAAAGAAGGTATGGTCCATATAGACAATGGAGTATTATGCCTCCATCAGAAAGGATGAATACCCAACTTCTGTATCAACATGGACGGGACTGGAGGAGATTATGCTGAGTGAAATAAGTGAAGCAGAGAGAATCAATTATCATATGGTTTCACTTACTTGTGGAGCATAAGAAATAACATGGAAGATATTGGGAGAAGGAGAGGAGAAGTGAGTTGGGGGAAACTGGAGGGGGAGACCAACCATGAGACTGTGGACACTGAGAAACAATCTGAGGGTTTTGGAGGGGAGGGGAAGGGGGTTGGGTGAGCTTGGTGGTGGGTATTAAGGAGGGCATGGATTGCATGGAGCACTGGGTATGATGCATAAACAATGAATCCTGGAACACTGAAAAAATAAATTTAAAAAACCCCACATTTCTTTCTACTTCAAGATACAATCTCTCGCAAATTGCATCAAATGTATGTAATTGGTGGGTGTTAAGGAGGGCATGTATTAGGGAGCCTGGTGGCTCAGTTGGTTAAGCCACGCCTTCAGCTCAGGTCATGATCCTGGGGTTCTGGGATCGAGTCCTGCATTAGGTTCCCAGCTCTGTGGGGAGTCTGCTTCTCCCTCTGACCTTCTCCCTTCTCATGCTCTCTCTTACTCTTTCTCTCTCTTTCTCTCAAATAAATAAATAAAATCTTTAAAAAAAAAAAAAAAAAAGGAAGGCACTATTGCATGGGGCCCTGGGTCTGTTGCATAAACAATGAATCTTGGAACACTGAAAAATAAAATTATATTTTAAAAAAACAACAACAAATGTATATAAATTAGGGACTAAGTATTTTATATCTTAATGTACTTCTAATTCTAGGCACTCATGTTTGATAATACGTTCAACCCCGACCCACCCACCCACCCACCCAACGGACAAGTTTTTGCTTGACTTGGCTTCAGTTTTCCCCCTACTCTCTTAATTTATTTTTATGATTCTGGAATTGAAAGCACAGCAACAATGAAAACCCAGAAAGCATAAATTTAAGAAGTTTCAACCATTCAATCCACTAAGGTGACTGGATAAATAAAGTGTCGAGATTCAATTTTGACATAAAGAGTGACTACTGGTAAGAGACTCAGCTGAGGTCATCTTTTCCAAATGTTGTCAGTTGTGATGGAGTGGGAGAGAAAGGAGAGATGAGGGAAGGAGGAGGACATCAGGGAGAAGTCTGTATATTCTTATTTAAACAGACAAGCAAACAAAGACTGAGAGGACCTTTAAACCTTTTGATAAAGGCTTCTCACTTGAGGCAAGACATGTCATTGTCTGTCTCAAGCTCCGAGCCTCTCTTCAGCTCGGAACTGAACACAGCTGCTTCAGGAGAGAGAGACTGAAATAGAAAACCAGCCATGGTGATGAAATGTGACAACTTGCTTGAGAAAAGACATGTTAGATGTGTTTCCCAACTGGATGTTTCTAAAGTTTATGGCAGTTTCAGAAAAGATTTCCAAAGAAATCCTTTCTCTTACTCATTTCAAGCCTCTGAATCTATAATACCCTTATCACTGCTACAGAGAGGCACCAAAGAAAGTTTCTTCCTCACCAGTTTCACAAATTACATTTCAGTCTTCAGAAGATGTGTCTCTCCTTGGCAAACTTCAGTGTCTCCCACAGATCTCTCCCACAGATTACTCTCACTCATCTCCCCCAGCATTGTAGGTAAATTACTTGTTTCCTTGAGACTCAGTTTTCTTGTCTGTGCAATGAAGAGGTTCTCCTAAATAATCTTTAATGTCCCTCCCACATGTAACATCCGGGGACCCGATTTTACCACAAACCTGAAAGCATTTGAAGGGTTCATTGCATCCATAAGAGTGGGGGCAGGGACCTTCTAGAAACATGAAGAGAAAAAACAAAGATTTGGGTTTTTTTAAGATTTTATTTATTTATTTGACAGAGAGAGAATACAAGCAGGCAGAGCAGCAGGCAGAGGGAGAGGGAGAAGCAGGTTCCCCATGGAGCAGGAAGCCCGATGCTGGTCTCAATCCCAGGACCCTGGGATCATGACCTGAGCTGAAGGCAGATGCTTAGCCAACTGAGCCACCCAGGTGCCCCCAAAGAGATGTTTCAAAACAAGGGTTGAAAAAAAAAATTAAAAAAATAAAACAAGGATTGAGCTTCTAGTAATAGCCAAGTAAACATCCTACTCTGCATAGGATAAACCCTCTACATAATCCGCATGGAATAAGCCTTCCACAGAGAAATACTATGAAATATGGACATACGCAGGCAGCAGCTACATAGAGGCACAAGAAATTGAAGGAAAGTATATTCCTATGGGGAGTCCATGCATGAGAGAGGGCAGTATGTGGCATAAGTACGCCATTTTGCTGCTTCTCTTATAACCTGAAGGAAGGCTCAATTAGCATATACAGAGCATCAAGCATGGGTGGAAAGTCGCCGTTTTTCTGGCCTAGGGAATCAGAGTATGGAGTCCAGGGTAACTACAGTCACTGGGTAAAGGAAAAATTTTTCAAGGAAAAGAAGCAGAAAGGGAATACTCAAATTCAGCCCTCCTCACATACCTGGCTGTCTCCTGAGCCATGTTTGCAAGGAGCAGGCTCAAAGTACCTCACCTAAAGGTAAAAGATGAGAACTGAACTCAGTTTGGAACTGGAGAAAAGCAGAGTTTGGAGCTCATATCTAATCAAGTTTGCTAGAATGAAAAAACATGACTTATTAGAGGAAATGAAAAACAGCATTCAGAGTCTCTACAATATGACATTCATAAGGTGTATGATACAATCCAAAATTACTCGAAATATAACAAATCAGAAAAATGGAGAGCCTCAGCACAAGAGATGGAGGACGGAGAGGAAGACTCTGATATTTACTTTCTTATCTCCCTTCCTGTGAGGTCCGGCTGTGTCGGGCCATCCCATAACATTTTAAATTATCCACTCCCTTCATATCCCTCAATCCCAAGAGCCAATTTTACTTCTCTAAATTTCATATTCAGTGAGCTATTCAATTCAGGTGATAATAAGGGATTCTTTTCACCACTGCATGCCCTGAGCCCCCAGAAGACCATCTCCTAATAATATAAAGGGATTTTCACCAACTTTTGCCCCCAAATAGCAAGCCTAGATCCCTCAACTTCCCTTGAGGAATGGTTGCTTACAGTCTGCTCCCAGTAGCAGTATCATACCACCAACATTCTTGATTGCAAACCACAGAATCGAACTCTGGCTGATCAAAAAAAAAAAAAAAGGACATTTATAGGAAAGAACAAAGTAGGTTTGGAAAAGTAAGAAGAAGGCAACTTCTGCTTCCAGCCATGGTAGAGTAACAAATAACCTACTTTAGAGATAAAGATACTGAAGTTAAAATCAGAGGATTGAAAAACATACATGCTATCACTAAGCGTAAAAAAGCTAGCGTGATCACGCAGCTCCACAGCAAGTAGGCAGCCATCTGCAAGCCACGAAGGACAGCCTCAAGCCAAACGTGCTGACACCTCCCTTGGAACTTCCAGCCTCCAAAATGTGAGAAAATAAATTTCCATTATTTCAGCCAGAAAATAAAAGAATTTTAAGATGGTGACCGTAGAGGCTTAAACCAGGCGTAGAATCCTCTGTGACTGCACAGGTCACACACCCACAGAGCACATCTACAAAGAGGCATACCTATGAATGCACAGGTCCACAAAGGCTGCTTGTAAATCATCATAGCCATCCTGCACAAGGAAAGTCTTGTACGTATACGCTTGGGGCTTTTATTATAGTATTCTTTGTATCACTCTGTAGCACTTCTGATGGTATTTCTCTTCATGTATTTAAGAATGCTTCAAAAGACCAACTCATGCCATTTTTTTGGTAATTTTATTGAGGTATAGTTGAAGTCAACTAAACTGTACACATTTTAAGCGTAAAACTTGACAATCTGCAATATGTACATCCACCCAAGAAACCATTACCACAATAAAGATAACGCATACTTCTCTCATCCCCCCCACAACAAAAAGCAAGACTAAATCTACCTATATTTTTATAAAGATCTTATAGTTTATGTTTTATATTTTATATATTTTATATGGATAGATACATACTTATATACATGTATAGAGATAAATGCATACATATATATACACATATACATATATATATAATCATGATAAGGAGGAAGATTCCCAATATAATGACAAGTGGAAAACAGGATCCAAACCCATCTGGAAATTATGGTACCAAATTTAAAAAAGAAAAAAAAAAAGCAGTATTAAGGAATGAGGTTTTTTTATTTACTTCTTTTTAATTTTTTCTGTGTTTTCCAAAAATACCTAGAAGTAATACATGTTATTTTTGCAATCAGACAAAATGGGGTGAACTACAAAAGTATTTCTACTAATAAGCTTATAATGATAAGAACCAAGACCCTTACGAAAAGGAAGGGAAAAAAGTAAACAGCCTATTTGCATGGATGTGCCATACTTGAATTCAACAAGCAGTTATTGACCCTTTGACACGTGCCAGGCAGTATTCTGGATCTTGGGAACACAGTGATGGAATAATTTGTCTTCAGAGAGCTTATCTTTGCTAACTAAGGGAGGGAAACTCTTGGTTGGAGTGTAGACTTGGGAGGGGAGGGACAATGGCTGGAACACTGCTGTCCACAATGGCATTCAATGCAAGTTATCAGTGTAATCAGTGTTTATGGTGTGTGTAAGAGCTGAAAGCAATGACTAGATGGAGCAAGTGCTGAGACTCTGCCTCATGTCTCAAAAAATCATAAGTATCGGAAATGTTCTCAGCATTACTGCTGTTCTGGGATCTAAACTCGAAGTGTTGGATCTGCATATGGTATGATAAAACAGGAGACCAATCCAATAGAGAGTCTTACAAAATGAACACAGTACATTGTAGCTAGTAGCCGTGGAGGGAAGGATGGAGAAGGGAGGCAGAGAGGATTAAATTTATGTGCCTCTCACATAATAGGTGTTCATTTTATTTGATACTGATTTAAAAAGCAAATAAACTAAACCTATGATACCTTGTTTAAAAAAAAAAAAAGGATAGTAAGTACAAGCGTTACCCTAGGACTGATGTCCCACAAATGTGATTAGTTACCTGAAACCTTTTTTTAACACCATGAATTAGATCTATTCTTTACAAAAATTATAGGCTACGGAGCCTTTATGGCAAAAGCATCAGGAAGAAATTAAGCAATGAGTCACAGCACCATGTAAAGACAATCAACCAGAACCAATTTTCAAGCTTCTGTCAGGGCGGTATTTATGGCATGTGATAGCTGGGTCAGTCCTCTTGGAATAAGAGCCATGCACTGTGTCCTAATCACCATTCCCAGAGGCCTGTTAGCAGGCCCCAGATCAGCTGGGCATCAAGTGATATTGTGATTATGTTAAAGAGCTAGTGCAGAGAAGGCCTGAGGTAATGAGGGCAGGTTTGGGTTTTAATGAAAGGAAGGGGATGTGGGTGTCATCCCTCTTGGGTGCTGCACATCATATTCTGTCTCTAACTCAAGTTACCAATGACACTAGAGATGTGCTTCCGACCACAAAGATGCTTAAATAGAACTGTAACTACACGGAGCACAAAACTTCACAGGTATCTTTTCTCTGTTGTGTGAGGTCTGTTTTCAATCCGGCTTTATACTGCTGACCAAAAAATTCCACAAACAAGATAGACTTTTGAAAACAATGTCAGGTGAAAATAGTCTCAGTTGCCTCTATATTTTTTAAAGAAGATATATTTTTTAAATCTTTAGAGATTTATTCAAAATACAGCATAGACATATTATAGCTCTGAAGCCAAGCCAACAGAGTTTAAAATCCAATTAAAAGTAGGTACAACCCTGGGGAAATGCTGACCACTCTGTGACTCAGATTCCTCAATTAAAAAATATAAGAAGAGTAACAGTAACCTCCTCATGTGGCTGTTATGAGGACTAAATGAGTGAATACCCTTCAAGTTCCTGGCACATAGTAGGTCCTTTCTTAGTATCAACAAGAATTCTCAGGATGTGTGTGTTATAGGATTTTTAAATAAATTAAACTACTTCCATTCATAGGTAATAGAGATAGTAATCTATGATAAAATGTCAGAGATCTTTAAAAACCCACTGCCCTCAAAATATACATTTATTCAAAAACATTTATATAAAACTGCATATGATATGGTCCCTGAGAAACCAACCCACAAAATTAACTATAATATTAATAGGATATGTTCATTAACAAAAATAAAGAAAATATACAAATTGTCTCTTATCATCCATTGTTGCAGTATATCAGGCATTTGAAACTTAGGGAAGACAAGCAAAACTACAAGAACAATGAGATTATGTAGTTATTGTCAAGGTGCATTGATGTTCCTTAGAAATAAACTAGATGCTAAGGGAAATTAACAAGCAATGGGAAATCAAGTGTGAAAGCCAGAGGACCAGTTGGTGGCACAAAGAAGTCCTTATCTCCTGCAGAGTAATGAAAGAGAAAACAAATGCTCAAGGCCAGGACTTAATGGTCCAAGTACCTGACCTTCAAAAAAGGTCAAATGCCCAACTATGGTAGGTTTATTATACCAAGGTCAGGGCAAGGTCCCCCTGCTTGTGAAACCTAGTAACTGTCATGCAATGAAGCCATCTAGAAGGATGCCCCTGAAGATGTTGACTCCCTAGACCCCTCTGACTTTTCTGAGCCCAGAGAAGTGGTCCATCCCCTATTAAGAGCTAATATGACCCCTTCCACCTCATCCTGGAAGATAATGCAAAGATGTCTTCCCAAGAAGGCAGTAAGAACTGCCTCACCCACCATTCTTGCCACTAGGCCTATAACACGTTAAATCATAGCATAACCCAGCTGGAAATATACTGGGCCTTATAAGGAAAGAAAGGGATGATGCTTTCAGGAAAGCTGCAAACCCAGACCAAATATACTACTATGTGCTGGCATGTACATACGTGCATATGGGACTGGATTCTGAAGGTGTTTAATTAAGGTGACTAGAACACAAATTAAAATAAGAAAGTGCTAAAAAAAAAAAAAAAACCTCAAAATGTATGAAAGACCTAAATGTGAGATACAAATCCATCAAAATCCTAGAGGAGAACACAGGCAGCAACCTCTTCAACCTCAGCCACAGGAACTTCTTGCTAGACATGTTTTCAAAGGCAAGGGAAACAAAAGCAAAAATGAACTATTGGGACTTCATCAGGATAAAAAGCTTCTGCACAGCAAAGGAAACAATCAACAAAACTAAAAGGCAACCTACAGAATGGAAGAAGATATTTGCAAATGACAGATAAAGGGCTAGTATCCAAAATCTATAAAGAACTTATCAATCTCAATATAATCAAGAAATGGCAAAAGACATGAACAGACATTTCTCCAAAGATACACAAATGGACAACAGACACAAGAAAAAATGTTCCACATCACTTGGCATCAGGGAAATACAAATCAAAATTACAATGAGGTGCTACTTCACACCAGTCAGAATGGCTAAAATTAAAATTTTAATTAAAATTAACTAAATTTAATTAAAATTAGAATTTTAATTAAAATTAACAAAACAGGAAACAACAAATGTTGGCGAGGATGTGGAAGGGGAACTCTCTTACAGTGTTGGTGGGAATGCAAGCTGGTACAGCCACTCTGGAAAACAGTAAGGAGGTACATCAAGAAGTTAAAAACAGAGCTACCCTGTGACCCAGCAATTGTACTACTGGATATTTACCCAAAGATACAAATGTAGTGATCCGAAGGGGCACTTGCACCCCAGTGTTCACAGCAGCAATGTCCACAATAGCCAAACTATGGAAAGAGCCCAGGTATCCATTGACAGGTGAATGGATAAAGAAATGTGAGATAGATAGATAGATAGATAGATAGATAGATAGATAGATAGATATAGATATAGATATATACACACACATACATACACAATGGGATATTACTCTGCCATCAGAAAGGATGAATATTTACCATTTAAATTGATGTGGATGGAACTCAAGGGTATCATGCTGAATGAAGTAAGTCAATCAGAGAAAGACAACTATCATATGGTTTCACTCATATGTGGAATATAAGAAACAGCACTGAGGATCACAGGGTAAGGGAGGGAAAATGAAGGGGAAGTCATCAGAGAGGGAGAAAAACCATGACAGACTCTTAACTACAGGAAATAAACAGGGTTGCCGGAGGGGAGGCAGATGTGGGATGGGGTACTGGGTGATGGGCATTAAGTAGGGCACGTGATGTGATGAGCACTGAGTGTTACCTGCAACTGATAAATTATTGAACACTACATCTGAAACTAATGATGTACTACAAGTTGGCTAATCAAATTTAAATAAAAATTTTTTTAAAAATAAATTTAAAAAATAGAAAGTGTTCAGAACTTGGAAGTGGTCTCCAAAGATACAGAATTTAACACTTGACAAGGACCCCAAAAGACAATGTGAGCTTGCTATGAAAGTGGCTCCTAGAATATTTTTTTAAAAAATGGTGGTGATCCCTGAACAAAGATGCAATGCCAAGATTATCAAGGCAAATGGTGCAGGAAGGGATTTAAAGACTCTAAAGAAGTGGCCAAGCTGAAATGGAGATACTATGTAGGGCCAGAAGACCTACTCAATGACTGTCTTCCATAGAAAGGCCGAGAGGACCTACCATTTGCCAAAACTGTAAGGAATGTGGTAGAGAGAGGGGCACCAGCATTAAAATGTTCAGTTATGTTGCTCTTCCATAGGCCAGAAGTAATGGTAGGCAAGCCTGTTATGGGACTTCATTCCTTAACAGCAATGGGGATGATGGGCCCCCAAAACATAGAGAACAAATGGTAGATGTAAACAGCTCAAAGCCAGAGGACTGCAGTCATGGTAATGAATGGCAGTGCTGGAACAGCAGTCAAGAAACCTGAGCTGTAGAGAGTTATACAGATGATTAACAGAATACCAAATACCTAAAGGCAAAATAGATGGGTACTACTAAGTTCATATCAGCAGAAGAAATCAACGATGAATGACTGGGATACTGAATAGTCTCCTCAACAAAAAGCATGATCCCTAATGGAGTTTCCAGATTTGAACCAATGTTCAGATCCAGAACCCACTGACTGAAGAGGTTGCTTCATACCCAGGAGGAAGGACTTGGTAATATCACAGCAGTAAACATTATATTGATTGCTCTGACTTTTCCCCTGAAAGGGACTGAGGTAAATGTACACTGGGAAAAGGGAAACAGCCAGCACTATTGAACATAGGGTTTGAGGACCTAAGCTGATACCTGAAAACCTGAGATATTATCATGGGCCCTTATTAGAGTAGGGATAAATGGGAAACAGGTAATAAATGGAGACATGGCCAGGATCTGGCTTATAGTAGGTTCACTGGACCCACAGATTAACCTGGTGGGGATATCTCCAGTGCTAAATTTATAGTTAGCAATTGACATCACCCAATACAGAGGGGGAGTTTGGGCAGGGAATGTGGAAATTAGTGCTCTCCCAAAGATCTAAAGGATCAAGTGTTAGCTGCCCCCTTAATATCTCCATTCAGTTCACCACTCCGGCTCCTACAGAAACTAGATAGATCCTAGATTAATGTAAACCAGTGATCAGCAAACATGTTCTACAAAGGGCCAGATACTAAACATTTTAGGCTTTGTGGGCCATACAATTTGCTACAACAGTTCAACACTCCCATTATGATGTGAAAGTAGTTACAGACAACATGTGAGTAGGGGTGGCTGTGTGTTCCAATAAAACTTTATTTATAAAACAGGCAGCAGGTCACATTTGGTCCACAGACTATAGTTTGCTAAATCCCTGATGTAGACTACCACAAGCTCTACCAAACAGTAGCCCAGCTGGAACCATATAGCAGATGTGATATCTGCTAGAACAAATTAGCATGGCATCAGGTACATGGTATATGGCTATTGATTTGATTTGATAAATGGATCAGAAAAGAGAATCGGAAACACTCCGCATTTGTGTGAGAGAGCTGTTATTTATTTATAGTTTTCCCTGAGGACTATGTTAACTCTCTGTACTTTGTCATACTACAATCCAAAAAGATCTGAATCATCTGAATATCCAATACAATACTGATCCATCACATTGATAATATCATGGTGATTGTACTAGATACACAAGCAGTAGCTATCACTTAGACTTCATAA
Source organism: Enhydra lutris kenyoni (assembly GCF_002288905.1). Classification (NCBI taxonomy): domain Eukaryota; kingdom Metazoa; phylum Chordata; class Mammalia; order Carnivora; family Mustelidae; genus Enhydra; species Enhydra lutris. The sequence continues at coordinate 13,906,046 of NW_019154088.1, read as the reverse complement.
GACACACACACTTCAGAGGGTGGGAGATTAACCCTATGAAGATTCATAAAGTGATTCATAAAGTAGAGCCACCACTTTGGTAAAAATTTTAGGCTCTAGGGACCAGGACCATACTGGACATCCTGTCTAATAATTGATTTTAAGAAAAGTATTGCCTCTTGTACTTCATACCACAAAAAAAGGGGCGGCAGAGGTGGAGGAGGAGGAGGGGGGAGGAGAGGGAAGAGGGGAAGGAGAGGGAAGAGAGGGAGGAGGGGAAGGAGGGGGAGGAGAGGGAGGAGGGTAAGGGGAGAGGGAGAAGGGGAAGGGGAGGACTACTGCTCTGATCTGTACACCTAGTGACCAAGGAGCAGCCAGCTTTCCATAAAGCCTGGAGCCGGAAAGAGTTCAGCAGGTTTAAGCTGCAGTGAAACAGCCCTGCCACTTAGGCAATATGATCCTGGAGACCCTTTGATAACACAGGTAGCAGTAATAGGTGAAAAAAAATCCTTGTTGGAGTTTGTGGCAAGGTCCAGTTAGAGAATCACAGTGTGGGGCCCTTGGATTCTAAAGCAAGGTTATATCATTTGAACTAGAGGTTACTGGTGAGATTAGACTTGGGATATGAATTGGGAAGGAAGTGCTGTTAAAACAGTGGTGGATGCCATGGTCTGGGATTCTAGAGCAAGGCCATGCTGTCTGCACTAGAGAATTAGATGCTATTTGGAAAACAACTCCTGGCATGCTACAGGGCCCTGGAAGAAATGGAAAACCTCTTGATGCTCATTCCCAGATGAACCACTTTCATAATACAATAGATAGCTAGGCCTACCTGGTCATATGTGTTGGTAGATCTGATGGAACCTAACTCATGATTGGCAAATCCGAACACATAGTCACTTGGTATTTCATGGTGAGATACTTCTTCTGTGCCAGGACTAGGAGTAGGTCCATGATCACAAAATCCATTGATCATATCCTATTCCACAATACCCAGAGCTGCAGTCCTGATAGAGTGTTGGATAAGCCCATAAAAGTCACAGAGAAAGTGTCATCTCAGAAGCAATACTCTGACAGAATGAGATGCCATCCTCTAGGACACAGTATAGACATTAAATGAAATATCATGACACCACACTGTTCACTGTAGAAAGAATACATAAGTCTGGGAACCAAAAGATTGAAGTAAAAATAACTCCACTTACCATTTCTCTCAATGACTGAATTAAAAAATTTGTGTTTCCTATCCCCACAACTTTGTGCCCCACAAGGATTAAGATCTGGGCCCCAGAGAAGAAATGTCTACCAGAGAACTAGCAAAATCCACACTGAAATATAAGCTGCTGCCTTTGGGTACAGGCAGAAAGAGGAGTCTCCATCTTAACCAAGTAATTATCCCCAATCATGAGAATAAGGTAGGACTATTGTTACAAAACAGGGGCAAGGAGGAATATGGGTGGCATTCAGGTAATTCATTTGGACACCTCTTGGTCCTCCCTTCCCCAATTATGACCATAAATGAACAGGTACAACAACCCCTGCCTGAGGAGGCTGTACTTACCTAGGTCTCAGACCCCTGAGAGTCAGCTTCAAGCCACTGCTCAAGTCGCTGAGGCTAGCAGATCTGGTCAACGAAGGGGAGAGAAATCTGCAATGGACAGTAGAAGAGAAACTAAAATCAACTGCAGCCCCAAGACCAACTGCAGCAGCAAAAGCTACAGCTCATCCTACTAATCTCCCTCTTCTAAGTTTTGTATCATAAGGGGAGTCCCACTGGTATCCTGGGAGAGCTGTTTCCACAAAATATATGAAGAAGTGGAGCCACAGAGACCATGGGATGTGGCAGATCAGAGATGCACCATGCAGCTCCCTCTTCAGGGAAGGACTTGCTGCCCAACTTCAGGGACAACAGGGATCTTTCTGGTGTGCCTCAGCTACAGAGAGAATTGGCCTGACCTGGCCAAGGTCATGTCCTCCTCCAGTGACTGAGTGAGACAGAGGTACAAAGGCACAGCCATTTCAGCCCAACACAGAACAACCTTGATAGGCAGTACTCATTCCAGAGCTCCCCAGGGGAGGAGCTGAGGCTTTGTCAGACCTGCACCATAGTTCAGTTTCTCCCTCTGCCCAATCCTGCTTCTTCCCCTTTCCTTTCTCAGGTGCTGATCCCCAACAGACATCTTACATCCCAAATTCCATCTTAGTGTCTATTTCTAAAGATCCCAACCTGCAACTGGGTGACTATGCATTTGTAGGAGCCCAAGCAGGTAGTATAACCCAGCTGAGTGTATTAGGTAATAATGGAGAAAGGTAACTTCCCTTCCCCCTCCAAGAGTATGCTTGAAAGCTGTTCCTGAGCTAACATGTACATCATTCCAAAAATCCCTTTCTAAAGTGGTCAGTCACTATCTCAGGCTGTTGGACCACAGTGACAATGGCAACAGACCTTTCGGTAGTGGTCAGGTCCAACACTGAAGCACTATCATGTGGCATCAAGAACAACAACAGCCAATAAGTCAGTCAGAGAAAGAAAAATACTGTATGCCTTCACTCATATGTGGAATTTAAGAAACAAAACAGATGAACAAAAGAAAAAAGACACAAAAAATCAGACTCTTAACTATACAGAACAAACCGACGGCAACCGGAGAGGAGGTGGGTTAGGGAATGGGTGAGATAGGAGAAGGAGATTAAGAGTACACTTATCCTGATGAGCACTGAGTAATATACAGAATTGTTGAATCACTATATTGTATACCTGAAACTAATACTGTAAGTTTACTCTACTGGAATTAAAAATAAAAGAACAGCCACAGTCAAGAGAATGGAACTTGAATACACATATTTTCCAGTCTTTTTCCAAGGCAAGACAGTGACCAAGACTGAGTCCAAGAGTTAAGCAAATACCCTTGGGTTTTTTAACTTCATGTGTGAGCTCAAACTCTGAGATGAGAAAGAAAGAGAAATGAAAGAAAGATATTCTGTATGTTGGAGCCACAGGTTAATTTGACTAGAATCTTAGAAGTAATATGAACTCATTTTATACCTCTAAGCTGATAAAACATACTGAGTACAACTATTAAGTGAAAAAAGCAGATCATATAATAGTATACACTACACAGTATGAACTATTTATGGAATATATATCAATATGTTCATTTAAAAAAAAAGATCAGAAGGCAAAGATGTTGTTAGCAGTGGTTATATCAGGACGGAGGATTTTTACTGCATTATTTCCCTTATCTGTATTGTCTGACCTCTCTGTGATAAGTTTGTATTTTGGTAACAAGGAAAAAAGTTATTGTTTCAAATTTACTGATAGGGTGAACCTGTTTTCTCCCAATAGCTTTAATTTAAAAAAAAAAAAAAGAGCAGTACATGTTCATTTCCTAAGAAATACAAACATTCCCCTTTCTTTCCATTAGGACCAGGGCTTCCAGGTTGAAGGCCATTCCAGATGTCATTCTATAAAGCAGTCTAGAAAGGCAGGAAATAAGCCATGGAACATTTTAATTGCTTTCATAACCTTGATTACAGAAAGGAGACTTCTTTGTGATTTCTGCTTCTGAGAGGAAGGTGGTATGGCCAAGGGTTGAGAAGCTCACAGAATCCCTCATCCCCTTCCATGAGTACTATTAAAGAGAAGGCATCACACTGAGCAATTGTGAGCATCAATATGGTAGCCTTCATCCACTCTGTGAGCTCATCTAGTCCAAAGAGCCACCCCTTCTGCAATATCACTAATGGCTACTCATGCAATGCCAGCTTCAACATCTCCAGAGTGGAGAAATCAACCCCTATTGGCAGTCCCAGTTAGGTATACTATAGGTACTTTGAATCCCAAACTAAATTTACCACCTTTTCTCCCCCAGAAAAGTACATTTTTTATGTGTTCTACTGTTGCCACTGCCCTGACTCCCAGCTGGCTAGTCTGTAAGCAGGTCATTCACCCTGTCTCATTTCTCTATTAATACCAGTCTCTAGAACAATGTAGATAATATAGTAGTTGCTCAATACATGCTGCAGAATTACTGTTGAATGAATAACAGGCGCTCCAAAGATTTTCTTTAAAAATCCAAGTCCCTTGGTAAGCTTTTGTTTTTGATTGGCTTGTCTGTTCAATTTCTGCTGCCCTTCCTTTGATTGTGACCCTGTGCTATCTTGGAAGCAGTTGGTTTCTGTCAATTTTCTTTTGCTAATTATCTCAGTGCCCAAAACCAAGGTCATCTATTTCAAGGAGCCTGTGGGATGTCAACACTCTACATACAGTCATACTCCTCGGTTAACCCTCCTAAATAAGATTTGACAGAAAAAAAATTTTGAAATTTAAGGGTGAAAGAGTAGCTCAATACAATAAAAGCTCAGTAATTTGAACTAAGTGCAGAGAAGGTCAGTCTGACAGGGAAAAGTACAAATTATAAAAGCTTCTTTTTTTTTTTTTTAAATAGAGAGGGACTATTCTCATGTATAGGAGGCTTACAGACCAAATTCAAAATGGACCTTTAAAAAGAATTCATGGTATGTTAGGGTTGGAAAGAGAGAGGAAAAGGCAAAAGCAACCTGAGGCAGAAAGAAGAAACGAGGTGGGCTAGGACACAGGCCACCAGGAAAAAGCCAACCATTAAGAATGCAACCTCTCTGTAGATGTGCTGTACTGTCTAGAAAGATGAGAGGAAGGTAAGGAAATCTGAGGGAGGGAATGTCAGCCATGTTTTGACCTGCCCTAAAGTGATGACCAAGAATGCCACAGAGGTAGCATTCCAAGTGAGGCTGGTGTCACACACGGCCGAGGTGAGGAAAGAGGACTGACAGTGAACAGTGAGCATTGACTGGACATCTAATCTAGGCCTCTGAGCTGTGCCCCGTGTTTGAAGGACACTTGCCATACAAGTTTCAGGAACAGGACATACACTGCTCACCTACGCCTAAATCCATGAGGACAAGTTCCATCTCTTATGAAACCCTGAAAGAACTAAACCAGACCCTATGGCAGTACATGATGCGACAGCACATGATGGCAAGATACAGTCAGACTATGGAAACCAGGACTTTGTGGACCAGTGGAAACCATCTGGTAGGATTTGGTTGAAAGAGAAAAGGAGGGAAGCAGGTTCAGTGGGGAGAACAGTGTGAACACAACCCAGAAGTGAGGAGGGGTATGGACAATGTGGGGGATGACAGTTGAGGGGATGGTGTAGGCTCGGTGCAGAGAACTGGAGGGTCAGAGAACCGAGCTGCTGAGGTGGGAGGGGATTGGGCTGTATGTAGTCCCTGGGTACCTGGCACTGCTTTCTCCCAGCACCAGGCAGACAGCAGCGAGTGAGGCAAACAAGGAACTCAGGCACCACACGGCCACCACTGACTAGAAACAGACATCATATTGAAAAACTGGTAGCGAGATGAGAAGCACATGTAATAAAAGATGAGATCCAAAGAAATCCACCTCACCCCCAAAAACCCACAAGTTTTGTCCAGCCAATACTGGCCAGAGGGAGGGAAGTGATTACATAAACTAGTGGAAACAACCAACTCTGCATTTCTTTCCAATTCTGAGTAACGTGGCAAGATAGGTGAATCCCAGCTAAAGAAAAAAGGAGGTGAAGGTGGAAAAGGGCCTCTGAAATAATTACGTCACTTTCAAGAGACCACCAAATCAGAATAAACATACTACTGATTCTTGAGAAGTGCTGACTCATGCCTTAAATTATATCTCTATTTACTTATAAAATAATTAATGGGTCAAACATTGGCAAATCAACCTAGTTTCTAGGGGGGAAATTTCAAATTGAATGTTTTCTCATTTGCATGGAAAAGCTCTTCACAGGACAAACTAAGTCAAGAATAATCAGAGGTCTTTAAACACTCTTCTTCCTATCTATTCCTTCTCTTTTTCCCCAAATTAAGAAGGGTTCATCTTAATTTTCGCTGCAAATATTATTTTAGAGAGCTGCCACCAAGTGTAAACATCTTCATTCACTTTCCTTGAAACTGCACTATTTTATTCAATAAATTATTCAGTGTCAGGGACCTAGACAAGGGACCACATTACTCTGAAAGAAGTTGAAATATGGTGTCAGAGACTGGCAAGCTGTCATGGCAAATTGGGCATAACCCACCACCTACTCCCAACCTAGCCCCTACCATGCTCCTTCAGCTTCTGGGACTGAAGCAGAAGTCTGGAAAACTCAATTTGGTAAGTGTGGGAAGACAGATCTTAATTGAAAAGTTCATTTCTAATAAAATGCGAGGTGGTAAAAGGTTGGGCTAGCAGGGTAGATCATTTGAGTCTTTATTAATAACATCAATTCATTTTAATTCAGTGAAGCACTTAATTGGCATCAAGCTTTTCAAGTTCACCACACATTCCTGTGCCTGGAATCCTTAATATTAAAAAAAAATAAATAAAACACTTTTCTTATTTGGTAATAGATGTTCTAATAATTTGCATTTTAACAAGAGGTTACTTGTAGCTGGCTTATACTAATTACAACTATGTTGAGTTTTACTAAGCCAGTGGTACCCACCGGCCAGTGACAAATCTTTATAAGTCTTAACTGGAATTCCCTGTAATTATTCTGCAGTCAGCTAAGACTCCAGCAAAGAGATGAATGAGGCCCCTTGAGATTACTGCACCTTGAATAATCATGGGCGGTCGGCGGGGTCAGTTACTGTTTTAGTTTGTTCGGTAGCTGCGGCATGCAAATCCGTTTACTAGGAGCTTAGAGAAAGCCTTGATAGCATTTGTTTCATTGCCTTTATCTCCGCAACTGCAGTCGTTCCGCAAGGCAAGACCCCAAGGGCTCAAAGGACCGTCTCCATTGGAAGTGTGGGTGTTTGCAGAAGGGCTGTGTTTTTGAGAAGGAAACAAAAGAAAACTTTCTCTTATTCACAGGATGGAAGAGAGGCAGAATTGTTGGTTTAGTGAAAAGGACTTCAGACTGAAAGTCCAGACACAGAGTTTCCTAATCCTCCTTGGCTGCCATAACCAACCAGCCTATCACACCAAGAAAAGCTTCTTCGGGTGCCTGGTACTGTCTGTCCTAATTCTCCACAACAGGAAATAGGACGCGGAGTAACAGAGGGGAAAAGGCAAGAGGCAAAAGCAAGAGAAGGGAGAAGAAGCCCTACCGAAAGAATAAAAAACGGGAATAAGTAAGCCAGGAAGCTCCTGTCAGTGTAAAACAACACACCGTCGCCTTCGTACAAACTGAATGAATGTGCACGATGTTTCTGGCTTAATTTAATGATAACTTATTAATACCTACTGGATGTTACTGAAGTTACAAAGATAACTAAGAATAGCCGCTGCCCTCAATCATACAAGCTCAAAGACAAAAAAGACATACTAAAGAACGATAGTAGCGAACAAACGATGCGGTTAATTATCACTCATTCCAAATAAGGTTCAGCAATTTTCCGAGATTCAGGAAGCCAACTTTAGAACTCTGAGGCGTCCAAGCCTGGCTGTGCTTTAGAATTAGAGCACAAACCTTTCTATAAAATACCCATACCTTGGGGCGCCTGGGTGACTCGGTGAAGCGACTGCCTTCCGCTCAGCGGGGAGTCTGTTTCTCTGACCCTCTCGTGCTCTCTCTTTCTCTCTTGCACTCTCATTCTCTCTTAAATAAATAAATAAATAAATAAATAAATAAATAAATAAATAAATAAAATCATTTTTAAAATACCCATGCCTGGATTCCAGTCCAAACCTCAGAAGCTATATATATTTGGGGGCATTTTATTTATTTATTGAGAGATAGTGCACGTGCACGGAGGTGGGGAGAGGCAGAGGAAGAGAGAGAATCTCAAGCAGTCTCCCTGATGAGCACAGAGCCCGTCTCAGGAGCTGAAATCAAGGGTCCAAAAAAAAAAAAAAAAAGAGGTTCCAATGACGGAGACGCCCAGGCGCTTCCAGAAGCTCTATTTTTAACCAGCCTCCTAGGTCATTTTTATTCAGTCACCCTGACACCAGAAGAGGTTCAAATTTTGAAATCCATGCAGCAATTATCCAAATTTTCCCAGTTCTAAAGAAAGAAAGAATCACCTTCATTAGTCCTCCAGGCAGAGAAATGGAAAAAGTTCCTTAGTTAAATGCAGAACGCAGAGCAGTTTCACCCCAGCTCACTTCATCCCAGCCCTCTGTCCTGTACGGTCTATGTGGCGCCCTGACCGAGTCAGGGGCAGGAAGGAAGGAGAGGAAGCGTGGAATTCTCCAGTTACCCGGATATTTGTGTGCGCCCGGAGGAGAGCGGCGCAGGCTCACGGCGGAAGTGCGTTTAGACTGCATCTAAGGACAGGTGGGAATGTTTGGGAAGTAAAAGCGGCTAGTGGGGCCTTTAAAGCCTGCCCAAATGATTTTATAATCAATGAGAAGACAAATAAAGAGCTCACCTTCACGACCACCCCTCTACGTGGTGATAATGATGGGACTCGAACCCTAATCGAGGAACCCCGCTTAAACTCTTTCTGGGAAGCCGTCCCCATCCCCCCACCTGGCCGCCAGCTGTTAGTAATGGAAGTCAGGCACACACGGTCTCGTTCTCCAGCCAGGACACGTATTTATATAAGAAATGGATGTCATGCAAATAGTGCATTCGCGTACTCATTCAGCAACCAGAATGCTAAAAGTTCACATTCACAGGTTCCATTTCCCCCTAAAAATGTGTTCATGGCTAAGGAACACACACTGAAAATGGTGAGTTACTATCTCTAGCCTCTTGAACTTGGGAGAGACCAGCCCGGGTCTGGGCTGCTGGTGGCCACTGGGCAGAATTGTTCAGCACCCCCACAGTGGATCAATATGGAAGGTGTAATGTCCGCTCAGGGAAAACAGCTGAGGGCAGACAAGGATATATCCCAGGCCTGTGTAGTCAAGGGGGTTATAGTCAAGATGGGGAGGAGCCTCAGTGTGACTGGGCAGGGTAGAGGCAAGGGCATCAAATGGCTTTGCTTTTATTTCCATGTGCTTTTATTTTCATGGGAGGTGTGTCCCTGGGTCCCCATGTCACCTCCCCAGATTCAGTGTCCCAACAGATGAATTGGCTAAACCTGTGTGGAGTGCCTACACCTAGGTACTTGAAACTAATAAAAGGCCTGGCCCCTTCAAGCCTCCTCTTCTCCTCTTTGGAAGATAGGAACCATAAACCCCCACACAGTGGACACAGGAAAATCCAAACACACAAATGAGAACTGCCTGCTATAGATACCGTCTTTCTCCTAGGTACCGAAGTTCAAAGTCTTAGAATCATCTCTGATAATGAGAACGAAGGGTCATTCTATAGTTCAATTCTGTACCTCTATGTTCCCAATGTTCCTCCCCTGAGACCCTTCAGATACAGACAGGCTGGGTCCAAGGACCCAGAGGGGATCTCACAGGACTTGCGAAGAGGGTCCCTGGCTTCATGCAGGATGGAAATCAAACGTGAACCAGCAGGAAGTGAAAGCAGTTATTGAAGATAGAAAAAGAGAGATGGATAGAGCATCCCGGAGACTCTGAAAGGAAAAAGAACATGAGTCTCATTTTTGCTTGGGGCCTGGGGTTTTTATTGGCAACTGTGGTCTACTGACCTCTTAGGCATCCAGGAACTGGTCAAAACAAGGACAAGGCCCAGGTCCTTCAAAAGTCACTCATTTCCTGAAGCCAGGGGTCTTGGCATCAAGATGTTTGGAGTGGTCTCGGAGAACCCTTATGACAGCCCTGCCTGGCCACTTCTTAGATGTTATCTATTATGCTGGAAGACACCAAAGTTATCATTACCTCTTCATCCCTTACATGGAGGACATATTCTATTTGCATTACAAGGCTTGTGTAGAGTGGGTTGAGGGTGCAAGTCCTAACACGAATAGAATCTGGAAAAGGAGCAAAGGGAAAAAAAAGGGAACAAAGGAAAAAATGAAAAAAAAAACTCATTTTTGATGAGGTCCCTTCAGTTTCTCAGTCTCACTTCTAATATTTATAGGCTCTTGTGTAACACCTATTTCAATCACCTCCAAATGATTATCTCAACACCCTCGCTGCCACCCTTTCTGTCAACCCTCTGTCCCGCTGCCATGGCCAGAAAAATGTCTCAAAGACACAGAGCTCCAATAATGCACCTTCTCCCTATAACAATTGCCAATCAAATTAGATGCACACTCATTTCCTCTTTTTCACATAGAGCCTTTCATATTGTGGTCTTCCCACCTATCTTTCCAGCCCCTTCTTTCCCACCATTCCCCTGTAGCTAGAGCCTCCTGCTTCTGAATCTTTTCTCATGCCTCGCCCTCCACCCAGAAGCCTTTCCCCATAATTTCTGGTTAAAACCCTGCCATCTGTGGCACTGTGATTTATAAGAAATCTAAATGACCAAAATTTATACTTCTGATATGTACTTGATCTTCCTCCAGTTTCTGGCTCACAGTTCCCAAAACCCTTAGAATTTCCTGTGACAAGAGTGATAAAGATGTCTTTTGTTATGTTAATGAGATAGATTTTGGAAAGCCCTTAGATTATCTAAGAATGGGGGGCTGGTTGCCAGGAGAAATGACCAGGTTATTTGAGGGTTTGAAGTTTCAGTCCTACTTCCTACCTATGAAGAGAGAGGTTGGAGGTTGAATCACCCAATGCCCAGTGACTTAGTCCATCACGACTGTAGTGGAGCCTCCATCAAAACCCAAAAGGACTGGGTTCAGAGAGCTTCCAGGATGGTGAACACTTGAAGGTGTGGGGAGAACGGCGCCCCTGGAAGCTCCACTCCCTTTCCCTGCACCTGGCCCAATGTACCTCTTCATCTGGCTGTTGAATCATACCCCTTATTGTATCCTTCAATAAACTGGTAAATTTTAACTATTGCTCTGATTTCTATGAGATGCTCTAGCATATTAATCAAACCTAAGGAGGAGGGTCATTGGAATCTCCAATCTGTAATTGGTCAGAAGCCCAGATAACAGCCTGGGGCTTGCAACTGGTGTCTGACGTAGAGGGTGGAAGGCAGTCTTGTATGACTGAGTCCTGAACCTGTGGAATCTGAAGCCATCTTGGGATAGATAGCGTCAGAATTCAGTTGAATGCTCAGAGACTCTACTGCCTTCTGAGGTCTTGTATTTGGTATTGTATGTGGGGGAGCTCCCGTGCCCCTCTCTTGCCCATGTTGGAATTGGGGCTGGGAAACTTAAAAGACCATCCCATTAAAAATCACCATAAATATCCCTTCCTTACTGAGCCTTTCACAATGCCACTCACCACCACCACCCCCCCCCAAATTATATCTCCACCTGAGTTCAAAGTCATTTACTTGTCACACTTGCCTTTCTTAGGGTATATTTTACATTGTCTTTGTGCTTATATCCTATTACCCATACCCACCCCCAAATCCCAAGCCCTTTGAGAACAGGAATCACATTCTACTCATCTTTGGGCTCTGCTCCTCCTCTCCCCTAAGCCCTGTTTCCCTAGCATGCACCACCATGCCTCTTATCAATTAGCTGCCCAACAAATATTTGTTAAATGTAATTAACATTTAACATTGCAGGTTAGGCAGAGAAAAAGAGCCAGGGTTGCCTGAATTTTAGGTAACTTGATCCAAAGTGAAGTCAGAGGCCTGAACTGACATTTGCCTTCTCTCCTGGATGTAGTGAGTATGTGAGTAGTTTGGTGTCACCCAAAACTCCCCTCATGATTGCCATTACTTGTTTTATGTCCAGCCTTCTGCTAGAATATAAGCACCATGAGGGCAAGTACCCTGCTTTATCTGATTCACCTCTGTATTCTTACTGCATACCTCAGTGCTCAGCATACTGTAGGTGCTCAGAACTGAATCAAACTGAACTGAATCTTATCCAGTCTGATCCAACCAAATGGAATCTAGAGGTAATGGGGTACAAGCCTTGCACTACATCTCAGTCAGCTGGCCCATCAGGACGGGGCTCCAAAATAAAGAAAGGGGCACGGTCTTCCTAAGAAAGATTCCTTAATAGGAAATGACCCAAGCAGCTGAAGCATTGCCTTGGAGCCACAACTGGCAGGGGGAAGCCTGTAAGCTAACATTTCATTAAAGGAACCAGGTGAAGACAAGTAACGTTTTGGGGAAGGAAGGTCCACCTTCAAGGCTTTCTGTATTTTCACTTTTGCTTAAAAGAGTTTTAAAGGAAGGACTGCAATTCCATAACAATTAATTAAATCATGCAATTCCATAACAATTAATTAAGAGAAGAGCTAATCTTTGCAGGAAGCTGAATAAACAATTACACATTTGGTAAAATTTAAAGGTCACTAAGAAGCCCTCCCTCCCCACAAAAAAAAAAAAAAATTAGAAAGATATCACCTGATATTAATTATTCCTGTTTCCCACACATTAATTAGGTGACTTCTCTAGACTACAGAATGAGATATCACCAAGTCCTGCTTTGCCCTATTACAAATGAACACAGCAGCCCTCTGTGGTGACCTTAGAATGCCAACATCCTACCATGAAAGAAGCATCCCTCTTGATTTGGGAACCATCTTGTTCTAAGGAGACCATTTGAAAATGCCAGTGGCCCTGGAAAGGGTTGTGTTATCAATGCTTTTGTTTGTCTCTGCAGTTTTCCGAATTCAGTTGAGAGGGAGGAGTGTAGAAACAGGAAAGACAGAAGGTAGATTCCCAGAAACAAGAGAGATGTTTGAGAGAACCAGGGGTGGAGGAAGAGGAGCCGACAAAAAAGAGATCCTGAATTCTTAATGACTGCCTTTGTTTCTGCAATTTCTCCTATAGCTGGGACAACTAGGAATCTCAGAATCAGCCTGACTGTCTGTAGGAAAGTAACTTCAGGGAACTTATTACTTTTTTATAAAGGTAGCAAACAAATAACCTCCTTCAACTTAACGGCAAAAGCCTTTTCAAAAAATTAATATCCTCTAGAGATTAAGGTTTATAGATAAATAGCTTAGTGGTACAAACAGATACACACATATAAGAACACTGATTTAAAATAAAGGTGACACTGGGGCACCTGGCTGATTCAGTTGGTAGAACATGCAACTCTTGATCTCAGGGTAGTGAGTTCAAGGCCCATGGTTGGGTGTAGAGTTTACTTAAAATTAAAAAAAAAAAAAAAAAAAAAACTTTGGAAAAAAATAATAATAAAGGTAGCACTGCAGAGCAATGGAGAAAGGACAACACTGTCACCAAAGAATGACAATGGAATGTTCATATGAAAACAACAAAATTCAACTCCTACCTCACTCTATGTAAAACTCAAATCCAGATAGATGGTAAGCCTAAATGTGAAAGACAAAACAAACAGCAACAGAAAAACTTTTAAAAGAGGGTTTGGGGGTTCTTCTTATCCAGGTCAGGAAAAGTTTTCTTAAAAAGAACACAAAAAAACATAAATTACAAAAGGAGCAAAGATGGGCTTGATACAGTTGACTATCTTTGAATTCAGAACTTAGAGCCATGCAAGGACACTACACTAGAGTATAAAAACAAACCAAAGTGTGGGAAAGTATATTTGCAACACATTTCAACAAAGGGCCCTACCCAGAATACAAAAGTAACTTCTACAAAATCAGATTTTTTAAAGGCAGATAGCCAGAAGAAAAGCATGCAAGAGATTTGAACAAGCACATCTGAAGACAGAATATCCAGATGCCAGAATAAACACATAAAGAGGTATTCAATGTCAACGTCATTGTTATTGAAGAAATACAAAATAAAGCCATGATAAAATACCAATGCACCCACCAAGATAGACATTTTTTTAAATGCCAAGCATTAAAGAGAATGAGAAACAAAGAGGAACTCTTCTCTACTTGCAGGTGGGAGTGTCCCCATTAGAATAACCATCTGTGAAGAGTTGGGCATGATGTACTAAAGACAAACATACACATTCCTTCTAAGTCAGCAAGTGCACTCCTAGGTATGTACCCGACAGAAATGTGCACACACACACCAAGAAAGCATGCACACTTCACGATAATAGCAACATTACTCTTTAAAGTCCAAATGAAAATGACCCAAATTGTCTAATAACAGTAAAATTGTTTATAATTGTATATACTTATACAATGAAATAACAGACAACAATGAAAATGAGTGAACTATTCCTATGTTAAACAATATGGTCGAATCTCACATTGATTTTTAAGACACAGAGACAAAAGAATACATACCTACGGATCCATTTATATAAAATTCAAAAACAGGCAAATCTAAAATATAACATTGACTAGATGGCAGTTATCTTTGGGGAGTAGGCAAGTTGATGATTGAGGGGGGACACGAGAGGAAGGCTTCTGGGGTCTGGCACTGTTGTTTTATGAGCTGGCTGGTGATTACATGAATGTTTATGATGTCCACCTAGCTAAGCTGTCCATGTAGATTTTGTATACTTTTCTATATGTCATTCTTAACAATAAATGTTTAAGTGAATATCCTTTAGCCCAGCAATTTAACTTCCAAAAATTTAACAAAAAATGTAACCTAAAGTTGATATAAGGTATAAAAAGGTATTCATTGCAGTGTTATTCATATGGCGAAAAGTTGGAAACAATTAAAGATTCAACTAAGGTATTGGATCAATAAATTAGACTGTATCTCCCCAGTGGATATGACACATCTATTAAAATTGTTGCTCTGGATCTGTATTTGTTCATATGGAAAGATGTCATGTTATACTAAGTGAAGAAAATGGTTTATAGAATAGGATAAGTAATCTAACTCCAACTTTGGAAATACATGCATAGAAAATTATGGCAAAACAATCCATATGTTAATAGTTATTATATCTAGATAGAATTCCAGTCACTGCTTTCCTAATTTCTCTGCCAAGATTACTATAGTTATAAATAATAATAGCTACCATGTATTGAACAGTAACTGTGTGACAAATATTGAGAAAAATACAAAATATATTATTCTTATTTAATCCTCACAAAAACCCAGCAAGATAAGTACAGTTAAGGAGTAACCTTAACTGTAACTATAAGTAACCTTAACTTAAAATAATAAGTACACCTAAGGAGACTGAAGAGAAGTAAATATACAAGATCAAATAACAGAAAGTGGTCCAAGTTTTTAGCCAGGGTCTGTCTGGGTCCCAACAAATGCTCCACTCCACATCAGACAGTAAGGTCGTATTAAGAGTAATTTTCATAGTCAGAATCTGAACCCGAATCTCCATTTGGTTTCAAAGCAAGAATTCCTATAAGTTCATAAAGTAGCACACACAAACCAGCTACAAAAGTAAAACCTTCATAGACGTTAGATGTGATGTAAATTGGAAGTAGTAATAATGCTACCATTTATTAAATGATGGCCATGTGCTAAGTACTTGAGAATAGTATCTCATTTTAATCTCATTATCCTGCAGTAGATTGACTGTATTTATGGCCCCAGTTCTTCTCTCCCTACATCTTTGCAGGTAGTGTCCTCCCATTCTGACTTAGGGCTCCACCTTCCGACTTGCCTTGGCCAGCAGAGTACAAAGCAATCAGAGGCTTGAATAACACTTCTGTGTCTCTGCTTGCTGTCGTTTCCTCTGTCATCACCATGAGACCATGCTAAAGCTAGCTGGCAGATAAAAGACATGGGGGGCACATTCTAGTCACCCCAGTCAACCCAGATGAGACCATATGAGATTAGCCATGAGCCAGTCGACACCCAGACTAGTGATCAAGTCCAGTCAAGATCAGCCAACAGCCTCAGGAACATCCCTGTGACTCCAGACACATGAACTATAAATCTTCTAGGCCACTGAGGTTTTGTGCTTATTTATTATACAGCATTACTGTAGCAAAAGCTAACTGCTAAAACCCCAGGAGGCCAAAAATATTATGATCGTTCCTATTTTACATGGGAGGGAACTGAGGCTGGAAGCAGTATTTCGGACTAACTTTAATATCTGAGCCACACTTAGCACTTTTAAAAAGCTGACTGATCAAGTCCTTGTAGTCTAAACCCACGATTCTGTGCATGAGCACTCTCATATCTTCTTTTTTCTCTCTCTCTCCCCTATACGCTCTCTTCTGTAGTCCATAGGCATTTAATTTCTCTCTGATGCCTTCAATGCTGACATGTATCCCAATATTAATTTGTGTGCTTCAAAGATTTATCCTAAAAATGCTGATGACACCAATAGAAGATGTAAAACCTGACCTTCACGTACACAATGATTGGCATTGACTATAATTCCTTATGAGATTTCACATAATCAACATGCTGATGTGTGCAGCTAGAGTACATAATCAGTTGTTCTATATCAAAAATCACCTTGCAGTTGGGGAAAGGAAAAAATTTTCATATTATATGGTCAGGAGAAAGAGGCATTAGACACACAGCCAAATTTCAGGGTGCCTGGATGGTTCAGTCGGTTGAGTGTCCGACTCTTGATTTTGGCTCAGTTCCTGATCTCAGGGTCATGGGATTGAGCCCCACGTCCGGCTCCATGATCAGTGCAATGTCTCTTTGTCCTTCTTCTTCTGCTTCTCACTTCCACTCTCTCTCTCTCCCAAATAAATAAAATCCTTCTTAAAAAAGATATACAGCCAAATTTCAATAGTTGGTGTTAAGGATATCAGGGATAATAAGTAGATAAATGATATATGCACCCAAAGTTTTGCTTTCTGTCCAGAAAGCCTCCATATATAAGGATCAAACAGCAGAGGGCTCAGAGGTGGTTTGAGGCCAGGTGCCGTGAACTTAGATTCTCCCCTCCAGAGGAAAGTGTAGCATATAGACAAGTAACAAGTGGGGCATCTGGACCTCCAGTCCCAACCCCATCTGAGACTGATGGGTGTGGCAGAACCTTCCTTTGTTTCCCAGACCTCTCCACCCTCCCCCAACCTACTCAGTGCCAGGAGGTTGCCAAGTATAGACTTCCTTGCCTCTGGCTTCCGGTTGGGGTTGCTGAAGAGAAAGCTCTGGCAACAAATCAGTGGGATGGAGGAGAGAGAAAAAGAAGTATTTGTTCCCCCTGGCTTTCCACCTGCGGTGTCCCAAAGAGATGACTATAACCCTCCACAAAGATCTACGCTCTTTTCAGGTGGCCCCTCCACCCATCCCTCCCTATATCTCAGGGTTCTGCTAATTGCTTCGTGCATTCAGACCTAAAAGGAGTGACAGCCCCAACATTTATAACTCTAGAATCTGTATTGCCTCCTAGAATTCCTCCCTATGCCATGTGCAAACCTTTGTAAGTGATCTCTTCTTCGGACCTACCTGGAATTATCCTGCTTTGAGTGAGATCAGACTGATCCCCTCTGGGATCCTAGGCATGTACACTCACTGATGGCATCTTCCCAATGTACAGAATGAAGAAAACCTCCCCTTTTACAGAGAGTGGGCAGATTTTCTTCTTTAAGATCTTAATACCAACATCCTTGAAAGGGCCAAGTGTGATAGAATGTAAGGATATTATGACATCAAGTCAAGCTGATATCTTAAAGCCTGACTGGGTTTACAGAAAAGAATTGTATGTCAGAAACATGAGGAGAGATGAAAGTGCGTGACATATCTGACTAAACATAGGGTCTGAAGTGAAAAAGACGAGGGAGGGATGAGAACAAAAATTGGCCTTGCTTTGAATTTTGAGCCTTGGTAGGACTGGTTCTGATAGGGAATCAGATGTCCTACTCACTTTCTTGTTTTCTGGTCTTCTTCTTTATCATCTCCCACTTGGAGCCTAGTCAGGAAAGTCTTTGCTTTGTTGAAAAGTAAAGTATGTTAGGGGCCCCTGGTGGCTCAGTGGGTTAAAGCCTCTGCTTTCAGCTCAGGTCATGATCCCAGGGTCCTGGGATTGAGCCCCACATCGGACTCTCTGCTCAGCAGGGAGCCTGCTTCCCCCTCTCTCTCTGCCTGCCTCTCTGTCTACTTGTGATCTCTCTCTCTCTCTGTCAAATAAATAAATAATAAAATCTTAAAAAAAAAAAAGAAAAGTAAAGTATGTTAATCTTGCTGATATAAACGGTGAATATACTTTTTATTTTTAGATATTATTTTTTATTTGACAGAGAAAGACACAGCAAGAGAGGGAACACAAGCAAGGGGAGTGGGAGAGGGAGAAGCAGCCTTCCTGATGAGCAGGGAGCCAGATGCCAGGCTCGATCCAAGGACCCTAGGATCATGACCTGAGCTGAAGGCAGATAATTAACGACTGAACCACCCAGGTGCCCCAAAAGATAAATATACCTGATGCAAGAGAATCGGGATGAAAAGTGAAAACTTTGCTGGCATCAACGTTGTTTGACACCACACCCCATAGTTCCCCCTGGCTCTCTCACCTGACCTAAGGGCCTGGTCTGTGTTCCTAAAATTGTGCCCAGCTGGGCCTTTCACATTATGTTGACTGACATGGTAATTTTTTAATAACATTTGTTTATGCATTCAGCCTCATTTATTAGATACCCACTGTGTGATAAGAACTCTCCTAGGCGGGGTGCCTGGGTGGCTCAGTGGGTTAAAGCCTCTGTCTTCGGCTCAGGTCATGATCCCAGGGTCCTGGGATCGAGCCCCACATCGGGCTCTCTGCTGCTTGTGATCTCTGTCAAATAAATGAATAAAATCTTTAAAAAAAAAAAAAAAAAAGAACTCTCCTAGGCAGGGTGGAAGAAGAACAACAAGGTTCCTTTTCTCTTAGAGTTGATATTCTAGTGCCATAGTCCCATGGGATATGTATAATTTTAAAAGAAAGTCTTAGGCAAAATAAAAGCACAAATACTGATTTACAGTTTCCTTTACGCATACGCACAAATATAAAAGACTAATGATTATTCAAAAATAGAATTTCAGATCACTAAACTGAACCCCCCACAGCCTCATTCTCCCATCTCACCCCTACCTGACTCCCCACACAGAGAAATTACAAATGAGAAGACAGTGTGACCTTTGATAAATATCACAACCTCTCTGTTCCTTACTAAATGGCAGTCCTAGCACTAGGTTCCAGGCCTCCTGAATCCTAGATGCCTGAGAGCTGATTTCTCTTAGCGTTTCCATGCTCTTGTCACTCTTGACAGACTTCCTAAGAGATCATCTTATCATCTTCGAAAGGCATCTCATTGTCATTGGAGCCTTCCTACCTGTCTTTTTCCCTAGCAGGCCATCACTCTCTCTTTCTCAAGACTGTTCAGGGAAGCTTCTCAGGACTTCCAGACCAAGCTGATCAGAGTACCCACCCCCAACACCCACCATGGGCATCTGCGGTAACACACTCTGCCCCATCCACATTGTATTCCAAATTCCCAGTTCCTGACTCTCCTGCCCCACTAGATAATCTCTTAGGTCTGGGAGCCCAGAACCTGTCTCTACCCTGTGCCCAGCAGATGGCAGGCCTGCTAAAAGGATCTGTGAAGAAATGAAACTCTTATTTAATTTATAAAGGAAAACGGTGAGAAAACTGGAATTCGTTCACAGATTTCTACATGAAAGAAAACTCTTAAGAATGAGAAAGTTCTACACCTTCATGTTTTAAGTAAAAATAAATATGATCATATTTCTGAGTAAAAGAAGACAGAAGGCTACCCTTTCTGCTCTTGCTGAGAAAGGAACCACGTCCCCCTTCCCTCTTTTCTCCATCCCCTCAGACATCAATCCCCTCTCTTGTGCCAATAGTCATTAACACAAAACAGTCCCTTTTCTTCCCGCCATCCGGACCAGCACAGAAAACGTGTCTCCCAGCCTAGGAAAAAGCAATTTCCTCAAGGAATCTAAGCGGGAGAACAACAGAGGATTCAAAGGAAGGGAGCCTTTCCCCTCCACAGCCCAGAACTGCACAGTCCTCACGGTAGAGGAAAGACTACGGAAAAGCACAGATGGCATGCTGGCAGTTCGATGAATTAATGTGATTGCATCCCGGTAACGTTTCAAGTGAGATATTCATGTAATTCATGCAAATTCAGAAATGATTGCGGTTCATGTTTCCAGGATAAAGTCATGGCATTTTGCTTTTACCTGAACTACCCCCAAAAAGGGTCATTCTTATTATTCTGTGTTCAATTATTCATAACCACACGCTCGTGGATTTTAGAACCATAAAAGGTCAGCCCTCTCTGATTCCGCAATTGTTTTGCTCTGAAGTCAGGGAGCGGAGCATGAATATGCACGTGCACACCAGCCGGCCGCTTCCCTCCCTGTTCATTAACAGTGCGTTCACTGTATATTTCAAAGTCGAACAAATAATACCTGTCATGAACATGCATTTTTAATCTCTCCTATATTTCATTTTAAATGAAATGTCAAAATGATGGAAAATATTTTCATGGAAGTTTGGAAAGGGCAGCGTCACGCCAGCGCGGCCTGGTGAGATCCAGCCCCTGCGTGGAAACATCCCTGAAGCAGGTCCACTGCCGCAGGAAACGGATGGGGGGTTTTTTGTTTTGTTTTGTTTTTGTAGGTTTTTTTGGTATTTTACTGCCTTTGTCGTTCCTGGGAAATGTCAGCGTGAAATCTGTTTGCCGAGTCAATATGCTTTGGAGGCTGATGGGACCCACTCTCCTCTTTTCATCTGAAAATGGATGCCGTTTGTTTACAGCCTGCTCAATTCGCGGCTTTGGGGCATCCAACTACATTTTATTTGTGTGTGATGTTCCGCTTGGCATATGTGCCATTTGTCCCTCTTCATTCTTTGAACGCTGCTGCCCGTTCTTAATGGCAGGGAACTCAAACCACTCTGACCTCCCTTTTCTCTAAAACCCTTCATCAGAATTTCTTAATTTCAAGTCCCATCTAACTCTCCCAGAAATAGCATATTTCTTTCCCTAGAAGTCGTTCCCTGGAGACTGGTACAGGTCAAGGGCAGAATGCAGCTGAGCTGGGGGTAAGGGAATAAGGAGGGCTCACGTGGCAAGAATGACCAGGAAGGATTATAGCAAAGTGTCTCAGTGTTGGCACTACTGATATTTGGGGCCAGATAATTCTTTGTTTTGGGGCTGTCCTTGTACATTATAGGATGTTTGGCAGCATCGCTGACCTCTACCCACTAGATGCCAGCAGCACATATCCTCTTTCATTTGAGACAAACAAAAACGTCTCTGGACATGCCAAAAGTGCCCAGGAGTAGGGCTGGAGGTGGGAAGCAAATTCCTCACACCCACTATAACCCGCTGATTCACAAATCCATCCACATATGATTGTTTCCTCCTCTGAGCATTAAAGAGGGCATATGCCCCAGGAGCTCCAGGAAATTGCACCAGCCCTAAAATGTGCAGCCTCTCTGTACCGTGAGAAGCAGAGGTTTTCCGTTCTGCACCACTTGGAGATCTGGCCAGGCAGATGTGTCCTGAGACTATGGCTGTGATCCTCTACCACCTCCACCGTTTTGGCCAAAAGCAATTTCCTGGTCTCTGACCTAACTACATGTATCCTACCATATAAGAGGCTATTATTTTAACCTATTTGTGTGACCCTACCCTACCACTGCCCAGTCCTCTAAAGAAGACTCTGGTCTGTCCATTGTCAGGCTCTTCTGCCTGACTCATGGGGAAGTGGTAGGGTAGGGTGGGGCAAGAACAAGGAAATTGGGGATGACAATTTGCATCCTCTTCGTGGTGTTCAAGACAGACAAGCAAAGGACCGAAGTTAGCATTTTGGTTGAGTGAACCATGTTTTTTTCATCCCCCAAAAACTAGCTATCTAGAAGTGAACCACATAATGGATTTTATAACTATTACATTTTTATTTGTATGGAATTTAATTTATGTGAAGAATCTTTGGAAAATGTTATCTCAGATGGAGTAGAAGAGATACTGTAATCCCCATTTTACTGATCAGGAAACTGAGGCCCAAAGAAGTCAAAGAACACACTGTACATAAACTCTGGCTCCCTTGTGTTCCATTTCCAAGTCTGCTTAAAACACCACCTATGAGGGCGCCTGGGTGGCTCAGTGGGTTAAAGCCTCTGCCTTTAGCTCAGGTAATGATCTCAGGGTCCTGGGATTGAATCCCGCATCAGGCTCTCTGCTCAGCGGGGAGCCTGCTTCCCTCTCTTTATCTCTAGCTGCCTCTCTACCTACTTGTGATCTCTCTGTCAAATAAATAAATAAAATCTTTTAAAAAAAAAAAAAACTTCTTGGCACATAGAAGCCAAACATTTTCTGTGCTTGTGATGTCTTTTTTGTGCGTTTTAAATGGTCTGTTTATAATATATGTTAAAGAAGTATGTCTAATGTGTCAGAAAAGTTGTCATCTCCATAAGGAGAGAAAACTCAGTCTCAGTAGCCTCAGTTTATCCATTAGTAAATTCCTCCAATGGGACAGTATGCTGGAAAACCTGCTGCCATGCCAATGGGCAGACTTATAAGAGAGGGCCCAGCTGGAGGGAGGTGGTGATGAGTGGTGCTAGGATCCTGTAAAACACCTGGGTCTCCAAACATCAACACTTCATAGGAGCAGGCCTGGGAGGTATGAACCAGTGAGAGAGAAAAGAAGGTTCCCTGTCAGCTTGTTTTGTCAAAGCTTCAGTGAGCGCACCCACAACTGAATGGCTTTCAGGTGCAAAACTAAAATTTAAAAAAAAAAAAAATGCCCAGATTCCCTCCCCTCAACACACATTCCCAAAAGGGAGGAGGGATGGGCAAGAGCATCATTTTCAAATTATTCCATGACTGTGCTTTGCTTTCCGAGAATTAGGAAACATGTTCTAGTTCATCCTCTGCAATTGACCTTGATCAGATCATGTCTTGCATACTCTCTATAGATGGGATTTAGAAAAGGTAATGCCCATCCCAGCTGTCTCTGGGAGGGGTGTAAATTAAGGTCAGATGTAAAAGTGCTTGCAAACAGGAAGGTATTTTATAAAGCACAATGATATTGCCAAGTGAATAAGGAACTGACTTCCAGAGGAAAGGAGGGTGATGCTAGGCTGACAACTATAGTCGGTTGAAAAGTGCCCCAAATCCATAAGCACCAAGGACTTCAGAATGTGACCTTATTTGGAAATAAGTTCTTTGTAGATGTAATTAAGGTAAGGATGGGGATGACATCATACTGAATTAGAGTGTGCCCTGAATCCAATGAGAACGTCCCAGTCAGAACCAGAAAGGGCAGAGAGACATAAAGAAGGTTGTGTGAACAGGGAGGTGGGGGTTGATGTGAACCATCTACAAGACAGAGAACACCACAGATTGGGGGGTCATCCCCAGAAGCAAGGAAGAAGCCTGGGCCATTTCTCCCTCAGAGTCCCCAGAAGGAATCAGCCCCAGGACAACTGGATTTCTGACATCTGCCCTCCTTGACTGTGAGAGAACACAATTTCAAAGTTTTAAAGTATCTAGCCTATGAAAATGAGAATGGAAGCCCGAAGAAACTAACACAGCCCTTTTGTGTCTAAGGGACTTGGACTTGAATGTTCCCCCTGATTTGGGCCAGACCATCCCCAGCCTCACAATGTGTGTTGGGGGTAGTCACCAATAAACACTACACCCCCTACGATCAGGGTCAGGCATAAATGAAATAGGTTTGTTCTGTCAGCCCAGCAAGGATCTCAGTTAAACAACCCAATTAAACAGCTGTCTAAGGATGCTACAGGTTTCAGTGCAAACCCAGGCTTGGAGGAAGGGTTTCCCTTTCTCCTTTCTAACTTCTAGATCACCAGCATGTGGGAGTCCTCCCCGAAGTGCACCAGACCAAGGGGTCGACAGGGAGACTCCACAGGCCTGGTAGAAAACTTAGACTGCCAGCAGAATCCTACCTGTGCACGGTTGCCCACCCCCCGTCAACGGGTACCTTCAGGAATGCTTGGGACCAATCCACAAGGGCGTGTGTATGTATTCTTCCCCATGCAACTCCATCACGATGGGTAGCTATGAGATGTTTCTGTGCCGTAATAACAGGGCCTCACACAGAAAAGGGGAAATGAGATCTATTCAGAAAAGGGGAAATGAGATCTAGTACCTAGTACCATAGCAGGAGGTCTGTGGTAATAGAACCACATAAAGGAGAGACACTGACAGACCAGGGCTGGAGGGAAGAGTGGGGAGGCACAGCGGCAGGAGCCACAGAATCATACGTGGAGGGAGAGAAGCAGAATACCCACAGACAGCAGGACAATGAAGCAGATGGCAAAAGAAGATGATGATGAAAAAACACCAAGAGACCAGAAGAATCCTGTGTCGTCAAAGCTGCAAGGGGACGGGTCCAAGGTTACTTAATGAGAATGATTAAATTCCTTGTTCATCAACAAGGAAAATTAAAATCTTCCACTCTTCTAAGAAGAGAAGTCTCCTTCTTGATTTAATGACTTAAAGAACAGCTCCACAGGGAGGCAGTCAGCAGCCACCCATCAGCATAGCCCATAGGGACAGATGCCATTTGGTGGGACAGCAAGGCACAGGCAATGACTGACTCCCTAGTCTCAGAGAATGTGGAAGACAGAGCTGTGTCCACAGGGATTCTTGATCTGTTCTGAAGGACTTCTCTTATAAATCTCCCTACCCAATATTGTGTTATGGCAATATTTTTGATCAACCAAACAAACTACACTTGCTGGGTCATGGATTACTTTGCTCCCCCCATTTTTCTATTAATTATTGATCTACCTTAGAACCACACACAGCTTCTGGTCAGTGTTGGATTGTCACTGCTCCCACACTCAAGCAACAGACTCCTAGGCAAAATCAAAGAGGCATCTTTGTTTATCTTACTTAGTGTTCTTGCCAGCCCATACAGCCATGTCAGAGAGCAATGTATGATTTCTATCTGACTTTCATAGAGTCCCAACACAATAACATCAACCTCTAGGTCGAAAGATCCTAGGCTGGAAACCACTGATTAACTATGATTTTGTCTAGAAGCTGCTTAACCCCTGGCATGCCTATAGAGGGGTTCCCTCCAATCCCCAGTTTCTGTGGCTCTTTCCCTTTCTCTCATTTCCCTACCAACCCTGCTATGAATAACTAATATCTCCCTACCACGTCAGAACTCTGTCCACTCATTCTTTTCCCTTCTTGATAACATATTATATAGCACAGATAATACTACAGGATATTACATAGGTCGGATAATACTACAAGACAGTACAATAGATACTCCAATTCTTAAAACTGGATATGATCACTTCCTCTATCATAATCCTATTTTTCCATTGTGATATTTATAGACAGTGCCTCAGTATTCAGGTACAAGAAATGTCACATTTGTTTTTCTCAAGGTTATTCCAAGTCCAGCGTTACCTTCTAGAGCTCCCCATTCTCCCTTGGTTGGTTCATGGCCCCCAGGAACCTACATAGCTAAGAAAGAAAGCCCCTTCCACCTTCTCTCTGGGCTAGAAGGACCTTGGCCTCTGTTCCCGCTGCTTTCCCTGCCCTTGCTTTTCTCTGCCTCTTGGTGGTGCTGTCGAGCCTTCTTCAGACACTCCAGCTTTGCTTAAGCACAGGGCAGCCAACTCCATTTCCTCCATAAGAAGCAATCTGGGCTCTAAATGCCAA
Organism: Enhydra lutris kenyoni; assembly: GCF_002288905.1. Taxonomy (NCBI): domain Eukaryota; kingdom Metazoa; phylum Chordata; class Mammalia; order Carnivora; family Mustelidae; genus Enhydra; species Enhydra lutris. Next base: position 13,880,689 of record NW_019154088.1, on the reverse strand, counting down.
CGCAATCAATTACCAACCTGTTCAGAGCCCAAGTGGTCACCCTCTGAGATCCTGCTGCCTCAGAAGTAATATGCTAGCAAGAGTCCAGCACCCCCCCCCACCCCCCCCCCACCCCCACACAGCCGTCCCCCCCCCCCACACAACCCTCACCCCACCCCACCCCACCTACACCCATCCTTGTAGGACTTGCTCCTTCTCTCCCAGGGGTGCCTCTTCATCCCCCTGAAACCAAAGTGTTGTGTCATTACCTTAGTAAGACTGTAGAAACACAGAGCCTTTTCACCCCTGTGAGGCTCAAGGGGTAAAGAGGGAAAAAGGAGGTTGGTAAGCAAGGAGAGATTGCCCTCCACTTCCTCCCAAGGAAGTAACCACAGACAGCACAGCTTCATGCAACAGCAGAGAAAAGCAAAACTGAAGTTGTCTGCAGCAGGTCACACACACACACACACTGGGTATGGACATCCTCCTGCCTCAACTTCATAATTTCAAGTGAAATTATTAATACAATTTCCAATTATAAATACATATTCACTGGAGGAATTTAGAAAATGGAAAAAATTAAAACAGTCTTATGTAACTCTATGGATTCAATAAGATAAGGAGGCAGATTAATATGAAGAAGATCAAAATGGAATTTTTCATTGAGGCCATGCTAAGGAGATTGCTCCCAGACAGCAACAGGACTACTAAGATTCCTTAGACTATAGGTGTATAGTGCCTCAGCCATAATTCTGACTTCCAAAACCAGTATCTTTTCTTCAATTCATTTGGCATCAAAACCTGACCTATCATGGGGCTATTCATAGTCTTTGTTTATCTTACTTAGAGTGAATATTCATATTTTGCTCTAGAAATATTATTGGTTTTGAGATTGTTAGGTGATTTCCCAGATGGGACTGAAAGTACTCCATAATATATGTATTTCCAAAATTCAAACAATTCTGAATTCTGAAATCTATTTACCCCAAGTTTTGGAAAAAGAGATTGTAAGCCTGTAATATCCCAGTCTTTGAGAAACAACCTCTACTAGGACTAAAATACTCATTTCTTTAAGATCTTAAGAAGGATATTGTTTTAACACTAGGTCCCCTCAAAAGGGCTAAAATTTAAAGCATTAAAATGCAAGCCTTTTTTCACCAAGATTCATGCACTACAAACCTTCTTCTCTCATCTCTAAGCTCCTCTTACTTCTGGAGAGTCGCGGAGTGAGATTCAGGGACAGGAGGAGGGTGGAGGCTTGAAAGTCAGGGATGGAGTCAGGGTTAAAGACATCGTTTTATTTATTTATTTATTTATTATTTTTTTTTTTTTTAGTTCAATAGCTATTTTTTTATGGTCACAAATAGATATGAATATCACTATAGCAACCAAATGGCTATACCAAAATGTCATGAACCCCATGAAAGAAAGAAGGAAATCTTTAGAGCTACTAAAGGGGAAACTGTAGCAGCTCGCAGGAGGTCTAAGACCTCAAAAAGATAAATGGCACCCAGGAGTCTAGCCAATGAAACACTGTAAGCCGATAAGTCAGAACTGGAAAGCCACAGGTCTGCTTCCCGTTTAGATGGCAAAGGGCTTTATTTCATTTTGTATAATGCAAGTAGCTTGCCACCATTAAAACTTGGACATTTTGGGACGCCTGGGTGGCTCAGTGGGTTAAGCCGCTGCCTTCGGCTCAGGTCATGATCCCAGCGTCCTGGGATCGAGTCCCACATCGGGCTCCTTGCTCAGCGGGGAGCCTGCTTCTCCCTCTGCCTCTGCCTGCCACTCTATCTGCTTGTGCTCACTCTCGCGCTCTCTCTCTCTCTCTCTCTCTCTCTGACAAATAAATAAATAAAATATTTGAAAAAAAATTTTTAAAAAATTAAAAAAAAATAAAACTTGGACATTTTCACATAAATACCTTTGCACGTGCCTTCTTTTGAGAAATCTAAAGACCTGGCAGCATTGGGCCCCTGTTCAGGCATGGCAAAAATCATCTTGAGCTAAAGACAAGCCATTGCTCCCATTTTAAGCAGACACACTCTCCCCATTTCCGCACTGTCCCCATATACTCCTGGGAGCTGCAGGTGGTCCCTGCTGGCACTGGGAAGGAAGACCCATGCTTTGACCATCACCTCTGGGGTACCTGCCAGGAATTCTGAAATGTACAAGGGACACGCTGGGGTTACACATGACTGTGGACAAGCTCATCTTTCTCTTGCAGGAGGACTGGCAATCTTGCTCCAAAGCACAGGTTTGAGCAGTAATGACTAGTAAAATGACCCAGGGAAATCACAAAAGGAAGCACTGGGCAGAACTGGGAAGTCAATGAGGGGTTTTGCATGAGTAAAATAGTGATGCTGGGGAGCACTGGAGGCAGGTACTCTCTGCTGAAAAAAAACCTTAGGGAACTACTAATATAATTATTTTCACTAATTGGAAGTTTGTTGCTCTTCTTTCAGCCAGATGCAAATATCCCTAATATTTATAGTATACCTACTAAGTACATGTTGCCTCATTTACTATTTACAACATCCCTGGGAGGCAGGGATGTCGATTTTAGAAACGAAGAAACTGAGCCCTAAAGATTTTCAGTAACTTTACTCAAGGACACCAGATTGTAACTGTTATAACTAAGATTCAAACTTGGGTTTTGATGACCCCCAAATAATTCACTTCTCATTATACCACGAGGCCAAAAGCAAATGTTTTTATCTTTGCCCACCAAGAAAGTAATTCTCAAATAATGGAGGCATCTTTATTGTTTCCTCTCTCCTCTTAATAAAAATTACTCTCAGTACTTGACATAGGCCAGTCATAACTTCGTATCATTTTAAGTCATTTTAGAGTCTTAATGGAAACTGAAGGACTTTTCACCCAAATGAAAGGAGATTAATAGGGAAGAAGGGCCCTTCCTGGTGTCACTGAAGTCACATTAGCCTTTGTTAACCATACTTAGGTCATTAACAAGCTTGCAAATATGACCTGGGAGACATGCTTGGGGGCCACGTGTAAGTTTTCTCTATGAAGCCATGATCAGGGCTGTCACAACCTCCTAGCAAGGAGACAGTCTGGAAGGATAAAGCATTGATTTTTCAGGCAATGCAAAAGTCTCTGGCACCCAGGTCCCTACAGCATGATCTCAGAAAACCCAATTATTAATACGAGTCTATGAACATCATTTTGTTCTCATTAGACTTCACTTTAATTTAGATTTTGTTAAAGCCACAAGGGAGTACAGAAACAGTCTCATGAAATAAACGAGTCAGTCTCAGTTTTATTTTTCATGTTTGCAAGCCAGGGTTGTTGGCAAATCTTGTCCGGCGGCAAATTACCAGGAACTGCATTAAAAATGTGTATAGTCATTTTCATTTTTGAAAGATTCAAGACTATAAATAATTAAATGCATTAGACATCTGTTATTTATGAGCTGAAATGACAGTTTTAATTTAGTTCTTCATTTAGCTGAGCCTGACGTATTGTGACTCTAAAGGAAAACACAGGAAATAGCTAAAAATGACATCTTTCTGAGTCCGCAGTGACCATAGGTACAGATCAAAGCCTGGTTATTTTCACTTGCCTTCAAGACCTGTCAAGACATAATATTCCTTCGGGACCTTGTGTTGTCTGTCCTCAGGGAATTCTGATTGGGTGACGGGCCAGCCCCACACCTGCTAGCTTCACAGTGTAAATCAGGCAGCTTAGTAGGAGCTGTAAATGCACTCCCAGTTAATTATACATGGGGAACTAAGTCACTAGATCAGATCTATGGTCCACTTCAGGGAAATGCCAAAGAATTCAAACCACCTGCCTTTGCCTTTCCCTAAACTAGAGATGTTATTTGGGTTTCCCAAAGATGTGCAAAACTCATGGATTATGGAAAGGAAGAGGCAAGAAACAGATGCAGGAGTCGTGATTTGGAAGCCAAGGGACAATATGTTAATAATTAAGATGCACTGCAGTCACTAACTATAGTCAGAAAATGATGGAATCATTTTTGGAAATGTAGGCTCCCTAATCACACAGCTCCACAACCCGCCCCCCCACACACACACAGAGCAGCCACGTGCCCTGTGACAAGATACCCTTGGATTCCTGGCTCAGAGGAACTGCAATTTCCTGCAGCTTGGAGCATTCCAGAATTGCAGTGAATCCTGAAGTGACCCCAGCCACCAGTAATGGGGAATCACAGCCCCCTGGTCTCTGCTGGAGCTGCTGGAAGTGTGACAGGTCCACTACCCATGCTCAGCCAAAAAGTGTGCCGTTTGATTGAGCACATGAAGCAGTGACCACAGGCTACAGTTTGGCAATTACTGAATATTTAATGTTAGCTTACTGATAGCAATCCACAGATTGATTGACGGATTTGCAGTTTGTCGATTTTAAACTGTTTGCCTTATGAATTCTCATCTGTGTGTTTGTGTTTCTTGTGTGTCATGCTTAAAGCGCTAGGACTTCTGGCTGGAAAATACCAGCACAAAATTGGGTGAATTCTGAGTGCCCAGAAGGGCTTAACAGATTGACACGGATATATGATTTCAGGATCATTTGCAACCCCATTCTCTTTGGAGAAAGGTAGATTAAAGTGTTGGGTTTGTTCCAATATACAAAATATCAATCAGGGAGCAAATAGTTGCTTTTCAGCCAATACAGTACACATAGGTAACAAACCCCGCCCCCCCCCACTGTTCCCCAGTCCTGCGAGTTTCCAAACTCCCAGCTGGGACCACTTTGCCTTCCTCAGGCACTGAGGCTGACCCTGAAGTCAGAGAAATGGAAGGACCACCCAGGGACTCACATCTGTGGAGCCTGGGGGTACACTGCCCCAACCTTATATCCCAGATCCAGTACCAGAACTACTTCTTGCCTTGCTTCGTACAAAAAACAACCCGCCTTATCTGCCAACATCCACGTTGTCCCCAGAACTCCTGAATCCTTGCCTTCTTCTCCTCTAGGTTCTCTGGGGGCTGGCATCAGCCCCGCTTGTCCCCCGAAACTAGCATCTTATCTTTTAAACCTACTGCCAATAATGAGGTCAGACTCTGTCATGCACCAGCCTGGATACCCACCATGACCCTCCCGAGGATCCCCAAACCACCAGCCAGGACAGCTATCCGATTGTCTCTGCCAAACCCCACCAGGATGTTTCTATTTCTTTCCTCCTCACCACCTCCTCCCAGCTAGGTCTCCTAGCCTCCAGGGCTGGTCCCTTCTCACAATGGCTTCTCAGATCTGATAACTGGGCATTTAGCTTTTCCCTCTGTTCCATCCAACAAGCCTGACTGACAGCTTTTCAGGGATTTCTGACTTCCCCAGCTGCTAATCCTGCCCCTCACCCAGCTCTGTATTCCCCTGCTCAAATTAATCTAGGCAGGAGCTGATTTGGCTTGTAATGTGAGGTTAATTACAGAAGTGATAACATTTCTAAATAAAAATGAGCTACTCAATTTTGAAAATCCAAATTAAAATAAAACCAGAAGGAAATCATTTCTGGTTACAAACCACAACCCCAATTCCTGGCTCTTGTATCAGCCAGGGACATGTCCTTTTCAGCAGGGTCCCTTCATGGATGTACACCTGAGCTGTCACCCAGGGCCCTGCCCACAGAAGGACGCTGTTCTTGGTTTAACGTTCTGCTGTTCCTGCCTAGAGAGTCTTATCTTTGAACTTGTATTTTGTAAGTGAAGCCCAACGGGACAATGGGGCGCACACAGGAGCAGAGGCAATGTTCTTGATCTACATATTCTCTGTCTTCCTTGCTCCTTTGTCAGCATAGAACCTACTTGATGCCCCACAAACATGGAATTTATGTGGACCCATGATGCATCAATGAGACTCCAAGTGACTACAAGGTACATGTTACTGAGTATGTGGGGGCACTGAGAGCCCCCAGAAGCCTTGCTTTTCATTCAAACCAGAACTTGCTTTGAACACAGAAGGAAGGCAATGGTGTTCCTAAAGAAAAGGAACGATCAAGGAACCCTATCACATCCTTCCTTATTAGAGTTACTTGTGTTCCTACCAATAATTTCCAGCCACTCCCACTGAAAATAATGACGTAAAGGAAAAAGGGAAAGAAAGGGCAACCCACAGGACCTTCTTCTTGGTCCTTCCTTATGACTTAGTAAGGAGGAGGTAAACTATGTTGGTAGAATGTGCACATATCACAATGTGAATGAAACAGCTGAGTTAACTTTGCGTAGTGTTCCCACCGTTCTGGTCAGAACAAAATACGTCTGCATGTATTTTGCATGAAATACTAATTGTGTAAATTTGGTGGTTCTACATATGAGTTGAATGCTCTTATATTTGCATTTAAAACTGGCTTTGCATAATATGAAGTTGAACAGTACAATCTGTGCTAATAATCCCACATTTCCATTTTGACTTGACTTAAAAAGACATTCAACAGCAAATAAAAATCATCATAAAATATTTTAAAAATCAAAATAAGTCATCATGACAAGTTGTGAGAGAGACCACCGGAGAAAAGAAAAAGCTTTATACTTTGGTACTTGTAACATCACTCTTTCCTGCTTTTTGAACAAGGGGCCTCACACTTTCATTCTGCACCAGGTCCCACTAATTATATGGCTAGGGGCAGGCTAACTGGGCAAGCAGGGAGGACCCTCCTTACATAGTTTAGAGTGGCAAGAGGGCAGTGCAGAGACCCCCACTTCGCCAAGCCTGCATGTTCATCTCTGTTTGCATCTTCCTTCTGGAACCCCAGTGCCATGGCTCTTCTGTCCCAGGACTGAGTTCCAAATCTGACCTGATGAACTGAGTTCCAAATTTGACCTTGAGTTCTCTGTAGCTGACTCTGCGGTGGCACAATGTCAACCACTGTGTCCAGGCCACCAATACATGAGGCCTGAGCCCCATACCACCTCTCCGTCTCCACCCACCAGGATATTCCTGCTCACCCACTTAACTCGGCTCCTCTACACCCTCCATCTTACCAACCTCCCCCTGCAAGCTCTACCTCCCCTAGCAGTCCGGTCTTGTCACCAGAGTCCTCTATCCAAGCAGCAGGGCCAGCTCTTGGCCACATGAAGCCCCTTTTCTGGATCAACTCCTCTCACAGGTTTCCTGTTCCCAGGGATATACCCCTGGAGACTGCCTAGTTCTCTATCAAACTGTTGACACTTAATGGTGCCGGCTAGGGTGAGTTACCATCACAGAAGGGGAGTCCCACTTCTGCCTCAGGAATCCCTCAAATGTTACTTGGTTGTCTCTGACAAAACCAAAGTCCAATTATTCAAGAGAGCTTACATCAAAAGTTCTTCATTCATTAGAAACACCTGAGGAGGGGCGCCTGGGTGGCTCAGTGGCTTAAAGCCTCTGCCTTCGGCTCAGGTCATGATCCCAGGGTCCTGGGATGGAGCCCCGCATCGGGCTCTCTGCTCAGCAGGGAGCCTGTTTCCTCCTCTCTCTCTCTCTCTCTCTCTCTCTGCCTGCCTCTCTGCCTACTTGTGATTTCTGTCTGTCAAATAAATAAATAAAATCTTAAAAAAAAAAAAAAAGAAAGAAAGAAAAGAAACACCTGAGGAGATTTTAATAAAAACTGACGCTGGGCTCCCATCCCAAGTTCTAGTTGAACTGGTCTGGGGTCAGGACCAACACCGTCCTCTCCGACAATACAGAGATCCGGATATAAAATAAATCGCTGAACTGAGCTTAAAGAGTAGAGCTAAGAAAGAAAGACAGCACCACCTGGTTACCTCAAGATCACTGCCTATTTCCACTCCCTCACACCTGCCATTGAGGCTATAAAACAGGATTAGAACAACAATACATTCATCACATGTGCCTAGTAATTTATAATTTCGTGCATTTTTTCATAGTTATCAGACCTTAAGATAATCAGGACACACTCGGGAGACACTGGGTGATGCTATGGACTAAATGTTTTCGTCCCCCACCAAAATTCCTATGTTGAAATGTGATCCCCAGTGTGATGGTATTTGGGAGTGGGACCTTTGGGAGGTGATGAGGTCGTGACAGCTCAACCCTTACAAAAGACTCCAGAGAGATTTCTTGCCCCTTCTGCACTGTGAGGTTACAACCATCATCTGCAAAACAGGAATCAGGAATCACCATGTGCTGGCACCTTGATCTTGGACTTCCTACCCAATCTATGGCCACCCAGTCTGTGGGATTCTGTTACAGCAGCCTGAACAAATTCAGACAGGTAGGGATGTGGGAAGCATGTGAACCTGGTTAGTGTCAGAAGTCATGGGCTGGTATATTTTACTCCATCTCTGCAAATTTCTTCAGTGTGACAAATACTTTAATAAATGAATGTGTTAGTAAGACACAAACCCCAACTTAACAGCAACACTCTCAATTATTCCTGTTACCTATTTTTAAAATTTATCAATTTATTTATACATAGAGAGATAGTTCTATCAAAGCTTAATGATCCCTTCAGTGGGTGAACTGCCTGATCCTGTTCTTTAATTTAAAATATCCCAGTCAGCAGGGCGCCTGGACGGCTCAGTGGGTTAAGCGGCCGCCTTTGGCTCAATCATGATCCCAGAGTTCTGGGATCGAGTCCCGCATTGGGTTCTCTGCTCAGCAGGGAGCCTGGTTTGCCCCCTGCCTCTCTGCCTACTTATGATCTCTGTCCGTCAAATAAATAAATAAAATCTTAAAAAAAATAAATAAATAAAATATCTCAGCAAGGAACTTTAAGAAGACAAGTTTTGAAAGTGTAAAAGCCTTCTACCCTGACACTGGGTTCTCACTTTTTTTTCTGTTTTCCTCTTCCTCCTTCTCCTACTTTTGCTTTCTTTCTTGCTTCGGCTTTCTTTCCCTTCACTTTTATCTTCCCTGAGGGACTCACCTCAGGAGAGACTTTCTTAAGGTGTCTAGTCCGATTCTGTGGCTGATCCCACTCTCACATGACTGCTGGATGTGAGGAGTTGGTCATCTCCTGAGGCAATCCTGTCACTCGGACTCCTCAAGCGCCACAAGGAGCCTCAGACCTCGCACCGTCAGCATCCCCCTGCAGCCCCGGACACTTGCTTCCATGAGGACAACTGGTTTCCAGCGCACTTATAATAGCCCATTGGAAATCTAGAGAAACATTTCCTATTTCTTCTCATCCCTTTCTTACTAAATGTTGTGCCTTCAAAAGGAAAGTGGTTTTCCTCAATGTTCTCATCTGTCATTTTCATACGGCCATCACATGGATGGCTGAGGGTCATTCTCTGCAGCCCGCCTGATCCCGGGCTACTTCTTGAAGTCAGCTGCAGGTGGTGTCACATGGTTGAGCCTGGAAATTGAAAACTAAGGCAAGGAGCAGACCTCAGGGCAGGCGTGGGCTCTGGCAGGCAGTTGATGGGATCAAGAAGAACCTTTCACTCTCCGAGGCAACACTTCCCTCATCACCCAGACCGCCCTGGGGCCATTCCCTTTATGCCTGCAGTTGAAAATGCAAAATGTCATCAGAAAAGGCCACAAGAAGGGTATTTGTTTTTCTTGCTGTGCCTCTCTCCTAATTCTTTCTCACACACACACACACACACACACACACACACACACACGCTCCAGACCCACACACTCTTTACATCTCTCTATAATTTTTCATCCTCAACTTCCTCTATTCCTTTTCCTTCCCATCTCTCTCCTTCCTTTCACGGTAATCACTGAATTTAATAAAACCTAGGTATAAACATCATCATTAATTGGTGAGATATCTTAAGATAATTAATTGCAGTAATTGGGGAAAATAAAAACAATCAACTGTATCAGGATGCACTTTTTTAATAGACTTTTTAAGAGCAGTTTTAAAGATTTTATTTTTATTTATTTATTTGAGAGAGAGAGAGAGAGAGAGAACATGAGAAGGGAGAGGTCAGAAGGAGAAGCTGACTCCCCGCTGAGTAGGGAGCCCAATGTGGGACTTGATCCCAGGACCCCAGGATCACGACCTGAGCTGAAGGCAGTTGCTTACCCAACTGAGCCACCCAGGCACCCCTAGAGTCGTTTCAGGTTCACAGAAAAAAAGTAAAGAAAGGTGTGAAGAGTTCCATATAGCCCTTGCCCCCACACATGCAAGAAATGCCCCCATTATCAACATCCCTGACCAGAGAGGTACATTTTCCAGTTGATGAACCTACACTGACACATTATCATCCCCCAAAGTCCATAGTTTAGCTTCAGGTTCATTTTTGGAGTTCCACATTCTATGGGCTCTGACGAATGTACAATGACAGGTATCCACCATTACGGTATCATACAGAATAGTCTCACTGACCTAAAAATCCTTTGCACTCCACCTCTTCATCCCACTCTCCTTAGTAACCCCCAGTAACCACTGATCATCCCACTGTCTCCACAAGTTTTGCCACATAGTTGGAATTGTACAGCATGTAGACTTTTTGCACTGGCTTCTTTCACTTAGTAATATGCATTTATGTTTCTGCCACGTCATTTCATGCCTTGCTAGCTCATTGCTTTCTTGAACTAGATAATTTTCCATTGTCTAGATGTACCACAGTTCATTTACCCACTTACTTACTGAAGGACAAATTGGTTGCTTCCAAGTTTGGGAAATTATGAATAAAGCTGCTATAAACATCCATGGGCAGTGCAGGTTTTTGTGTGGATGTAAGTTTTCAGCATCTTTGGATAAATACCAAGAGCAGAATTGCAGAATCATCCAGTAAGAGTACATTTAGTTTTCTACAAAACTACCAAATTGTCTTCCAAATTGACTGGACCATTTTGAATACCCAGCAGTAAAGAATGAGAGTACCCATTGCTTGACCTTTGCCAGCATTTGGTGTTGACAGTGCTCTGAATTTTGGTCATTCTAATAGACTGGTAGTGTTATCTCACTATTATTTTAATTTGCATTTCCCTAATGGCACATAATGTGAACCATCTTTTCATACACTTACTCACCATCTGTATATCTTCCTTGGTGAGATGTGTGTTCAGGTTTTGCCGATTTTTTAATTGGATTGCTCCTTTTCTTATTGTTGAGTTTTAAGAGTTCTTTGTATATTTTGGTTAGTAATCCTTTATCAGATATGTCTTTTGCAAATATTTTCTACCACTCCGTGGCTTGGCTTTTCATTCTCCTGACAGTGTCTTTCACAGAGCAGGGGCTTTTTATTTTAGTGAAGTCCAGCTTATCAGTTCTTTCATTGATCATGTCTTGGTCTTATCTAAAAAGTTATTACCAGAGTGCCAGCGTAGCTTAGTCTTTAAGCGTCTGCCTTCGGCTCAGGTCATGGTCCCAGGGTCCTGGGATCAAGCCTCCCATCAGGCTCCCTGCTCAGCGGGAGGCCTACTTCTCCCTCTCCCACTCCCCCTGCTTGTGTTCCCTCTCTTGCTGTCTCTCTCTGTCAAATAAATAAATAAAATCTAAAAAGAATAAAAATAATAAATAAATAAATAAATAAAAAGTCATTACCAAACACAAGGTCACCTAGATTTTCTCCTATGTTATCTTGTAGGAGTTTTATAATTCTGTGGTTTATATGTACATCTATGATATGTTTTGAGTTAGTTTTTGTGAAGAGCGCAAAGTCTATGTCTAGATTCTTTTTTTTTTTTTTTTTGCATGTGGGTGTCAGATAGTTCCAACATCATTTGTTGAAAAGACTATCTTTGTCCCATTATATTGCCTTTGTTCCTTTGTCAAAGATCAGCTGATTATATATGTGTGAGTCTACTTCTGAGCTTTCTGTTCTATTCCATTTATCTGTCTATTCTTTTATCAGTACACCACTGTCTTGATTACTGTAGCTTGAAGTAAACCCCTGACTTTGTTCTTTTCTTTCAATATTGAGTTGGCTATCCTAGCTCTTCTGCTTCTCCATCTAAACTTTAGAATCAGATTGTCAATACCCACAAAATAACTGGCTGGGATTTTGATTGCGGTTCCACTGAATCTACAGATCAAGTTGGGAAGAACTGACATCTGACAATATTGAGTCTTCCTGTCCATGAACATAAACTTTCTCTCCATTATTTCATTCTTCTTTGATGTCTTTCATCAGAGTTTTGTCGTTTTCCTCATATAGATCTTATAGGTATTTTGTTATATTTATATCTAAGTATTTCATTTTGGGGATGTTAATATAAATGGCATTGTGTGTTTAATTTCAAATTCCTCTTGTTCATTGCTGGTATATAGGAAAAAAATTGACTTTTGTATATTAACTTTATATCTTACAACCTTGCTATCACTTATTAGTACTAGTTTTTTGCTTGTTCGTTTGTTTGTTTGTATGGGTCTTGACCTATGGATAGTGATGCTACTGGTTAGAAATGCCTAGGGTCACTCACCTGGGCCCTGCATCTCCTTTTAGAACCAGTGTAGTGGCTGGACTGGTCCTTGTGGTTTTTATTATGATTGCAAGACACTCTCAGCAATAACTACCAGGAAATGTTGAATGACAAGGTTATAACTCATAAGGCCTGAACAGTACACAGCACACCTGGGCCTGCACAGTGAAGTCATGGGTAGAGAAAGAGAGTGTGGACCTAGGTAGGGTTCTGCTTTTATTGCAGTGGAGAGTGAAGGCCTAGGGTTTCACGACTTCACTCCTTATTAGTGAGGTTTTACATAGGGGTGGGAATCAATGCATGGAAAAGGAAAAACAAAAGGCCAAATGATGAGTTATCTAAGTCAACCAACAGTCTCTAAAACAAAATGTAACTGGGGGGGGGGGGGGGGGGTTGGCCTGACCCTTTATCTGGTCCTGTGGCTGGCTGTATGTTTATTTGAGGTAGCCAGCACCATCTTTGAAGTGGATGCCTTAAAAATCAAAAGCTTAAATCAGGCACTTGCATTATAATTAAAAGAAAAACAAAACCCTATCAGGCACTTACACTTGTCAACTCTTTCAGATTTTCTATATAAACAATCATATCATATTCAAACACAGTTTTATTTCTTCCTTTCCAAAAATATACTTTGGAGTGGGGGGGTCTCAGTGCCTTAGCTAAGACTCCCAATACAATGTTGAAAAGGAGGGATGAGAGGGGACATCCTGGCTTTATTCCCAATTTAGAGGGAAATCTTGGAGTTTCTCCCCATTAAGTATTAAGTTAACTGTAGGTTTTTGCAGATATTCTTTGTCAAGTTGAGGAAGTTCCCCTCTATCCCTCATATACTAAGAGTTCTTAGGAACGGGTGTCAAATTTTGTCAAATACTTTTTCTGCACCTATTGATATGATTATGTGATTTTTCTTCTTTAGCCTACTGACGAGATGGATTAATTGATTTTCAAATATTGAACAAGACTTGTATACCTGGGCTAAATCCCACTTGATTGTGGCATATAATTCTTTTTATACATTGTTTCATTTGATTTTTTGATATTTTGTTGAGGATTTTGCATCTATATTCATGACAGATACCAATCTATCATTTTCTTTTCTCACAATGTCCTTACCTGATTTTGGCTTTAGGATAATGCTGGCCTCAGAATAATTTAGGAAGTATTTCCCATGTTTGTATCTTCTGAAAGAGATCATAGAGAATTGGTTATAATTTTGTCCTTAAATGTTTGGTAGAACTCACCATCTGGGCCTGATACTTTCTATTTTAGAAGTTTATTAACGATTGATTTAATTTCTTTAATATATATAGGCCTTTTGGGATTGTCTATTTCTTGTATGAGTTTTAGCAGAGGGTGTCTTTCAAGGAATTGGTCTGTTTCATATAGGTTATCAAATTTGTAGGCATAAAGTTGTTCATAATATTCCTTTATTAACCTTTCAATATCCAGGGAATCTTGTAGTGATGTCCCCTCTTTCACTTCTGATACTAGTAATTTGTGTCCTCTCTCTTTTTGTTAGTTAGCCTAGCTATAAGCTTATCAATTTTATTGACATTTTTTCAAAGAACCACTTTTTGGTTTTGTTGATTTTCTCTATTGATTTCCTATCTTCAATTTCTTTGATTTCTGCTCTTTTATTATTTCCTTTCTTCTTCTTACTTTGGATTTAATTAATTCTGCTTTTCCTAGTTTCTTAAGATGAAAGCTTAGATGATTAATTTTAGATCTTTGTTCTTTTCTAATATATGCATTCAGTGCTACAAATTTCTCTCTAAGCACTGCTTTCACTGAATCCCACAAATTTTGATAAATTGTGTCTTCATTTTGTTTAGTTCAATTTTTTTTTTAAATTTCTCTTGGGGTTTCTTCTTTGACTCATGTGTTCTTTAGAAGTGTGTTGTTTAATCTTTGAAGATTTTTCCAGTTATCTTTCTGTTTGATTTCTGGTTTAATGCCATTGTGTCTGAAAGCAGACATTGTATTTCTACTCATTTAAATTAGTTAAGGTGTGTCTTATGACTCAGAATGTGGTCCACTTCAATGGATGTTTCAGATGAACTTAAGAAGACTGTGTATTCGGCTGTAATGAAATGAAGTATTTGACAGATGTCAATTATATCCAGTTGATTTGGGGTGCTCCTGTCCTTAGCGATTTCTGTGGGCTGGATCTATCCATTTCTGATAGGGTGGTGTTGAAGTCTCCAACTATAATAGCGGGTTTGTCTTTTTTTCCTTATAGTTCTATCAGTTTTTGCCTCAGATATTTTGACTCTCTGTTGTCAGGTGCACACACATTGAAGATTGTTAGGTCTTGGAGAATTGACCCCTTTTTCATGATGTAATGCCCCTGTATCCATGAAAACTTTCTTTTTTCTGAAATCTGCTGTCACGGATCTACTCTTCTAAAAGAAAGTGTCATAGCAAGATAAGCAAGACCACCCCTTGGTATTGTCACTTGAGTAGTGACTTGCGAAGCACTCTAATCATGGTGAATGACCAGGACATAAGCACACCCTCATAGCATAGCACAAAGAGTCAGTTTCCTTTTGTAAACCATAGAGTGCTGTCCATTATAAATATATATGGACAGACTCGAGTCTGCTGATCAGCCCAGTCTATTCTTATCTAAATGGCTAGAGCAAGGATCTTGTGTTCCTTCTATCCCTTCCATCTTAGTTAGGAAACATGAAGGCAATTCATCATGGCACAGTCCTTCAGTTCCTACTAAAGACACAAGCTTATCTGAGGTGAACAATGGGCTCCATCTGGGCAACAAGAGTTCTGGATGCTTGACTATTCCTAGAACACCCTGTACATATGAACAGGTATGGACTTTGGAGTCATAGACAACCATGTTGTACGACCTTAGCCAACCCTCAGTTTTCTCATCTGTAAAATGAGAGAGGAAGGAGAAGGAGGGAATAAAAAAATTTCTTCAGAGTTTGTTGTGAGATATAAATGAGTATTATATGTGAAGTACCTCACACAGCTGGTTACTTAGTAAATGCTCAGAAAATGGCAGGGAAGTATCTCCCCCAAATTATTCACTAATTACAAAGTGGAAACTAGTAACTTCACAGTAGGAAAACCTGAGAGACACCATCTTACCAAGTGATCAATGTTAATATTGTCAGTAATGAGACAATCTGACATCAAGTGCCTCCTGATGTGATGCATTTCTATTATATTCCTGCCAAAAACGTGTAACTGAATCTAATTATGAAGAAACATCAGACAAATCCAAATTGAAGGACATTCTACAAAGTAACGAGCCTGTACTCTTCAAAAATGTCAGGGTCATAAAAGACAAAGGTTGAAGGACTGTCCCAGATTAAAGGACTAAAAAGACAAGACAAGACAATGAATGCAATTCGTGATCTTGTGTTAAATCCTAGGCCAGAGAAAATAATAGCCAAAAGAGACATTATTAGGACAGCTGGTGAAGTTTGAATATGGGGTGTGTATTAGGTCATGGTATTACTGCAATATTAAACTTTCTGAATTTGATCCCTGTGCTGAGTTATGTAACAGAATTTCCTTGTTCTTAATGCAATATTTAGAGGTAAAGGGACATCCTGTCTGCAGCTTATGACCAAATGGTTCAGAAAAATAATCATTTAATATAGGTAGATAGATTGAGAGAGAGAGACAGAGAAAGGCAGTGTGGCAAAATACTAACACCAGGTGAATCTGGGTGAAGTATAGACAGGAGTCCTTTGTGCGACTTTCTGTTCTGTGGGTTACAACTTTCCTTTTGAAAGGAAATTATTTTTGAAATTATTTCAAGATAAAAAGGTTTTAAATGGCATGAAAGATTACTTTTCATTGCTCATTGGAAAAAGAAATCAAGGTCACTGCCACTCTCTCAAAAAGGAGGAAGATCCTTTGGTAACGGTTTTCTAATCCCAGTGGACTCTTATTCATAAAAACAATGTCTGAGACAATCCCACCCACAGCCACACTCTGAGACTTGTGCTGGCGAAGCACTTCCCTCAGGCAGCAGCCCTCCAGGAGTGCGTACACACACACACACACGTACACACACACACACACACACACATACACAAACCTGGGGAGCTGGAAACATACCCCAAACCAGATTTGGAATCAAGATGTCCAGGTGGGGCCCCTCCCACCACCATACACCCAACTAGTTCCTACAAATATAAGGAAAATAATATAAAGATGAAACCTTCTCCAAAGCAAGCACCCAAGAGTCATGGTGGTTTTATTTATTCCCCTTTTGGTCTGTCAGCACACTGTCTGTCAGACAGGAATCACTAGAGACCCTAGGAGACTCATAGCAGGACCTCAGAGGGTAACATGAAGAGTTACTCCTTTTCAAGTAGCCTATATACATTAGACAGTTTAAGTTTTACCTTATTAAACAAATCATAACAATCCTTCAAATCAGATATTATTATTCCCACTTTATAGATAATGCAGCTGAGGCTCCGGAGTATAAGCGCTGTGGCCCAGGTCACATGCTAATAGGCAATAGTGCCAAAACTTGAGCTCAGATCCATCTAATTCCTGTGTCTTTGCTATTTCTAGGATGCCTTTCCAGGATGTCTCACGTTTGTTTAACAGATAGACTCAAAGACAATATCTTTGACAGCTCTTTTGTTACATAATTCCCAACCCTTTCAAGCAATTTATCAAGTTCTAGGGGGCAGCTTGTCTATTTCCTTAACACTAACATCGGAAACAATCTGTGGGTGTGGACAGAACAGATATGCCCTGGGCACCAAGGCTGAATGTCCCCCATGCATAACCCCTGCCTAAACCTACACTTCACATAACCGAGCAGAGGAGCGAGTATGGGATAGATCGCTTCTGAACATCCTAGCGTGTAGATCTCACATGGCAGGGGACGACAAGTGTCCTAAAATGCCCCAAACCATGTGGAAACTCACGGGATCTCACCCAGAACTTATACATGCTCCAAGTCTTACTATGGGTTGCAAAAAAAGTAGGCTTTGCTTGATGGTGAAGGTAACCTATTAATGTTGGAAACTTTGGGAGAAAAAAATCATTATTCTCAACGTGCTTCAGATGCTTGTCTGTAAACACTTCATCACCTCAGAACTCCGGCGATCCAAGGCCATGGCTAATGCTGTGAAGGTTGTTGCCTATCAGAATCTCCTGAGTGCTAAATGTGAGGCCGTAAAGCTGTCCAAAGATTAATTCGCACCTGTGGCAAAGAATATTCTTGTACCAGGCAGTAGCTTATAATTCTAAAAGTACTAAAGTGGGAAGGCAAGATGGAACAGTCTACCCCAGCCTTCTATCAACCACACTTCGATGAAGGTGAACAGGTCTGTCTGTATCTATTATCTATTGCCGTATTCTTTAAAAATGCACACTGTTGTCTCATGGGTTCTGTGGGTCAGGAAACCCAGAGTGGCTTAGCTGGGTCCCCTGGCTCAGGGTCCCTCACAGGCTGCAGTCACAGTGAGAAGATGACCCCTTCTAGGCTCACTCACAGGGTGTTGGCAGGGTTCAGTTCCTTGAGGGCTGCTGGACTGAAGGCCTCAGCTCCTCACTGTTGACTGGAGGCCTCCCTCCCTTAGTTACTTGTTGTGTGGGCCTCTCCATAGGGCAGCTCACGACACGGCAGCTGGCTTCCCTCAGAGCTAGCAAGCAAGACAGCCGAAAGGGGGAGTGAGAAGGAAGCCAGAAAGTCTTTTTGAAACCTTGCTCTCAAATGTGTCACGCAGTCACCCTTGCTCATCTATCAGCATTCTATCAGTTAAAAGTGAATCACCTGGTCCAGCCCACACCCAAGGGCAGGGGATCACCCAAAGGCCCAAATGCCAGGACTTGGGACTCACTGGAAACCAGTTTAGAAGCTGCCTACCCTGGTGTCTGTGGACGTGGTCCAGCAGATGCACTCAGGTCAGGCTTTTTTAGACTGACTCCTTCCCACCCTCACTCTCTGAACAGTAGCCCCCCTCAGCCCTGGATGGTGCATGGGGGTGCTGGCAGGACCTGTTCTGGAGGAGTGGGCTTTTGTTCTTGCTGAAACAACACTGTCGTTTCACCCTTTAATATTCCCTGATAACCTCTGCTTCATCCTAATAGTGATACCATGGAAAAACACACACACACTGAGAGTGAGCAGACACACACACAAATGACAAATGTTCCCTTTTTTTTTTTTTTTTTAATGTAGACTGAGTAACATCCTTAAAGAATTAACCTCATGGGCGCCTGGGAGGCTCAGCTGGTTAAGGGACTGCCTTTGGCTCAGTTCGTAATCCTGGAGTCCCCAGATCGAGTCCCACATCGGGCTCCCTGCTCAGCAGGGGACCTGCTTCTCCCTCTGACCCTCCCCCCATCATGCTCACTCTCTCTCATTCTCTTTCTCTAATAAAAAAAAAAAAAAAAAGAAGAAGTAACCTCATAAAAGTGGCAAAAAAGAAAAGGCCCTTTAAATATCAGACAAGAGACCTGAGTTCAAGAGTTGCCTTCCACAGGGATTCATCATATGACCTTTGGCACATTACTTAACCTTTCCTTGCCTACCAAAAGAAAAAAAAAGAGAAAGAAAAAGACACCTATCCAGCTCCTTTCCTAAAAGAATTCTCACAAGCCCTCCTTCAGGGGTCTGCCATACTGTAACTTATAAGAAATATGTATTTGGGCATTCAGATGACCAAAATCTATTTCTCATCCACAGTTTCTTGCTCCACAGCTGCCAAAACCCTTGGAATTTCCTAAGTTTTAAGAGTGGCAAAGGCATCTCTTGTTATGTTAGTGAGGTGACTTTTGGACCCCACCTAAGGATTTGGAGGTCTGAACTTTAAGTCCCCCTTTCTACCCACCCCACCTCCTGCCCTGGCCCCAGGGAGGGGAGAGGGCCTGGAGGTTGACTCAATTGCCAATGGCCAATGAATTAATCAGTCACGACTATGTAGTAAAGCCTCCATAAATCCCCAAGAAGAAGGAGTTTGGAGAGTTTCCAGGTGGATGAACACATCCTGCCCTTTCCCTGTATTGTCCTATGCATCTCTTCCATCTGGCTGTCCCTGAATATATATCCTTTTATAATAAATTAGTAATCTAGGAAGGAAAATGTTTCTCTGAGTTCTGTGAGCCACTGTAGCAAATTAATCAAACCCGAGGAAAGGGTCTTGGGAATCTGAGTTATAACCAGTCAGTTGGCAGCACAGGTGACAACCTTGGCTTGTGACTAGCATCTGAAGTAGGGGGTGGGGGAGCAGAGCAGTCTTGCAGGCCTGAGCCCTCAAACTAGGGCTTCTGATGCTATCTCCGGGTAAATACTGTCAGAGTTGAACTGAATTATAGGACACCCAGCTGGTGTTGGAGAATTGCGGGGTATAGGAAATCTCGCCCTCCAAACACTGGGAATCAGTCTCAGAACACCAAAGAGGACACAACACCAAAAGAGGTCATTTGCCCAATTTTCACACAGCCCAGGACTCCCGGAAACCCTGTCAACCAATTACTCTGTCAGTGTGTTCAAATTCCCACAGTAGCCAAAAGTGTTTTTTTCCTTCATGGCTATGATTTTAATTCACTGATGACTAAACTGAAGCATTAAGCCATTCAATACCTTGTAGGACCATATAGTAGCAGAGGCCAAGCTACCAATAACCCCAAAAACTGTGCTGTGAAGTGTCAAACCTCTTATAAAATGACAGGGACAAGGAATTCCAAATGTGCAAATAGAGCAATTTCATTATTAATGAATATTCTGAAATGAAAGCTGACTTCTAAAGAAATTGGTTCTATTTTAAAAATAATACATCGGGGGCGCCTGGGTGTCTCACCCAGTTAAGTGTCTGCCTTCCAGGGTCCTGGGATCAAGTCCCATGTTGCGGGGGGGGGGGGGGGGGTCCTTGCTCAGCAGGGAGCCTGTTTCTCTCTCTGCCTGCTGTTCCCCCCTACTTGTGCACACGCTCGCTCTCTCTCTCTCTGACAAATAAATAAAATCTTTTAAAACATAAATAAATAAAAATAATACATCATGTACAACCATCACCATACCATTTAGCTTGTGTGTATGAAAGTTAATAAAGGGAAACCCCACTACAATGGAGTCAGGAGGTCCTGAGGGGAGCTCTCATGCTCTTACCACTTGTCCTCAGTTGCAAATCTAATAGGAAGACACAGACTTTGCACATGGATACTGCTTTACTCTCCCAGCAGGGAGAAGAAAGATTTTTTTCTATGCACACTCCCTGCCCCCTGCAGTAACCAGCCAACTCAGCCACGAGACTTCCAGCTCCCAGTTTATTCCAATGGACTTCTTGTTTATAGCAGCCTTCCCAACTTCCCACTCTCCTTTGTTCTTCGAATTGCCTATGGTTTTGCCTGTCCTGGATTTCAATTCTCTGCTATTCCCAACTAAACCTATCTTTTGTGGGTAAAATAACCGGAAGTTGGTTAGGGTATTTTTAAGAATTTATTTCTTCTAGGAAGAGAGAAAGAGAGAGTGCACACCCATGTGCTCGGGCGTGTAGAGGGAGGGGTAGAGGGTGACGGAGAGGGAAGGAAGAAATCTCTAGCAAAAATCCCTGCTGAGTGCTGAGCCAGACACAGGGCTCCATCTCATGACCCTGAGACCATGAACTGAGACCAAAAGTTGGACAATTCACCTACTGAGCCACCCAAGCGTTCCTGGAAGTCCTATTTTTAAGGTTAACATCACTTGGTGGCCTGTATGGTGATCCAGGGAGAACCCCCAGCAACTCTGAGACTGGTAAGCAAACAGAGGCCAGTACCCACAGGGCCCATTGGGCTCATTGCATTCTCGCCAACCCTGGGGTCTGAGGGTAAGTTTTCTACTGGATTTTGAGTTCCACACTTCGTGTTTGAGCTCTTCAGCCTTCATTCAGGACCTGTTTTAAGGCCTTGTTTTTTGTTTTTCGCTCTGAGAAAAACTCATTCAGCCTTCAGTCCAGCTCCTTTTCAGAATCCAACTGTTCCTGACAGAAATATGCAGGCCTAGGGGTGCCTGGGTTAAGTGACTGACTCTTGGTTTCGCCTCAAGTCGTGATCTCCGAGTTGTGAGATGGAGCACAGCATTGGGCTCTGTGCCGAGCACATCGAAGATCCTTTCTCTTCACGTCTTCCCACCATAAATAAATAAATATTGAAAGAAAGAAAGGCGGGAGGGAAAGAAAGAAAGTAAGAAAGAGAGAGAGAAAAAATAAATATGAAGGCCTTCAAGTCTGAGTCTGGTTTGGAACTGTACTGTTCTATTGAACGGTGCTGACCCTCAGTCTGACTCCTTTTTGGAACCAGACTATTCCTGTTGGAACTGTGCCAGTTTGAGTTCTGTTGGCCTTTGGCCTGACTCCCTTTTGGAACTGGACTCTTCCTTTGGAACTGTGCCAGCCTTCAGTCTGACCCCTCTGGAACCAGGCCATACCTACTGGAATTGTGTTGGCCTTTGGTCTGATTCCTTCTGGAACCAGGCTGTTCCTGAAAAACCTCTAAGCAACGGGATCCATTATGAAAGTGCTTTGAGAGTGCACCTCCCTCCTGGGCCTCTAGCTGCTTTTATGTTTAAAATCTATAGCCCCTCCACATGCACACTTACAAATAAATGGACTGCCTTAGCCAAAAGTAAGTCAGAACTTCAAATGGCCATTTTCTGTGGAACTTTCAATCTCCCCAAACTTGTTTTACTCAAAATTAAAAGCCATGGCTCCTTAAAAAGAAAAAAAAAAATTACTGAATGGGATATTTATTTTAGAAGGTAACTTGAGGTTTCCAGATGGTTTCAGGATTCTAGATTTGTGTCTAAATTAACTAATGTAGGGGCGCCTGGGTGGCTCAGTCATTAAGCATCTGCCTTCAGCTAGGGTCGGGATCCCAGGGTCCTGGGATCAGCCCTGCATCAGGCTCCCTGCTCAGCAGGAGGTCTGATTCTCCCACTCCCTCTGCCTGTGTTCCCTCTCTTGCTGTGTCTCTCTCTAATAAATAATTAAAAAATAATAAAATAAATTAACTAATGTAAGTAACAAAAAAAGTCAAAATGTCTCCTGAGGCTTCTTTTTCCCCTCCCCCATCTTCTCTGTCTATAGACAAGCAGCGGCCTCCTGGTACTCAGGGCCCACCCCTGGGGCCATTTTCCACTATTCTTTCTACTGACCTTTCCTTTTCCTCCAAATCCTTCCCCACTCCTTCGTCTCTTGAATCTATTAAAACCTGCCTCTTTAAAGTTAAATCTTCTGAGTGTCTAAATAAACCTCAAGTTTCTTACGTTCCCCAGACTAAGGTCAAATTATGAGCCATAGTTAAAGTGTTCCCCAAAGTAACTGAGTTAAGTTTGCTGAAGAATTTAACATAGTTACTCAAACTTACCAACCTGGTTTCTCAGGTTCATATCAATAAGTCCACATGCTTGTTGGTGAGGACCAGGCCAAACATTGGGTGAAACTAGCCAGAAGGAAACATCCCAAAAGGAATTTACAGAAACAGAGCCCTAAATTTAAGAACGATGTTAGAAAACACACTGGAAATCTCAACCAAGCAATAATAACAGCTTTTCCTAAGCCTGGTGATTGGAACAAAATTCAGGCTTGCACTCGAAAGCCTGATGAGTCTGTTCATGATTATTACAATCAACTCCAAATTGTCTTTTAAGAATATTCTGGTCTTCCTTGAATGTTGAATCCACCTGGTAGCACAGGACTCTGTGTTTATTAACAGGCCGAACATGTATCATCTTTGTCTTTTAGTTAAAAAAACCGGGATGCAAGGGGAAATTATGTCCACTCCAAATTTAATTCATTAAAACCAGCTCAATTGCTTCCTAGATGAGTCACGTAGAGGAAAGATTGCTAAAATCTTCGATGTTCAAACTCCAGCAAATGAAGGCCCCTAAACAAAATCAGAAACCTAGTTTCTGCTATTATTGCAACGAGCCAGGACATTGAGGGGTGGGGGCGGGGGAGACAGAAATTTAAGCATTCCGGGTACCTTCAGCCCTCCAGCCAACATTCCCAGTCTCCTCCTAATTCCCAATGACAGGGCTTCAAGGAACTATAGGGGCTCTTCCAGATCCTCCCTCTGAAAGGATCTGACAAACCACATTCCAGATTGGGAATGAATCTCTCTCCATCCTTGTTGACAAGGGACATACGTGCACTCTCAGTATTTAACCCCTGCTGTAAAGCAACTCCTTGGTCAGAGTACAAAAACAGTTTGAACAATAGTGAGGAAGTCTTCAAGTAACCTCAACAGATTCCTGTCTCTAAGCCTATTCTATTTTGTCTAGCCCTTTGAGAAATACACATGCTTTCTCCTTAGTTCCTCTGCCCCATTCATTCATTGAGCCAAGATTTCACAGTAAAGTATCATGCTGGAACTTCTCTCCAAGGGGGTAAGCAATTCTAGAATTTGAAAGTAGTAACAAAATAGCCCACAAGGGTAAATAAATGACCTTCAGCCTCTTTTCTGTGCTCTAACTCTGATGACACTGGGGGTACTGATCATTTATTCCTACTGGTTCAGCAACCATCCTCTTTATGGGCAAAATCCTCAGTTGATATTGGCAGAATTCACAAGACACCTACCATCAAGATTCAAATAGATCTCTCAAAACCTCTTCCCATAATTAAC
The DNA here is from genome assembly GCF_002288905.1 of Enhydra lutris kenyoni. Taxonomy (NCBI): domain Eukaryota; kingdom Metazoa; phylum Chordata; class Mammalia; order Carnivora; family Mustelidae; genus Enhydra; species Enhydra lutris. Next base: position 13,856,806 of record NW_019154088.1, on the reverse strand, counting down.
CAATGCCCTATAAGTAAAGAAGGCCATAAGAGAAGACTGTAAGGCTCAGGGCCTTATTATCCCCTATACTAATCTCTGTAACACCCGTATTTTACCTGTGCAGAAACCCAATGGCCATGGATGGACCCCTTAGCAATAAATAACGTTGTTATCCCTGGGCATCCCTGTTATTTCTAACCCTCATATGCTATAGACATCCACCCCCGCTGAAGGCAAATTTTTCACCATAATTAATCTATGCAGTGCATTCTTAGGATTTCAATTGATAAGGATAGCTGGTATCTTTTTGCTTTCACTTGGGAAGAATGGTAATACATGTGGACAGTAAGGCCCCAGGGCTATAGGGAGAATCCTTCTTACTTTTCACAAACCCTAAAGGCTAACTTGGATGGTAAAAGTTTTCTGCAGGCTCTACCTTTTTAAAATATGTAGATGATTTCCTTCTCTGCTCCCCTTCATAAACCTCTTCACATAAAGACAGCATCCATCTGTTAAAACTTTTGGCCTTAAAGGACATAAAACCTCCAGAAAAAAAACTGCAGTTTGCTCAAACTCAGGTTCAACACTTAGGGCACCTGATCTCTGAACAAAGACTGGATTTAGATCCAGGTAAGCTTTATGGAATCCTGAATTTTCCAAAACCTAAAACTAAGCACCAATTATGAGGCCTCCTTGGACTGACTGGCTACTGTCAAAATTGGATTCCAAACTTCTCTCTTGTGACTCAACCTTTATATATCTCAAAACAAAACAAATAAACAAACAACAAAAACAAAACAAAACAAACAAACAACTTTGTTGTTTTGGAAAGAGGGGGATAATCTAGCCTTGGGGACTTTTAAGAAAAGCCTAACAAAGCCCCTTGCCCTTAGACATTCTAATTCTCAATTTCCCTTTTCCCTTTTTTTATGTAAAGGGAAGGAAATGCCCTTGAAGTGTTCACCCCAAAATAGGGAAACCATCATTGGCCAATAAGGCATTCTAGCCAGCAACCAGACCCTGTAGCATGGGGATACTCCTTTGCCTCAGAGCCCTTCCTGCCACTGTTCTATTAGTTAAGACCACTGAAGAAATAACCATGGGGTCCACTTTAACCATCCTTGTACCCCACGCAATAGAAGCCCTCATAAATTCTCATCACACTCAACACTTTACAGTCAGTTGCCCCACATTCTATGAAATCCTTCTGTTAACTCCTCATATAACTCTTTCTCATTGCAATAACCTTAGCCCTGCCACCCTTCTCCCCTCCTTCATCGATGAAACCCCTCATAACTGCTTAAAATGGACAGATCACCTTTCAAACTCCTTGTGACAATTTACAGGAAACAGCCTCTAACCAATGCAGATTTGTCATGATTTACTGACGGTTCTTATTTAAAGGATAAATGTGGTAAATATCAGGCTGGGTATGTTCCTGCAACTCTCTGAAGTCACTAGGACAGCACCTTTACCTTTGGCTGCTTTAGCCCAACAGGCTGAGTTCTATGCCCTTCCTCAGGCTTATACCTTAGCCATGGGTAAAACCCCAAAAACTTACATGGATAGTCTGTATGCCTTTGAGGTAGCTCGTGATTTGGGAATGTACAAACAAGGTCTCCTCACCTCCAATGGGGGTAAGATTAAAAGTGGCTCCTGTGTCCAAAATGTATTAGGTGCCATACTTTGCCAGTATCTCTAGCTAATATTCCCAGACATTCCAGACTTGACTACCTGGATGCCAAAGGAAAACACCTTATTATTTTTTTTTTTAAAGGAAAGCATCTTATTGATATTTCTGCCAAAACTGCTGCTCTCAGAAGACTGATGTACAAACTTCTGTCATGGTTCCAAAGGGATGTTCTCCCAAATAAAAATTTGGAAAAATTGATCAGAGATGCCCAACAATTGGCCCCAGAAAAGGAGAAAAAATATTGGAAATCTAGTAATTGTTGGTTCAGTAAAAAGAGAGAACTAAATAACAAGACAGTCCTACCAAAAATTCTAAAATTCCCCCTACTTACAAATGTAAATTCATCAAACCATTGGTCTACTGACAAAATGATAGCCAGCATTCATGAACCGTATTGATGGGGAAAGGTTAATAAGGCTGCAAAAAGTGCCTACTTCACTTGTGTCACCTCTCCAAAGTATAATCAAGAGAAACCTGTTAACCTGTTTGTATAAATGGATTTAATACAATTTCACCCTTTGGCAAAATAGCTGGACTATAGCTCTCTCTCGTAGACAAGACACTGCTTCTTCTGTTGGAAAAGATTATCCCCACCTGGGGAACCCGTCTCAAACCTCATAGAAATTAGGGAACCCATTTTACTAGTCAGGTCCTTTGACAACTCTGGGCTCTTAGGCCAGTTCTGTGATACTTTCATTGTGTATCATCCTCAATCCTCAGGGTTAATCAAATGCAGTAACAGCACTATTAAGACTCAACTGGCAGAAAAGGTCCTTCCCGGCACTAAACCACTAAATATATATATATAGAACCTGACTATTGATCAGCAATACTTTCAAAGGAAAATCTTGATCAAAAGGGGGAAATGTGAAAATTAATAAAGGGCAGCCTTAATAAACTGGAGTCAGGAAGTTTGACAGAGGGAGCTCTCATGCTCTCCAGTTGTCTTTAACTACAAATCTAACATGAAGACACAGACTTTGCATATGGATACTGCTTTACTATTCCAGTAAGAGGAAGAAAGAATTTTCTCTTGCCCCTGCAAAGCCTGACCAATGACAGTCATTCACAATTCAGCCAATGAAAAGCCACTATACTACTAGCTTCCAGTTTACTCCAATGGGCTTTTTCATTAAACATCCTTCCCAACTTCCCACTTTCCTTTATAGAGGGTTCCTCCCCTATGTTCTCTGGACTTGCCTATTGTTTTTTCAATAACTTCCTTGTCCCAGATTAAATATTCTCTGCTATTCCCAAATAAATCCCTCTTTTGCTGGTAAAACAACTGGAAGCTTTGTTTTTAAGGTAAACAGGTGTGACTTTGAATAAATTACTTAACCTTGTTGAGCTCAGTTTGTTCATGGTAAAATGTGGGAAAGAATGACTGGAAATTTGCTGTTGGAGTATTAAATTAGATTGAATATCTAAGGTGTCTTTCATGATACATGCTAAAACATGGTATCTGAATTTATAGTATATTTTATAATTATATTTTTATTATAATTAATAGTTCTCTTGACTGGCTCATAAAGAAAAAAACATGTAGTCTGTTTGAGTGGTGGAATTAAATTTGGGGCCATAACAGACAGATGATAATTTCTCTACTCAGATGAACATCTATCTGTTCATCTTTCAAGGGCCAAAGAGTGAACCTGGAAACATTTGGGGTTGGTCCCCAGGAGCTTCCAAGGGCTAAGGACTCTAGGACGCCATTAAGGGTTTCCCCTGCTAGTCAAAAGTAGAGCATTCATATGAAACCTTTCATAAGCTGAAACGCCATAAAGTGAAGAAACAATTACCATTAGTTTATATGGAAAAATTTATGAGCATTCCCAGACCCAAAATAACTTCTCATAGACTTTTCTGATACCTTAGAACCCATCTTGCTAATGGATACACAAAACAAATGGAGATAAAGTACAGATGCTCCCAGACACAATTCCAAGCTGTAACGGCTTGATGTTGAGATGTTGAGCTTTCAAAAGGCAGAGAATACCACACAGGGTGTTGTTTTAGAAACTAGAATTCCCCCTCCCTTAGTATAGGCAATCTTGAAACCCTTTCTATTTCTCTAAATTCTGTACATCCTCTCTTTTCTTGTCACCCAACTCCCAGGTGCATATTTTATGTTTTCTCAGGCAACTGAATATAATCCCACTCAGGACTTGATAATTCAATTTTTCTCTTAATCTTTATAGGTAATACTTAGAATATATTTCCAAGTCTTCCACCTTCCTTTTATTTTATAGCAAGGAACGTTCTGACAGTGAATGTATGAGCTGCGCACATAGCCGAGCCCTGTACAATGTTTTCAACGAATGTTGGCATCAGTGTGGCTGGACCAATAAGAGCTAGCTAATATTTATTGAGAACTAATTCTGTACCAGGCACTGTCAGCCAAAGGCTTTTTTGTTGGGCCGGATTATCCAGGATCAATGTATTTAGTAGGACATTTTTTAACCATTTAATTGGTATTCAAATTGACGGTCCAGATTTTTTTTCTTCACAAAAACAAGTGCTGGATGGCACACGGGATGAAGGGATGTTCCTGTGGAGGGATACTACAGCAAAGCTCTTGCAATCTCACTATTCCCAGCAGTCTCACACATAAAATTTTTGATAGCTGACCATTTAACACATCCAACCAGAAACAAACCATCATCATTAAGCATCACTGATAGGCCATCCACTAAGCAGATGTGTGAGAATTCGTGTTGTAATTACCTATGGAAGAGTTGCCAACAGCTATTGTCCCAGAAAATTTTTTCAAGCACACAGGACTATTTTATATCTATTGTCTAAAATGCCAGGAATCGAAGGTACTTTAGCAGCAGTCTTAGCAATCCAACTATCTGTTATAAGCTCTTCAGGGCCCTGAGTCTCAAATCAGCACCTTTCCCAATTACTCTTAAGTCTTAAAGTTTCACTGTTAATCCCTGGTTGCAACCATATTCTGATCCATCAAAAGTTGGGAGTGGATACTAAGTAGCCCACATCCCTGCCTCCACTGGTAGCCCACCCTCCCATACAGAATCCTCCGTACTGAAACCTTGGAATGGGGTACACTACACTCCTTCATACAAAGGCAGATAAACAAATCCCTCTCAACATTTCCGGCATTTCTATTCCTCCCTGTAACCCTAGCACGGCCTTCCTTTTTGCCCCAGGGACCCACAATCCTATCCTAGGCTCAAATAACTGCACATTTTTCTTTCACATTTCTTTGAGCCTCATGCAACTCTAGTCTCCCCCTCCTCAGTGAATCAAGGCTTCACTTCTCTCCCACCATGTTCAAATCAGAAGACAGGTTCTTTGAGTCCGTCTGCCACTCATCCTCTGCATCTTCTCCCTTTCCACTTCATCTCTTTAACTGAGACACACTTTCCTCCTTTGCCATGGTCTCCAAGGAAGACCACTACTTCCCCAACTCACTCTAACTCAAGCCCAGAAGGAAGGATCCACGTACTCTTCCTTCTGTGGTCTACTTCACCAGCTCCATTCCTATCCTCTCAAAACAGTTATTCTACCTTCTTCCTTTCCCTTCCCTGACCTCAGGGACTTTCCAACCTTGTTTCCATCCTTGTAGTTAATCACCTCCTTCCATCGTCCTCCGAGAAATGGACGGCATCCATGCTCTTTAAACACCCGGTAGTCTTCCCCCCTTCCTTCAAACAAACACCTCCATGCACTGTGTGAGCATGACCTGTTTTACCTTGACAACCCCAAGGTAAGTGCTGTTGCTCTGAAAGTTTCATCTGACTGCTACCTCTCCCCTAGGACCCCAGTCCCCTTTCTCACTGAGCCTACTCTTCCCTCATGCAGATCATTTCAATCCCATTATCCACCCAGCCAGCACCCCCTAGTCTAGCTAGTCCCCAAGCTCAAGCACTTCACTCTGGTTCTACTGATACCCCAGGATTTGACTGCTCTTGGCCTTCTACCCACCTGCCTATTCACACACCTGCAGGACCCATCAGTGTAAAAGAATCAGTATGGAAGTGTGATGTCACCAGGCTGTTAACATGATGCAAAGTCAGGCAGTCAGGCCATACCTGGGCACTGACTGGGGTGAAGTGTTGAGTTGCTGAGCTAGTCCCCACCCTTCAGCTGCACCCAATTGTTTTCACCCTACTCATTCTTGGTCCCACCCTCTCATGTTCAGAAGATGATCTCAATTCCTATTTCACTGAATAGAGCTACTCTTTTTTTTTTAAGATTTTTTTATTTATTTATCTGACAGAGATCACAAGTAGGCAGAGAGGCAGGCAGAGAGAGAGGGGGAAGCAGGCTCCCCACTGAGCAGGGAGCCCGATGTGCGGCTTGATCCCAGGACCCCAGGATCATGACCCAAGCTGAAAGCAGAGGCTTAACCCACTGAGCCACCCAGGCACCCCAACAGAGCTACTTAAAAAAAAATAATAATTGTTTCCAGGAGGTCCTGGGTGGCTCAATCAGTTAAGCGTCTGCCTTTGGCTGAGGTCAGGATCCTAGAGTCCTGGGATTGAGCCCTACATTGGGCTCTCTGCTCAGCAGGAAGTCTGTTTCTCTCTCTGTCCCTCACCCTGCTCATGCTCTCTCTCTCTCTCAGCTAAACAAATAAAATCTTTTTTTTAATTAAAAATAAAAAATTATTTCCAATGAGATGTAATTGACAGTATTCATATTAGTTTTACATGCATGACATGATGATTTGATATGTGCATGTATTACAAAAGGATCACCACAATAAGTTTAGTGAATATCCATCAACTCACATAGTTACAAATTTTCTCCTTGTGATTAGAACTTCTAAGATCTACTCTCTTTTAACAACTTTCAAATGCACAATACAATGTTATTAACTATAATCACCATGTTGTACATGACATCCCCAGAATATCTTTACCTCATAACTGGAAGTTTGTACTTTTTGACCACCTTCACTCATTTCACCCACCAATTTGTTCCCTGTTTCTCTGAGTTTAGTATTTTAGATTTGACATAAAAGTGAACTCATGCAGTATTTGTCTTTCTCTGTCTGACTTGTTTCACTGAGCCTAATGCCCTCAAGGTCCACCCATGTTGTCCCAAATGGCAAGATTTCATTCTTTTTTATGGTATGAAAGAACTCATATGTTTTTATATATATGTATATATAATGGATACAGATATAGATATAGATATAGATATATAGATATATAGATAGATATCTTCTTTATCCATTAATCCATCAATGGAGAGTTAGGTTGTTTCCATATCTTGGGAAATACAAATAATACTATGATAAACATTGGGGTACATATATCCTTTCCAGATAGTAATTTTGCTTCCTTCAGACATATACTCAAAAGTAGAATTGATGTATAATATGGTATATCTATTTTTAATTATTTGAGGAACTTTCATATTCTTTTCCTGGCTGCACTAATTCCCACCAAAGTACACAATAGTTCCCTTCTCTACACATCTTCAACAACACTTGTTGTTTTTTGTCTTTTTAATAATAGCCATTCTAACAGGTGTGAGATGGTATCTCACTGTGGTTTTTTTTTTTTCCTCACTGTGGTTTTGATTTGCATTTCCCTGATGATGAGTAATGTTGAGCACCTTTTGATATACCTGATGGCCATCTGTCTGTCTAACTAGAGCTAATATAATTCCTCCTCCCACACACCCTCATCTCTCTCCAACCCCACCCACCTGTGGAATTCCTTTCCCACATGGTTTTGGCCCAAGATGTTTGCACAGTTTGGACTGCTACTTGTTCCCTACCACACCCTCGGTTGGTTGAGTTACAGAGCACCTGCCCTATCATTACTTCAAAAAAAGTGTTAAAGGCAGAGAGTGCAACCTGCTGGGCAAAAAGTCAAGGGCATCTCATACCTACCCTGCCTTTGTCATCTTGCCAAAAACGTCCCTGCTACAACAACAGGAGATACTCCAGCACAGGGACAAAGCCCTACCATGGGAACTTGTAATAGATAGATATTATTTTTGTGGTGGTTAGATATTTCTCTATCAGGCAAACAATCTGGGTCTATTACAAGGTTTTTTCACCTTTTTCTTTGTTATTATTGTTAAGAATTTTGTTGTTGTCTTGATTTGTGCTAATTTAAATTTTCCTTTCCTTTACTCTTTATTATCTATCCGTTTCAGGTCAAGCTTCTTTTATTTTTTTTTTAAGATATTTTCTCTTGGGCGCCTGGGTGGCTCAGTCAGTTAAGGGTCTGTCTTTGGCTCAGGTCATGATCCCAGGGTCCTAGGATAGAGCCCCGCCTCTGGCTCCCTGCTCAGTGGGAAGTCTGCTTCTCCCTCTCCTTCTGCCCCTCCCCCACTTTCTCTATCTCATATAAATAAAATCTTTTAAAAATTTTTTCTCTTAATCCTCTTTGTTAAAGTATTAATACTCAAAAGAGCATTCTTAATTCCTTATCTTGTACTTAAGCTCCAAACCCATCGACTTTTATGTTTTTAACATTTTTATAGCATGTTTTTCCATTTTTAGTCTGTTATTCCCTCAATATTTTATCTTTTACTTTGATATATGTACCCTTTTACCTTGTTGATCTTGTTGATTTATGTTATTGTATTTTTTATCTTAAATCTTATTTATCTCATCATTACTTTCTAATTCTTAATTTTTATTTTTTAAATTGTATTCATAGCTTGTTAATTTTATTTTTTACCTTCAGTCTAATTTTGGCTTTTTTGTTGTTGTTGTTCCTCTCACTTTCTTTCAATGATTCTGTTCTTCTATTTCCTTTATCTTAAAATTTATTTATCTCTCATGACTATTTTAAATCTTTATTTTATCTGTATTGGGCTTTTATTCTCTTCAAATATTTATTCTATTCTTCTTTCAACTTTCTCTTATCAAGCCTCAATGCTTTTATTTTAACATTGTCTTGGCCTTCTATTCTGCTTTTATTATCTTACTTAAGTTTTCTCTCTTTTCTTTCTTCTACATTTTTATTTATTTTATGACTTAGTTTACAACCACCAAGAGGAGTATTAGTGAGAGAAAAACCCTACCTGCCTCAGGCAGGAATTGGAAAACTTCTCCCCCAGGGAGTTCTCCTTGAAGCTGTCCCCCAGACCCCTATCTCATGGATCCCCCACCCCTTTTAAGGAGATGATAGGGGCGCCTGGGTGGCTCAGTGGGTTAAGCCTCTGCCTTCGGCTTGGGTCATGATCTCAGGGTCCTGGGATCGAGCCCCATGTCAGGCTCTCTGCTCAGCGGGGAACCTACTTCCCACTCTCTCTCTCTGTCAGATAAATAAATAAAATCTTAAAAAAAAAAAATAAGAAGACTTGAGAAACCCTCCCTATAACTTTCTCCAAGACTAACATTCTCTGAATGGTGGGGGGTGTAGCCATGGGCATGATTTTACTCAAGGGCATTGCTTTCTGACATCGAATGTTCCCCCACATATATATTTTTTTGAATCTGTGTTGAGGCTGCCTCAGCCTATGTTGAGGCATTTTGAAAGAAAAAGCCCCATGAAAACAGACAATGGGGGTTGCTGTGTTGGAGGCCCATGAGAGTATCATTTTCCTGAGGTTGGCTTCAAGAATAGGAATAGTGACACCAGCTCCCCTCTCTCATGAAATGCTCACCTTTCTCTCATTGTGTTGTCTACTACAAGTCTAAATACCAAATGTGTAGCCTACGCCAGACAAGTTCCCAGAACCTGAGGGTAGGTCCTGTGCACACTAACCTACCACCCATTTCATCCTCCCTTTCTCTCAGCTACAATTTTCTTTTTTTTTTTAAGATTTTATTTATTCACTTGACAGAAAGAGAGATCACAAGTAGGCAGGGAGGCAGGCAGAGAGAGAGGAGGAAGCAGGCAGAGGCTTTAACCCACTGAGCCACCCAGGCGCCCCTCAGCTATGATTTTCTAACCTACTTACTTAACTCTATTTTGTGGCATTATATGTATTTGAAAGCATCATACATAAATCCTTTCTAAAACCAACCCAGTTTGAGTTACTACCTGAGGGACCTGAGGCAAGATGACTGTTCTCCCCGGGCTTCATCTTCCTCCTCTGGGAAATGGAAATAACTCATGGCTGATTGTGAGACTTAAATGGAGATCATGCATAGGAGTACTTAGCACAGTGTCCAGCATTCAGTGGTTAACAAAATTGTAGCTAAAATCGAGAAAGGGGCCTTAGAAAGAACTGGAATAACAAGCTGAATAGAGGGCTATATGAATGAGTTACAACAGACTGTATCTTCTAAAATTGGCAACATTTTCCATTTTCCATTCCACCTGCTCTTCTGCAGTGTGAACTTGCTACTCCCCCATCATGATGTGGAGCCTCTGTCCCCAGCACCTTGAATCTGGGCTGGCCCTGTGGCCACCAGTAAAAAAGTGCTACTCCCCTGAGATCAACATACTCTGAGAATCCCAAGACATGTGGAGGAGCCCTGTAGGGTGAAGCCACGTGGATAAAGAGAGGCCAAGGAACCCCCAAGACCCCAGATAGGAGCTGAAGAGTCCATCTCGGGAATGGATCCTCCCAGCCCCCAGCCACCCAGCTAACACTCAGCTGAGTCCTTCTGGAATTCCTGACACCAAAAATTGTAAGCAAAATGGAATAATTGCTTTAAGTCACGAAGTTTCCAGGTGATTTGTTATACGGTAATATGTAAGTGAAATGGAAGTGGAAGTTCTTTGTGAAATATATATAACCTCTTTGGATCATCCAACCAACTCTTTATAGGTGAGCAGAAGCAAATTAAGCATATTGTTTTAATCATATGCTAAAAGTCAACTTCCCAGTGGATAAAAGCCATGTCTGACACTTCCATAGAATGCCTCAATAATTCCTAAATTCCGAGATGGGCATTTTGGTATAAAGGCCACATGTCTGGTATGCAGGATATTTATTCATTCATTCAACAGATGCATGTTGAGTACTTACTACGTGTCCAGCACCCATGTTGGAGATATGGCAATGAACATGTCAGATCAAGTCCCTCTTCCCCAAGCTGATTATTCTTCATCCCACCCACCAGATCTCTCCTCCCTTCTCTGTACCCTGGAAGCTGACCTCTATGGTCTGCATCACCTGAGCTCCTTAACCTCTGGCTTTCTCATTAAACTGCGAAGAATTCAGTGAAAGGTCTATTCAGTAAATAGGGTTCAGACACTAAAAGCACTGAGAGATTAACTGGCAGAAGGAAAGAAGGATCAGGATGTTTGCTCCCCCAGCTCCCTCTATGATCCATCTCCCCTAGCTATCTATGTCCCTCAGCCTAAGGCCCAGTTCCTATAGAATATTGCTCTTCCTGGTCTCCCGTTCTCCCCAGGATCCTCAAACACTGTTCCTCTGTTTGCATTCAAGCCAGAAGATGAGAATTTATTTTCACTTGTACTAGTACCTGGATGCTTCACCATCCCTTTAGGGTTCCTTGATCCTGCCCTGAACCCTGTCATAGTCCCTTCAGTAAATTCTCTACAGTAAATCACTATGGGTGTGCTATTTGTTATCAGCCAAAATCCTGACCCATTCTCTTTTCAAATACTCAGATTCAACAGGACCTTTACATAGAACACACTTCAAATTTAAATTTAAATCAGCACGGCCACTGTGGGCTTCCAGATGTACTGACCACCAAGGAACCAACTTTACTACAGCTCTAAATCCCAGCATTCAAAGACACAGATAGTGAATCCCAATCATTATTGATTATGCATAAAGATTCTAAAAGAGGTCTCATTTAATGTGCTAACACCAGTTAGCTGGAAGAGGTTGCCCAGAGCACTGTGTTGAGAAGAATGGCAGGACCATATCTGAACTCTGTGGCAATTAGTTCTGTGATCAATTAGCAATATCTGCTGTCAGTGCAGGATGGGGAGTGACAGCATAAGAAAGCCAGAGTTCAGGCCTTGGTTCTAGTATCACTACTGAACCACTATATGCCATTGGTGTCTTCCATAAATACCTTTTTAAACATAAAATAATACACGAAGACCCACAATAAGTAAATCTTCTACTTTGCACAGATCTATTTCCATGAGTCAGAGGTTTTTTTTTGGTCAAGGAAGTTAGCAGAACTGAGCCCCCATGACTTTGAACTTATCTATATAGTGCTCTCCCTGAATCGAACAAAACTTCAACCTGCAAAGACTGTACATACTCACAAAATCTGTATTTATTTGACTGTTTGGAACTATTGCAGTGATTTTCTAAAAACTTTTCTAGCAATAGAACTCTTCATTTAAATGAAATCTCACACAGAACTCTGAACAGATCAAAGTAGAGCTGCTCTCATTAGAGAGAAAAGCCAGAGGCTCACCTTGTCTGTGACACCCACCAGAAGCATCTTAGCAAATCTCTGCGACCTGGGAGGCACAGCTTGAACACTAAGAGGAACCTTCTGAGGTCCACTGAGAGCTTATGTAATTGTTGCAGTAGAATATTTTGATGTATTAACCAATTCTTTTCACCTCCAATTCCCAGTTACTCTGTGAGCCAGCCCTATTCATGCATTCAGACGTGAAGCATCCCTTGCCTCAAGGAGGATTCCTCCCATGCAACTGTAGATCTAAAAGGTCAGATGCTTAGCTTTTTGTTTTCAAAAGGCAAGGTCCAGGTTGAATCAGTCTACCGGACTCATATCAGGCTATCCTACAGCAAAAACCAAACCAGAAACATCAGTGGCTTTAGCACAAGAAAACTTGGTTGAGTTGGGCCTTCCTCCTCACTCTCTAGCAACATCATCTAGAACACACGAAGATCAGTACAGCAAAAGAAGAGAGAAAATGGGGAGCTCAGTTTAAAATTTAAAATTCAAAATTCAATTTAAAATTCTTCAGCCTATATATTAGTCTGCTCAGGCTGCCATAACAAAATACCACAGAGTGGGCGGCTAAAACAACAGAAATTTATTTTTCACAGTTCTGATGGCTGGAAGTCCAAAGCCAAGTTGTCCACCAGTTTGGCTTCTCCTGAGGCCTCTCTGCTTGGCTTGCAAATGGCCACCTTCTTGTTGTGTTCTCCTTGTGGTCTTCCCTCTCTACATGCACTTCCCTGACCTCATCCTTTTCTTATAGGAAGCAGTCATACTGGATTAGACACCCGCCCCTTATGATCTCATTTTACCATAATTACCTTTTTAAAGGCCCCATCTCCAAACACAGTCACATTCTAAAGTCCTGAGTGTTAAGACTTCAACATACGCATAGGGGTGGAGGGGGGGCAGTGGGTACAGAGTTCCATCCATACTACCTGGAACCAGTTAAGAATCATTTCCATTCATATTTTTTTGGCTAGAACAAATCACATGGTCCTACCTGATGATAAGAGACTGGAAAGCTTCGTCTTCGCATGTGCCCAAGAAGGAAAGAAGAGCCAGATGTGAGCGAGCACTAGCAATCTCTACCTCAAAAAGTAAGACACAAAGATTTAGAAAAACATGTGATTGGGCACAAACAACCCTAGGGTGAGTGATGGGGAAGGAGGAGGGAAGGGTGATAAAAGGGGAGAGATGCAGGGAATTGACAAAGGGCCTTCATTTGGAGAGACATGTGGACAGAAGCACAGGCAACATCCAGAGATGTGTCCCCACGTTCCCCTGCATTCAGGCAACAACCACCAGCACCAGAAAACCAAATGGAAACTGAGTTCATGCTCACAATGACCCAGACTCAATTCTATTCAAGTAGGCACTCTACGCCTAAAATCAGAGCAGCCATGCTAGTCAGCCTTTCCTCTGCCATCTGGAGATGATCTGTTATTGACAGTAGCCAGCACACTGTCCCCTGACCATCCAGAAGGACTGCCAGCCACGTGGCCCGACTCAGTATCTGACGGCTCCATCCTCTGACTACTCCATGGGACAACCCCTCTACACACACACACACACACACACACACACACACACACACACAAACGGAGGCCCTCGAAAAATCCAGATACCAAGGGCAGAGATGCTGATGGGGGCAAGGGGCAAGGAAGCCTTCAACTGCCCTTCTCCTCACCTGTGGGGCTGAATCACACAGCCCAAGATTTCCCCACTGGCCTTGGCAGAAGTGAATTAACCTCATATATTTAGCTGCACCAAACGTGTGTCAATCTAAGGAACACCACAGAGCCATCTACTGGTCACAAGTAAGAAGAGAGGTCATCAGAATGCAATAAACAGGGGAAAAAAATAATCAAATTCAACTTTAATAACCTCATTACAGAAATGTGACGGGAAATGACATCTCATTCCTTCGATGCAAGAAAATATAAGGGACACTCCAAGTTAGACATGCCTTTAATCAATGTGTTTAGGGAATCAGAATTGTAATATACTAGGTCGTGTAGCACACTGTTCTAAGGTGCTTTCCAATTCTCTCAGTTCTACATGTTCGTATTCTATAAAAGTAAGACATGGATTCATTTTCTGAAACCTGAAACCTGCAAGCTTAATTAAGGAATTTGAGATCCCGCAGCTTGGCTGACAAATGATCTACTCAGCACCCTGTTCTTAGTGCCGAGCGGTACACAATCACAGAGCACAAACGATGTCTGAGACGGAGTTTCCCAAATATTCGGTCACGAAGGTTTTTAACAACAACAAGCTCCAAGACTTGGGAGCAGGGTAGGAGCAACAAAGGCCTCATTCAAGTAGGTGCCCATTTTCAAGGGCAATATTGGATTCAGAAATTGAGCTCTGCCTCCTCCAACACCAAGCAGCCTTGCTGCTCAAAAAGAAGCTGATGAGTTGTGTCCAACCCAACTCCTCTATCCTCATGGGATTAGAATGTGACTCTGCTGTAGCGTCTGCTTCCACGCACAAAGCCCAGAAAAGGCTGCTAAGCAGAGGCTCCGAAGAAACACCTCAGGGTCATTTTCATAGCCTGGGGGCGTAATTCCAAAGCCCAGCGCGGGATATGATCCAGGCTGGGGTGAACGCTGCATTTGAGCACATAACGGCTGACCTTCCGTTTAGGGTCAGAAATCGGCTAATCTGTTTCTCAGACTTGCTCCACAGAAGCTGAGCGGATAGATCAAGTTTAACTAAAAAGATGCCAGACGCCATCTCCAAACGAACCTCTTGGAGACACGAGGACCATCATGCACTGAGTACACAGCGCCACCTACAGCACTATCCGTGCAATTCATCGTAGCCCTCTTGAAAAGCCGCGTTGGAAAAGCAGAAACAACCTGGGAAACACTTCAGGGATTCAGAGCAGAAAGTATCTAGCCTAAACTTTAAATTTGGCAGATACTATGTTTATTTAAGGGTAGGAAAAAATAGAAAACTCCAATAACGTGGAGGAGTTTGGCCTAATTGATTACAGACTTGTATTTTGCTTTCTTGCTTGCTTTAGGCTAACAACAATGAATTCTGACATTGTGATTTTTCTCCCTGAGGTCAGTTGCAAGAATTTACCCGGAAGTAAAATCAATCAGAAATAACCGTCAAGAGCAGCTGACATTGAAATCTGATGTGAAACATTTAGTCAATCATCTGCCATCTCTGAAATTTAGAAAATAAAACCCTAGTAGAAGAGACTCCGAGTCTTCAAACCAACAAAAGCTAGAACTGGATGTGATCACAGCTCAGCATTCTGGAAAGGGCTGCTACAGTCACCTACCCATTAACTCCTGAAAGTCTCACCATCCTTCCCCTCTTTTGAGTCCATTTTTGCTGATTATTTTATTTGTGTTTAATTTAAACTGATTAAGCATCTCCTAATGGTACAGGGAGAGAGAAGATAGAAGAGGGAAAAACAAATATACAGACAAGATTAGCTTTTAACCTCAAAAACTTGTGCCATTTATACTGCTGAGCCTAATTTTATCAATTTAATATAACATCCTCTAATATACAGATCCATGTTTTCTACCAAGTTTTATTTGCTCAGAAGAGGAAAGGTCACTGTGTTTGGGAAAACTTCATGCAGATGGGAAAAAAAAATCTCATTTCTTCAAATTCAAGCTCAAATGTCAACAGGAGATAGCATGTGAAACAGAAGGAACGACACAAGCAAAGTCAGTACTAGATGAGCTCTACATAAAATAGCACTCAGGCTGCACACACACCCGCAGGGAGAAATACACCTTCCCTCACACAAAATCCACTCTATCTCAGTATCCTGCTTTGTTCTCACAACATTTATTATCACCTGTGTATATGTATACCTGTGATTACTTTCTGTCTCCATGATAAGCTACACAATGACAAGAACTTTGTTTTATTCACTCCGTATTCTCAGTACCACACCTGGCACATTGTAGCTTCTAGATAAATATGGAAGGTAGGAAGGGAGGGGGGAAGGAGTGGGGGAAAGAATAGGAGGAGGGGAGGTGCTTAGGACACCCACTGAGAAGCAAATAAGGAAGATCATGGGAAATTAGATACCAGGGATGATGAGGATGGAGTATGGGGTGTCTTGAATGCCAGGTGGGAAACTTCGATTTTTTTTTTCTGCTTCTTCAAAGCTGCCAGTTGTTCAAAAGATAATGACAGTAGGCTAAGCTAAGATTTTAGAAGATTGATCTGGTGAAAGTATTGGATGACTCTAAAGGGAGACAGATTAGAGGTGAAAGGAGCAGTTACTGTGAAATAAATAATGGGGTAGTGATGGGTTACAACCATTGAATAAAGTAAGAATCTATAAGACCTTAAAGATATCAATAAATAAATGAGTACAAGTCCAAGATGAATCTGGAATATTCTGCTGTGTCAGAAATAAGGAAGTGCATGTAGGTTAATGAGGATATGTCAAAAAGACTAAAGAGACAGCTGGAAGGGGGTCCCATTAGCCAAACTTGGATATTTGAAACTTTAAAATAAGTGATAGTGATGGTTTACAGCCTATTGAATAAAATGCAAGTTCATGAAAACTTAAAGATAAAAATGGGTAAATAAATAAGTGGGGAAGAAGAGAAAGTTCTTTCTTACGATAGAATGCCAACTAATAAATGGAAATGGAATGATGGAAATAGACAATCACCATTTGGCAACCATCATGGCGTAAGTTATTAGTAGTTGCTAAGGTGGATGAGTAGAGATTTAATGAGTAACAGGATACTGATGTAATTTCAGAATATCTCCCCACAAAATATTTACTAATCACAATGGGGGGGAAACGGTGGCTTTATCGGTGGAGAAATCTGTCAGAAACCAACTTGACAAGGTGGTTAGGATAAATCCCATCAGATATTAATAGGAAGAGTGACCATGAGCTGCTCACTGGTCTGATGCCCCAAGACCACAGCATCCTGTCTGTGTAATTCCTGCCGAGAATGTATGGCACGAGTCTGCTCATGGGAACATAGCAGCCAGACCCAGACTGAAGGTCAGCCTTTGGAATGGAAAGGTCACTACTCTGTAAATCTTTCTACGTCATGCAACACAGGGAAATACTGAGGAACCATTCCAAGCTGAAGGAGACTAAAGAGCCATGACAACTAAATACGTGTGAGCCTGGGCTCGATCCTAGACCAGAAAGGGAAAAAATGACATCGTTGGGACAGCTGGGAAAACTTGGATGGAAATGTATTAGTGTTGACTTTTCTTTTTTTTTTTTTTTTCACTTGGAGGACTGGATTGTAGGGTAGTTACTAAGGAAATTACTATTTGGGGGAAAGACCCAGTGTAGTATTTAGAGGTGCAGAGGTTTCATATCTACAGCTTGCTCTTAAATACTTCAGATAAAAAAGAGCAAGAACAATGATTCTATATAATAACAAGGTTTATTTTTAATTATAATAAGATGGTATATAGAAAGCACCTGGCCTATGGTAGATTCTCATTACAAGTTAGTTGTGTCCCCCCCAAAAAAGAGGGGGAAAATGTTAAGTCTGTGTCTACAAACTCTGTCCAAAATAATAATATCACATAAACTCTCTCTTCAACTTACAAGAGGGCGGCCCACCCAAAAACACATTGCTAATGATAGGTATTGAGCCACACACAGTATAATGATGGTTCTTTTTAGATTACAAAGCATTTTTTAGTTCATTATCTCATTTTATCTTCACAGTACCCCAGGGAGACAGGCAATTATCATTATTGTTGCTGGTTTTTTATACTATTATTATAGTTATTATTAGGAAGAAATGGCAGTTCAGAGACCTCAGAGTTGGGCTAAATAAATAATAATTAAAATGATGGTTTACCTTCCCAGAGAGAAGCAAGATTATATGCATAACTTACACGCTCTTGTATATACAACCACAACCTAATACTCTGCGGACAACAGAGGTGTCTTTTAGGACCCAAAGGAAAATGATGTGACTGTGTACTCACTCTGGAGCTGGTCCAGCCTGACCTTAACATGCCTGCCCATGGTCTTGATGACCCTCAATATATGCTTTCTACCTCTGCACCAGTTAGAAGATGAGTAAGTTCTGGGAATCTACTGCACAGCGTAGTGATTACAGTTAATAATATTGTATCATATACTCAAAAGTGGCAAAGACATTAGCTCGTAAATCTTCTCCCCCCAAAATGAAATGGTGATTATAGACACAATGCAGGTATTAGCCAATGCTAGGGTGGTCATCATTTCATAATCTATAGGTGTAACAGATCGACACTTTGTACATCTAAGACTTACACCATGTTCCATGCCAATTATATCTCAATAAAACCGGGGGGGAAAGGTTGATGTTATAAAAGACAAACAAAGGCTAGGGACATGTTCCAGGTTAAAGAAAGCTAAGGGGACATGACAACTACATGTAATCCCTGGCATGACCCTGGAGCCTATACTAGAGGGGACAGTGTTCTGGAGGACCTCATTACATCAACTAATAAAACTGGAATATGAACAACAGATTAGGTAAAACACTGTATCAATGAAACTTTGTGAGGTTGATAACTGTACTGTAAGACAAGAGACTACCCCTATTGCAGTATTTGGTAGATTTAGTATTGTAGTTTAGTATTGAGTATAATGCAGTATTTAGAGCTAAAGGCCATGATGCACGTAACTTCCATAAACTGTTCAGAAAAATGTACACATGCATGCACATATGATATGCATACACACATGTATATATGTATATATGTATACATATACATGCATATGTATAACATATATGTATACATACATATATACATATATAAATGTATGTACATGTATATAAATGTGTCCATATAAATACTCCACATATTTACAGAGAGAAAAACGATCAAGAACACAAATGACAAACAGGAGCAAAGGGTCCTGAAAGGTGAATCTGAGCAAAGGGGATATGGGTGCTACTTGCACTATTTTATGTTGGCAGGTCAGTTTGAAATTATTTCCAAATAAAAAGTAGGAGGAAGAGAAAGAAAAGAAGGCGAGCCCTGGCCTCCACTGCTGGATTCTGGAAGCACTGATAGGGAAAATTCAGGTCTGTCTTTGGCCCTCTTCAGTCCCTATTCTGTCCACATTAAAAATAGCTGATGTTTTTTATTTTTTAAGACTTTATTTATTTAAGAGAGAGAGCACAGAGGGAGAGGAAGAAGCAGACTCCCCACTGAGCAGAGAGCCCAACATGGGGCTCGATCCCAAGACCCTGAGGATCATGACCTGAGCCAAAGGCAGACACTTAAGTAACTGAGCCCCCCAGGCACCCCAGTAGCTGATGCTTTCATAGCACTCTGGTGCTTCTCAGACACTGCTTTATGTGCCTTATATCTATTAACTCACTTAATAATGGTTCACACACTGCTATCCCATCTGATATCAAAAGCCCAATTTTACAAATGAGAAAAGAGTATATATGAGTAAGCCGGTACCTCTTTATGAAGGGAGGTCACCGTGGGCAAACGGTGAAGCCAGGACTTACATCTGCCTCTTTCTGCTCCGTGTTTGAGCCTCTTTCCACCTTTACATGGTTCCCAAGCCTGCATGAGCACCCAGCTCACCTCTAGGGGGTTTTAAAGTACAGACTCCCACATCTTCCCTCAGAGGCATTGGTCAGAACCACAGACAGCCGATGTAGAGACCTATCTCTGGGTTTTGTTTAGTTGTCTGCCACCATCTTCTGCAGCTCCTCCCTTGCCCCTGCTTCTAGATAGCTAGTGTCCCACTGAACACACCCTCCCAAAACTGTGCTCCTACTCATCTGGCCTCTAGCCCATGGCCTCCTCTATGGAAACATAAGCATCCAGAGTCCCCGGGTGCCTTTGAGGCCCTATCTCAATGTCAGAGCTGACATCTGTGGCCAGCTGATTCCAGCTGAGAGGTAAAAGGCACCAGAGGCCATTCCAACCTTCTGTTTGGCTCCTATGCAATATGGCATATGGTAGGCCCAGGTGATTCTGGCTCAAACGCTGACTATCACACCTCCTTCACTGTAAAAAAGAGGCCCCTGGTATGAAAAGCTGTTACATGGGATCCCTTGTCAGAAGCAGACACCTTTGATGATACCAACAGAGCACAGAAAGGAAAACTGGTATCTGAAGGGATCACTTCCGTAAAGGATGGACCCGTAGCATAAAAAAGGCCTGATAGCCTCAACTTGCCAGCAAATCTAGTTAGATTCCTTAACTAGTGGTGCCATATTAAGAGTTCATTTTTGGGCTCTGCCACCAACACATCAGATATTCAGCAGTGACAGTAACTGGACCAGCTTCAGTCAGAGGCAATCCCTGCAGAGCCTCTGTCCCTGCTGTTACAGCTCCACCACCCACGGACCCACTGTGTGAGCACTGGGGTGACCAAGGGCATAAGCTGACAGACATCTACCAGATGAGTCATTTCGTGTACATGGTTGCAGACTGACTCTTCCACTGGGTACTAATGGTCAACATAAAGATCTACATGCTTTGTGCTCACTCTTGTGGTTCAATCATATGCTTCTCCAGAATCCTGGTCTCGGATCTGCCACACCTGTTCCATCCAGTCTCCTAACCAAATTATTTACGGCTGCCTAGGAGTCCACATAAACTACCTCAGCCACCATACAGAAGGGACAAACAAGGGTACTGATCACAAATCTGCCCACTGGAAGGATTTCCCTCTAGACCTAGAGGATATTATGCTAAGTGAAATAACTCCAACAGAGACAGGAAAATACCATATGACTCCACTTACATGGAATCTAAAAAACAAAACAAATGAACAAACAATGCAGAAATAGACCCATAAATTCAGAGAACAAACTGGTGGTTGCCAGAGAAAAGAGTGCTGAGGGAGGGATAGGCAAAGGGGGTGAGGGGAGGGTGTGAGGTACAGGTTTCCATTTATATAATGATTAAGTCACAGGGATAAAAGGTATCATAAAGAATATAATCAATGGTATTTTGATAATGTCTAATAATTTTAATAATGCTACTTTAATAATGGTAATTTAATGAAACAGATGGTAGCTACACTTGCATAAGTGTACAGAGTTGTCAGATCACTATGTTAAACACCTGACACTAATGTAACATTATGTGTCAACCATATTTCAATAAAAAAACTAATTAAGAAATATTTTTAAGGGCAGGGACGCCTGGGTGGCTCAGTTGGTTAAGCGGCTGCCTTCGGCTCAGGTCATGATCCCAGCGTCCTGGGATCGAGTCCCACATCGGGCTCCTTGCTCAGCAGGGAGCCTGCTTCTCCCTCTGCCTCTCCGTCTGCCTGTGCTTACTCTCTCTCTCTCTGACAAATAAATAAATAAAATCTTTAAAAACAAAAAGAAATATTTTTAAGGGCAGATTGTATACATCTGTATATTCCTTTGTGTTATCATTGATCAAAGCAGAAGGTGTGCAAAACAGATATTTACATACAAATTTTTTTTAAAAAAGAGTAAGTGCTACTTAGACATGGCGAACCATCAGTCAGACCAAGACTTGAGAGCAAGAGGAAATTGTGGGGTTGGGGGTTGGCAGCAAGGAAGACTGGTGTCATTAGACTACCTTAGGCAGAGGAAAGCAGCTGCTCCAGACTTTAACCCTGAATGTTACCAACGCAAGAGAACCCAGGACTAACCTGACAGGAAGATCTAGAAAAGTGTGTAAGCTTGCAGGCATACACACACGATGTGGCCTAGCAGCCAAAACTCACAAAGGCCTCTGGTAGCTTTACAGCATCACCCCATATGGTACTGATGACCAACTTCCCAAATCGTACACAATGCCTAATTCAAAAATTCTGCCTCCTGTCACAACAGATGTAGCATAATTTTCAGTTCCAGAAATGTGCTCATAATACCTGCAGCCCGCTTCCTAATGCTGCCCAGTCCCTCCAGTACATACATGCATACATATAAACATATAATAGTGTTATACAATACATATATACATATAAACACACAATACACACATGCACACATACATATACATGCATGCATGCACACGCACGCACACCCAATACACACATATACACATACATGCATACACGTGCACACATAAACATGCATGCGCACACTCATACCCATACACACATACAAATATACATGCACACACACACATACCCACAAACATACACACATATACATACATGAATGCATGCGCACGTGCGTGCGTATACATACAGACAGACAGACAGACGGTGTT
This sequence comes from Enhydra lutris kenyoni, assembly GCF_002288905.1. Taxonomy (NCBI): domain Eukaryota; kingdom Metazoa; phylum Chordata; class Mammalia; order Carnivora; family Mustelidae; genus Enhydra; species Enhydra lutris. The sequence continues at coordinate 13,834,664 of NW_019154088.1, read as the reverse complement.
TACATGGGTTTCTACAGGAGTCAAAATACAATGTGGGTTCCCCCAGGAAAAGCGAGACCTCTAGAACGTAGAAAATGAGGAGCGCCCTCTTGTGGCTCTAGCCTGACCCTGTCGCTGCCTAACCACGAGAGCCGCTAGCTTCTCTGTAAGCCTCAGTCGTCTGTAACACACGGGTGAAACGCCCTCCCGAAGGGCGACTGTGAAGATTAAACAAGAAATTGGATGCACAGCGCCTAGCCGAGTGTCTACCTCGAAGCACTCAAAATTGTAGCAGTCGATATGATTTCGATGAGGACTGGGGCCGTGACTGCGGCTGAGCAAACTCACCGGAGCAGGAAACGGTGAGGCGAGGGAGCGCGACGCCGACCCTGAGGCGGGCCGGGTGCTGGGCCGGGGGGCTGGGGAGTCGCGCGGGGCCTTCCCGTGACGCGGGGCTTGGGCTCCTTTACTCAGCGCTCACCGGGCGGCCAGATAATCAGGTGCAGGTGGTAAGCAGACACAGCTTGGCCTAGCTTCAAACCAAGCGTTCCCAGGCCCGCTTTGTTACGGGATCCGGAAGGAACGACGCCGGCGGAGACCAGCAGGTGTCCGCGGCGCAGGTGCTCCAGGCGTCCTGCAGGGGGCGCCACAGCCGGGTCCGGAGAAGAGAGCGACGAGCGCTCTCCCCTCTCCCACGCGCTCTCCTCTTTCCCTCGCGCTCTCCACCTGCTGCTCCTTCGTGGTTCTCACAGAGCCCACTGAGGAGCCCCACGAAGCTGAAAAGGGCCATGGTCGGCAGGTGCCAGCAGGAACCCCTGGTGTCAGCGGACTTCCTGGAGAAGGTGCAGTTGCCCCTTCCTAGTCTGGAGGGTGTTTTGCAAGTGACCAAGAGAACCCTTGCAAAGAACTCACTCTCCCTTAGAGGCCGGAACCCATCTCACTCACCTGAAGACCCTCGCAGCTGGCCAGGCCTCGTACATCCGTATTTGCAGAATGAATGCATAAATAGATTAATATTGGTGGTGGAGTAGAAAACAGGATGTATCCGCCTTGTTATCCTTGTATTAAAGCTAGGTTTTCACCTCTAGCATCTCAGGGGAGAATCACTCCCTTCCCACACGCATTCTCAGTCCCTATGGCTCACATAGACCTGACACAATCCTCTTCCCCAAGAGTGGGCACATGATTGGTTCCAAAAAAAGTCACAAGCCCAGTTGGGATCATCAAATTCTTCCCAGATTTTTCCCATTTCCAGTCAGAAAAGAGGGACTATTGCTTTAAGGACAAGGTAAGCCTGCCTCTGCCTGGGATGACTACATCCTCCAAAGGTGGAGTACTTGAGGAAGAAACCAGCACAAAGAAAATCAAACTGAAAACAAGAGAGGGGGGACTTTGAGCCTCTGGATCTGGCCATGCCTGATCTCCTTCTCAGACTTCTAGATATACAAGCCAATAAATTGCGGTTTTTGCTTCTTGGAAAATGAGAGGATTTGTACTGAGGCATTTCTTCTTTTTCTTTGAGTCCTGAGCAGAAATATGATAAGGCTGAACCCTAAGAAGCCTTCCAGTGTAATCCTGATATCAATTTTTCCGAGATACCGAAAACAGACTGAGGTAGATCCCTGTTCTGCTTCTCATTTGTTACATGATCTTGAAAATCTTTCAGGCCTTTTGACAATGAACACATAGTTCCTAGTCACAGATGACAGCCCATTTCTAGACTTAAAAACTGGATTCAAAACTTTCATCTTAACCATAACCATTCAAATTACTAGGTTTTTACAATTACTGATGTTTAAGCAGTAAGCATACAGTATTGTATTTGCACATAAAACCATTAGAAGGGGGGCGCCTGGGTGGCTCAGTGGGTTAAGGCCTCTGCCTTCGGCTCAGGTCATGATCCCAGGGTCCTGGGATCGAGCCCCGCGTCGGGCTGTCTGCTCGGCAGGGAGCCTCCTTCCTTCTCTCTCTGCCTGCCTCTCTGCCTACTTGTGATCTCTGTCTGTCAAATAAATAAATAAAATCTTAAAAAAAAAAAAAAAGACCCAGTACAAGAATATACATTTAAAAAAAAAAAAAAACCATTAGAAGGCATTCCTCATTTAGAAGACAGCCACTAATTAGTCAAACCTAAGGTGAATTAGTAGGATGTAAGGATGTATTTACAAGCTGGACTGGTACCAATTTGGAGAAAGTAAGCTAATAAAATCAGCTTTGCTGGAGCGAAATGGCACACAATGAGGTCCTTGAGTCTCATTGCTTCCATTTGCTCAGATAAGGAAGGAGGAGGGTAAGGAGAATTTTCTACCACAATCTTGTTAAATTTCAAAGTATGGTCCCCAATCAACAGTAAGGCGTTGATTCTGGGAGGAACAGCCCTAGCTGACCACGGAGATTGTAAACAAGGTGGGAGCAGAGGGGTAAGGCTGGTCAGCAGTTGTCCCAACACCTCCTCCACACATCCTCCCATCATCCCATATGGGGATTGATGATCTTGCCCCCACCTTTTTTTTTTTAAAGAGACTTGAGAGAGAGAGAGAGAACATGAGAGGGGAGAAGGTCAGAGGGAGAAGTAGACACCCTGAAGAGCTGGGAGCCCTTTGCAGGACTCGATCCCAGGATTCCGGGATCATGACCTGAGCCAGAGGCAGTGGCTTAACCAACTGAGCCACCCAGGCACCCTGATCTCTCCTCTTTTTAATGAGACCCATTCCCAAGTGCACCACTCTCTCTCCTCTCCATCCTTGGCCTCACGACTTCTTCATCCAGTCTGTTCTTCTCACTCCTTTGCTTTGCTTCAGGCCTCCCTCTGCCATTCGCTGTACTTTGCAGGCCAACAGGGTCCTTGGGCCAAAGAGATTGCCAACATCTTCCAAGTCCTAGAAGATCCCCCATAAATCTACCAAAAGGAAGATTTATAACTGCTTTCGCCTGAAAGCTGGATATTCATCAGCTGTGGGAAGATCCATTAATCCCCGGTTTGCAATATCAATTTTTTCCCTCCCTCCCTCCCTCCCTCTCTGCAATATCGATTTTTTTTTTTTTAAGATTTTATTTATTTGTCAGAGAGAGAGGGAGAGAGAGCGAGCACAGGCAGACAGAATGGCAGGCAGAGGCAGAGGAAGAAGCAGGCTCCCTGCCGAGCAAGGAGCCCGATGCGGGACTCGATCCCAGGATGCTGGGATCATGACCTGAGCCGAAGGCAGCTGCTTAACCAACTGAGCCACCCAGGCGTCCCCGCAATATCGATTTTTTTAATATCAAAAGTATTCCAGGAAAATCACTGAATGAAGCGATCTGAGTAAAATCCCACTAGGGCAGATGGCATCAACTCCACAGTTGGCAGGGGTTTGGGAATCTATCCTCCTGGCAGTGCCTCCCTTCCTGTCCAGAATCTTCTCTTCAGCTCTTCTCCCTCTCCATGGTGGCAATACCATCCATCACAGTCACCCAAGCCTGGGAGTCATCCTGGGCTCCATATCCCTTGCCCCTTGGTAGTCATCCCAAAGCTCTGGGCTTGTGTGCCCTCTCCCTTTTATACTTACCCCTGTATTAAGGAGGAAACCTGGGAAAAGACAACCAGTTTCACTAAGAGTCTGCCAGCAAGACTTGCACCAGACTGAAAAGCAGAAGAGAAGAACCTTCCCCGCTCTGGCAGTAGTGGCCTGTGTGTTTGTAGACGTGAGGCTTGCATAGATCTGCAGGCAACCACCAACTTTGATGTGTCAGACAACTGAGAGCCATGGAGCCAGTATTTGCTGCCATGTCTCAGCCTCCTGACCTCCTGAAAACGAACAGCAGTTTTCCATGATGTTTGTTTCCCAATGTTCCAGGAGTCAGCAAGCTTTCTATGAAGAGCCACATAGTAAATATTCTAGGCTTTGAGGGCCGCATGCAATCTCTCTCACAACTGCTCCACTCTTCCATTGTAGGGCAAAAGCAGCCCTAAGCAATACAGAAACAGCGATGCCTGTGTTCCAATAAAACTTTATTTATAAAAACAAACAGTAGACTGGATTTGGCTCACATATCCAAGTTTGCTGACCTCTGTAATCTTCAGTTTCTTTCTGCCTGAACTAGTTATACAGTGGTCTCTCTTTGCCTGATACAATTTCCTAAATATCCATGAATTTTCCCCTACCCTCCTTCTTTAGTGCCTTAATTCAAGCCATCATCATCTCTTACTGAAGCTTGCTGGCCCTAGCTTTGGTCACTCCATCTGGAGCCTTCTCAATCCATACATCACTCATGCTGCTACAATTCCCAGGCATTCCTGTGTAAACTCCAATGTCTCTGCATCCTTTGTCAGGGGCACACCTGAGTGGCTCAGTCTGTTAAATGTCTGCCTTTGGCTCAGGTCATAATCCTGGGATCCTGGGATCAAGACCCATGTCCGGCTTGCTGCTCATCAAGGAGTGTGCTTCTCCCACTCTCTCTGCCTTTTCCTTTCTGATGCTCTCTCTCCCCCATCTCTCTCTCAAATAAATAAAATCTTAAAAAAAAAAAAAGTTAACTTTGTGTCAGTCAGGGTCCCCCATAAGGAGCAGATGACAAGCCAAGTTAGGATCATTCATGATAGGCTTATTTATTTACACAGGGGGCTTGGATTAGGGGAGCCACAGGCACAGGGTTTGTATCTTGGGGCTATTTCCACCATTAGGCCCATAGGGACGGTGCAGGAGTGGTCACTGGAACCCAAAAAGAGTCGTGCAGAAAGACCAGGTTTGGAGTTTTTGTTTTCATGTCATTTGATTTTTTTTTTTTAAATCTAACTCTTCTCAGACTAGTACTTTCATAAAATACAATCAAATTTTATTAGAAGAAAAAGTGATATTTGAAAACATAAAATACAAGCTCAATTTTTTATTATTAGATTCAACAGATATAAAATATATCTGCCAAATTGCTATAAAAGTTTAAAAACTCTTACTCTCAATTTCTGTTAATACCTCATCATGGGGCCAAGACATTCCACAGAGAAGGGGCCAGCCCCACCTGGAGCTCTCGTCCCTCTCTCTCATCTCTACCAACAACCTCCACTGTTGTTGCCAACAACCAGACACTGGACAGCAGGAGACAGTCTCCACACTGCCGATGCCTTCCGTCTCCCAGGGCAGAGGACAGGGCGCAGAAGGTAAAGATGGAACTGGAGGAACAGAAAGCAACATAAATCCCAGCCCTTTCACAGAACTACAACAAACAATCCTAAAGTTTGTATGGAAACACAAAAAACACCCTGAATAACCAAAGCAATCTTGAGAAGAAAGAACAAAGCTGGGGGCATTGTAAGGTCACTGATTTCACACAATATTTTAAAAAAAGCTAATGTAATCCAAACAGGATGCCATTGGCGTAAAAGGAGACACCAATGGAACAAAATAGCCCAGAAATAAACCTATACACATATGGTTAGTTAAATTATAACAAAGGAGCCAAGAATATACAATGGGGGAAAGGACAGTCTCTTCACTAACTGGTATTGGGAAAACTGTACAGCCATGAGGCAAAAGAATACAAAAATGAACTCAAAAATGGATGAAAGACTTCAGTGTTAGACCTGAAACCGTAAAACTAGAAGAAAACATAGGCAGTAAGCTCCTTGACATCAGTGCTGGTGTGATTTTTTTGTATTTGACGTGAAAAGCAAAGGCAACAGAAGCAAAAATAACAAGTGGGACAACAGACTAAAAAGCTTCTGTACAGCAAAGGAAACCATCCACAAAATGAAGAGGCATCCTACTGAATGGGAGAAGATAATTGCAAATCATACATATGATAAGGAGTTATATCCAAGATACATAAAGAACTCACACAACTCAATAGCAACAAAAAGAGAAAAAAAAATTTTTTAATGGCAGGGGGAGGGGGACACTGCACACTGCACCTGGCTGGCTCAGTCAGGAGGGCGTGCAGCTCTTGATCTCGGGGTTGTGAGTTTGAGTCCCACATGGGGTGTAGAGATTACTTAAATAAATGAAAGACTTAAATAAGTAACAAATAAATGTTACAATGTAACAAATGTTACAATTTGTTGCAAAACAAATAAGTGGAAATGGACAGAGGATCTGAATAAACATTCTTTTAAAGAAGACATACAAATATCCAGCAGACACATGAAAAGATGCTCAACCTAGCTAATCATCATCAGGGAAATGCAGATTAAAACCAAGATGCGGTATTATCTCACACTAGCCAGAATGTCTAGTATCAAAAGACAGTAGCAAGTGTCGGTGAGGATGTAGAGCAAAGGGAGGCATTGTGCATTATTCGTGGGAATGTAAATTGGTGCAGCCACTGTGGAAAACAGTATGGTGGCTCCTCAAAAAATTGAAAATAGAAATACCACATGATCCAGCAATTCCACTATGGGGTTTCTAGCTCCAAGAAAACAAAAACACTAATTCAAAAAATATATATGCACTTTATGTTTATTGCAACATCATTTACAATCACCAAGCTATGGAAGCCGCCTAATTGTCCATTGATAGATGAATTGATAAGATCATGTACACACACACACACATATACACACACACAATGGAATATTATCAAAACACCAAAAAGAATAAAATCTTGCCATTTGTGACAACACAGATAGACCTTGAGGGCATTATGTTAGGTGAGAACAGACAGAGAAAGACAAATACCATATGATCTCACTTATGTGTGGAATCTAAAATGAAAACAAACCAAAAACCAATAAACAAGCTCATAGATACAAAGAGCAGAGGGATGGTCACCAGAGGTCGAGAGTGGGAAGTGGGTGAAATGGGTAGAGGGGGTCCAAAGGTACAAACTTCCAGTTATGAAGTAAATAAGTCATGGGGATGTAATGTACAGCATAGTGACTGTAGTTAATACTACCCTATTGTATATGTGAAAGTTACTAAGAAAGTAAATCTTTAAAGTTCTCATCACACACACAAAAATTTCTGTAACTATGTATGCTGACAAGATGTTAACTACATATATTGCGGTGATCATTCTGCAATATATACAAATATCAAATCATTATATTATACACCTGAACTAATATGGTATTATATGTCAATCATACCTCAATTTCAAAAAATAGCCCAAAAAAAGAAAAAGAAAAAAAAATATCCCAACCCAAGATCCTCTATAAGCCCATTTTCTACACTTTCTTCCTATGGTCCAATATTCTATCCATATCAAATTATCTATAGTTCCCTCATTTTCCCACACCCATCCCTTTACACATTTGTTCCCTATGCCTGGGAAGCTTCCACTCTTCTCCTAGGAAAGTCTCGCCCATGTTTCAGGATCATAGAGGTACTAATGGTTTGGGGTGCTCAAAATATTTTTCTACCAATTTCCTGTTGATAGCAATCCTGCTCCCCTAGACGTGGAGTGCACACATGGCCAAAATATAGCTGGTTAGTTCAGTTACTTAGCAAATATTTACTAAGAACTTACTTTGTGCTGTTCTATATCATACTGTTGTATGTGCCGTTCTAGATCATACTCTTCTAGGTACTATTAATACAGCACAGAAGAAGATAAATCCCCTATCTGAATGATGGTGGAAACACATTTGTTTATTATGTGATAGTTCATAATCCTTCCCCAGAAATGGTTCATGGATATTTAAAAAGCAAAGTTCCTCTTTTCCCTCTAGGAAAGTGAGGCTGGGAGGACATGCATATAGTTCTCATTCCTAGCCACACTGAGAAAGCTTGTCTGTCATAGAAGATTGACTCAGGGAAAAAGAATTGGGAGATGGAAAGAGAAGTACCTTGACTATATTATTTGACTCCTAGATCTAGCCAAGCCTGAAGTCTATCCTTGGATTTCCTAGTTACATGAGCCATTAAGTTCTCCTTTTTTGCTTAGGCCTATTTGGGTTAGATTTCTGTCACTTGCAAACAGATGAGTCTTAACTAGTACAGGGACTTTACCTTTTTCTGGACATTTTCCCTGAATGACTAGTATAAGTCAGTGGCACATTCTGAATTCTATGAGCACATACAAATGGGACATCTATCTTGGCACTTGACGTAAGTAACTAAACAGAGCTCACTTAGGACAAAGACTTTCATCTCTGAATCCCCAGGGTCTTGTATATATTAGATACTTCCAAACTGTTTGTGGGAGTGATTAATAATGAATTCTCACAGTTATTAAATCCCTGGAGAGAGAGGTTGATCGAGATCAAGAGAGACTGAATACAAAGGGCCTTCTAAGATCTAAACTAGCCGGACTCAACACAACTTAGGTCAGAGCAGCTGCCCACAGGACCCCTCCTGTAAAGGCAACCATCTGTTTCTATGGGATATCTCATTACAAATCACTAGGAAGCAGCCAGTCCACTTTTTTATTGACTTGAGGCAATTAACAGCTTACACCTAGAGCAGTGCTTACTATTTGCTGAGCACTAGGTAAGAGTCCTCACAATAACCCAGGAAGGTAAATACTACTACAGTCCCAACTTTATAGGCAAGAGAACAGGGCCTGGAGAATTTCCCCTAGATCACACAGCTCAGTGAGACTCAGGCTCAATCCCAATCTGGGCTCTTAGCTACGACTGTGCATTGGCTAATCTGTATCACCAGGAACTTCCCAACTCTGAAAGTCTGTTGAAATGAGGCAGAGAGATATACTATTGAGTCACACAATCCACCTGGCTTCCAGTTAGGACAAGGATGTTGAAGTCCCCTGTCATGACCCCCTTTCTCCCAGGCAGGCAAGCATTCCTAGTCTAAGGGGACGTTGTGTTTGAGTGCTTTGTTCAGCGACCATAGTTAACAACATAACCTTCAGTCTCTGTGCTGAACTGCTGAAAGCTACACCTTGATTCATTTGCTTACCTCAATGCTGTGAAGTAGGTGTTACCACCCACTCTTCAGGCCCCAAGGTGATGGTTAAAAAGCCTGAGCTGAATGCTGAGACGCTAGTGAGTGGGAGAGCCAGGACCGGAATCCAGGTCTGCAGTTCCAAGTCCTGTGTTCCTTTGGGCTACCCTTCAAGATGTGAAGCCAGCGAGCGGGTACCAGCACAGCAACCGCAGGTCCTGCCTGTCTGCAGCTTCTGCCCCCTGTTGGCCTAGACAGGGCCCCAAATTGTACCTGAGGGTTGCAGTCGCGGTTCTCCTACGGGCAAATATGGGAAGCTATCACTTAATTTAGGGTTTTTGACGTGTGCTCTACTCCAAGGAAGTTAATTTAAAAATCAATATTGAGGGAGAAAACTGTCCAGTATTTCACCATCCATCTTTCTCAACTGTCTCTTGTGATCTTTCTACCTCTCTGTGGCAAAGTATTAACCTTGACTTTCTCCTGCTTATTACAGACAAGCATTCTCCTCAGCTACTTGGCAGTTAACCTAACTAGAGACCTGGTTTTCATTAATCCACTCAAAGAGCTTCAGCTTGGGGGGCACCTGGGTGGCTCAGTCGGTTAAGCATCTGCCTTCAGCTCAGGTCATGATCCCAGGGTCCGGGTCAAGCCCCATATCGGGCTCCCTGCTCAGTGGGGAGCCTGCTTCCTCCTCTGCTCCTCCACCTCCTGCTCTTGCTCTCTCTCAGATAAGTAAAATCTTTAATTTAAAAAAAAAAAAAAAAAAGCTTCAGCTTGGGGTGCCTGGTAGCTCAGTCCGTTTAGCAGCTGCCTTCAGCTCCTGTCATGATCTCAGGGTCCTCAGATGCACTCCTACATCAGGCTCCCTGCTCGGCAGGGAATCTGCTGCTCCCTCTGCCTCTCCCCAACCCCACTGCTCACTCTCTCTCCCTGTCTCTCTCTCTCAAATAAATAAAATCTTTAAATAAATAAATAACAAACACTTCAGGTTATCCAAAGCATTCCTCTTGTTCCTTCCTTGCCTGAGATGATCACAATGAGTTCATCCTGACTGAAAGCTCCAAGTGGGGTCTTAGGGTGTGAACAAGGGACTTTGCTTCAAAATCAGCCTGGAGTTATCCAGTGCATTAAAACAATCAGAGAAGCTACTCTTAAATGTTGGATTACAAAAGCTACCTTCCCTAAAAAGAAAAAAATTCCACATCTTTGATAATTTTGTTTGTAGGATTGTTGCAGGATTATGCGAGGAAAGTATCTAATACTGACTATACCCCAATTCTCTACTAGGTATGAGACATACATGTGTTACGTTAATTAATTAGCAATTCTCTTAGCCAACACAATCTGTGCTCCTCATATAACTAATTACTCGCCAATCTACTCTCTACAACCAACCTCTGGGTCTTCAACACATAGGAAGTATAAAATACAAATAGTACTTGCAGGGGCACCTGGGTGGCTCAGTGGGTTAAAGCCTCTGCCTTCGGCTCAGGTCATGATCCCAGAGTCCTGGGATCGAGCCCCACATCGGGCTTTCCACTCAGCGGGGAGCCTGCTTCCTCTTCTCTCTCTGCCTGCTGCTCTGCCTACTTGTGCTCTCTGTCTGTCAAATAAATAAATAAAATCTTAAAAAAGAAATAGTACTTGCAGTGTGATTTTTGTTTTGTTTTCAAAAAGTTGACATGTGATAGTTAGGTCAACAGAGAAAAAGACACCAAGACTTATTAGTTGCTATAACTGGGGGATGGATTTGGAGTCATTTTTATTTTTTTATTATCTCTGTTCTCTACATTTTCTACAAGAGTCAGACACGGTGGCTCAGTGGGTTAAGCCTCTGCCTTCAGCTCAGGTCATGATCTCAGGGTCCTGGGATCGAGTCCCACATCATCGGGCTCCCCGCTCAGCGGAGAATCTGCTTCTCCCTCTCCCTTTGTGTTCTCTCGCTCAAGCTTGCTCTTACTCTCTCTCAAATAAATTAAACCTTTTTTTTTAAAGTTTGACATAAGAAAAAACACTAAAAATGTTTTTAACGGCAAAAAAATCTACTAAATCTGAAACCATGTCCCCCTTGATGACAAATGCTACTTCCCTCCCTGGACCCCAGTGGTCCCTTAGCTGCCATCCCAGCTCTGTTATTACACCCATAGCTCGCCCAGGGCTAATGCCAAAGTAGGAATTTCAACTCCCGGGAAGAAGCTCCTGGGACAAGGGGAGGGGACCAAGGAGAGATTGCTCAAATCAATAGTTCCAGCCTGGTGTCCCTTCGGTATTCTGAAGGCATCAGCCTCTGAGTGAGACAGATCTCCGCACAGGGCAGGACCTGTAACCTCACTCCGACAGATACCCCACCACTGGAGAAACCACCCACCCTCACCTCTCTTCCAGGTCTTACCCCCTCTTCCACTACCTGATCCAGTAACTGGAGGCAGTCCCAAGGGAAGGTCTCTCCCTTGGCCAACCCTACATTTGTGGTTAAGGAGATAAGGTTTCAAAGACCAAGCTTTTCTGGAATTCTGGCCAACAGTGGTTACTGCCCCCTCCAGCGTTGGCAATAAATTCTGCCCGGCATCATGCAAATCCAGAAGCAATTCCCTGACGCTTGGAGCTTCATTCAGAATGCATGATCATAAGTGGACGCAGGAGGCTCTCTGGTTCACCCTGCAAAGGGTTTCAAATTGACTTGACCTCAAGCCAATGGCGTCCTCAGCCATTCCAAGAATCCCAGCCCATCCCTAAAAATGCAGAAACCGTCTTCACCAGCACTTTTGTCCACATCCAGGGAGAAAGTAATGGCTGGCTCTTTCCAGGCCCTCTTGGATCTTGCAGAGGAAGGTCATGGGAGGTGACCAGCACCCAGCTCTCCCTGATTTCACATGCCTGCCGGAATGGGCACCACCCCACCAGGAACCAGCCTGCAGCCACCTCAGGAGGGAGTCAAAGTAAAAGGCAGAATAATCCTGCCCCTGCCTGCTTCACAAGCACAGTGTGAATGTGCAGGAGGTGATGAGCTTCTTTGCTCTCCCTTTCCAGACCTGAGGTGGGGTGGGAGGCAGTGAGCACACCTGTGAGAATGGTCAATATATTGTCCAAACAGGACATTTTGGAATAAAAGGGGGCACTGTTAATAGCTCTGCTAGGATAACAGATGTTAGAGAGGAATACTGCAGACAAGCCAGATATGTGGCTACCACAGAAAACATCTTCCTTCCACTCCTATAACCAGAGGTCCACTGCTGGAGTGGTGCCCTGTACCCTCCTGGAACGGGGGCCATGAAGAAAGTCTGCTTTCCGAACCAACCAAGGTCTCATCCAGCAAGCCCTCCCACATCCCAGGAAAAGAGGAGGAAACTATCCCATAAACCTCAGAAGTCTGGGCAGAGCACCCTCTGTTCATCGCTGCGTCTCCTGGGCCAAAATCATGCATGGCAGGTAGAGCGTGCTTTGTAAATATTTGTTGAATGAATGACTGAGTGCCTGAGCAGTTTCTCCAGTCATCAGCAGAACTCCAGGAAATCAGAAAGACTTAGCAATCCTAGGTAAGTAACATTGTTACCTAAACTAGGTGACCGTTCAGGTTTGAACTCTGAATGGTTGTAAGAGGCAGCAGCCACCAGGCCCCTGAAGAGGAGGTCTATGCATCACGTGTTCAGGGCTGTCTCACACACACCGTTTGAAATAGTATTTTCCCTGGAGTGACTTTTCTGTGAATCCAAACAGGCTCTGGGGAAATTGCACCAGCTGTCCGTGGGACACTTGTAAGTAGGCAACAGGTAAGCTTCCGCCACCAACTCTGGCTCCCAACGGCTATAACTTTTCATCCCACCAGTCAAGATAAAACTGTCTCACGGAATCTCAATCAATGGCAAGCTTTTATTTAAAAAATAGAAATCTATCCTCTCATTTGAATATTTCCAAAGCATCAAACTCATCCGGGGCAGACCACATGGTGGCTATCCAGAGGCACTAAAAAGGGAGGCATTTGGTCACCATGATCCAGCAATTAAGTCTTTGCACAGGGTTAGGTTTTAAGTTCTTCCTGCTGCTCTTGGTCAATCAGCGACTGTGATTTGGGTTCAGAAGCCATCCAAGGAGAGCAAGGGTTGAGCCGTCCTTAACTCATACCCAGATGGAACACCTTCCTTAGAAAAGCTGGTCCTCCCCAGTAACCCCTGGAAGAAATGACGGAGAGGATTATTTGCATCAGAAAAGATGAGGGAGACTTCAGCAGCAGGAAGTTGAAAGGGAGGCGCTTGCTCCGGAAGCGCACTTCTCCACACAGAAAGCAACATTTGTCTAGTGAAGTAGAAAGATCCCATGACCAGAAGGAGACAACCTACTTTGGATCCTGGCTTTAACGCAGAGCCAGGACACGCAGACTCAATTCAGCAAACTGGTATGAAGTCTTTGCTGCAGACGAACTGCAATCCTTTCTATGCTCGTTTGCTCGTAAATTAAGTATAGGTCAGGGTTTCTCAACCTTGGCCCTGCTTACATTTTGGACCAGATATTTCTTTGCTATGGGTCTGTCTTGTGCATTTTAGGATGATTAGCAACATCTCTGGCCTCTGCTCACTAGACGCTCCTAAGCATCCCCTCCAGTTGTGACAATCAAATACGTCTCCCAATATTGCCAAATGTCCCCTCAGGGGCAAAATCACCCCTGGTTGAAAACCACTGGTGTACATATCCTGATTTAACCATCTCTTAAGGGTTTGGACAAGTGAAATGAGATTGTCACTTTTGGGACAAAGAAGAACTATTAATTTTTATTATTCTATTTATTTATTGAATGCCTACTATGTAGCTGTCTATGTGTCATCTCATTAATCCTCATCCTGTGAGGTGGCAATGTTCCTTTCATTTTGTAGATAAGAAACTTAAACATAAAAAAGAAAACATAAAGAAACTTAAACAGAGTGTTTAAGCAACTTTCCCTAGGACACTCAGCTAGTGAATGGAAGAAGCAGGACTCAGACACAAGTCTGACTCCAAAGCTATGCTCTTAATCACTAGGTTTTCTTTTTCCTAGAATACAATAAAAACCAAAGGTGGCAGATGAAAAAGTATTTGACACATGGAAGTGATTTACTACTACTACTACTACTACTCTACTACTACTATTATTACTATTACTATTAATCTAGCACCAAGAGAGAGACAGGGCATGGAAAACAGAAGATTTGGTCACTGCCACTAATGAAGAAGGGAAGAGGCTGCCTCCCCCTGTGGCTGGCAAATGTGGAATGATTCCTTTCTCTCCCCCGGAGCGGCCTCTTTCCCACCAACTATGTCTGAAATGAGCAGACCCTAGGCCGCCATCACTCATCCAGGAGAAAACACAACAAAGCAGACGCCATCTTCCAGTTCTGCTCTGGGTCCTGATGGCTCCCACAGCTTGAAGTCCTCCTTGAAACAACCACCCTGCACAAGTCGGTGAGATGTGTCTCTACCCTAGAGGATGACCTTACCTCAGCATCATATTCCAATACAGGAAAGGCATCAGGTTGGCCTTCATGAGGTACATGGTAAGTCGCTCTCTGCTCTGGTCAAAGGGGAAGGTTTCCAGCGGCTGAGCATTGTAGTCGAACTCCGCAAGAATCACACGGTTGTAGCCAGTCACCAGTGGACACGAGGTGTAGCCATCGTACTAAATTTGCATGTGAGACCAAGTTGGAAAGTGACTTTTTTCATGGGATGACAGAAATACTTGAGAATTTATTATTTATTCTAGAGAGTGGCAATTTTCTTCCTTTTTTGTATATTTTCATTTTTCGTACAGTGAAAAATGTAAATTACCTAACAAAAATACATACTAAAGGCAAAAATTAAAGTGCCCGTATGAAAGAAACCAATTAAGAAAGTGGCAGAATTGTGGGAAAACACTGCTTTCACACAGAAGAGATGTTAATTGAGCTAGGGCTTCTTATAAGGCATACAAACCTTTTTCATTGGTTTTTGATTCTTCATAATCAGAGAAATTGTTCTGTCAAGTATTCCTGACTGGGCAGCTAGGAGAGAAATGGAAAAGTCAGAAAAATTTAAGCATCTAGGTTTTCTAAGAAAACTAAGTTGCAGACAAATACCAACAAGTTAAGAAGCCTCTATTCTCTATCCCTCTAGATTTTTAACTGGAACATGGCTCACCTTACCACTCAAAGTTCTGGCTACCAGAAGGGGTTCTTTAATTCATCAAAGGCCCACACAGATGCCTCTGTAAGTTTGAAACTCAAAAGCCAGTCCTATCTGAACAAGAGAACTGTAACAATGGCCCTACCCCAAACCCAGGTCCCCTTCTCCTAGGGGTCAATGGTTGTGAACTTGGCCCCTGTGTCCAGAATCCCCTAGCCTATTCGGATGTCCCTCTGTCCTTGTTCAGATGGCCTCAGATGATATTCAATTGGGCCAAACAGTGAGTTTTCCTTTGTCCTGGAATGCCCTGGCAGAGGCTGGACCAGATGTAGACAGTCAGACAGGTAGACGGATGTTCTTGGTTTTTGATGGCAAGAGTGGGAGACTGCCTTTTCTATTATGAAAATATTCAAACTCTACAATTCTTGTTCCATCTATTCTATCAGATGCTACTGTTTTTTTCTGGAGTATTTTCAGAGCAAACAATCACATCAATTCACCCATAAATATTTCTGTGTATATCTCTGAAAAATGAGGAAATTTTATTATTTTTTTTAAAGATTTTATTTATTGGGGCACCAGGGTGGCTCAGTGGGTTAAGCCGCTGCCTTCGGCTCAGGTCATGATCTCAGAGTCCTGGGATCGAGCCCCGCATCGGGCTCTCTGCTCAGCAGGGAGCTTGCTTCCCCCCTCCCCTCTCTCTGCCTGCCTCTCTTGTGATCTCTACCTGTCAAATAAAAAAATAAATAAAATCTAAAAAAATAAAAAATAAAAGATTTTATTTATTTGACAGTGAGAGCGAGAAAGCACAAGCAGGGGGAGCGGCAGACAGAGGGAGAGGGAGAAAGAAGCAGACTCCCCGCCAAGTGGGGGAGCCGGATATGGGACTCAATCCCAGGACTCTGGGATCATGTCCCGAGCTGAAGGCAGTGGCTTAACCGACTGAGCCACCCACGCACCCAAAAATGAGGAACTTTTAAAAGTATAAACACAATAGCATTTTTACACCTCTAATATCCTCTAATCCCAGTCTGTGTTCAATGTTGAATAATCAAACTGCCCTTTTAAAAATATAAGGCAGTTTGTGTCTCTAGAGTTAGAAAACTAGATTTACTTTTGAGGAAAGATGGGTTATGTTTATGCTGTAAAATGTTCATTAAAGCAGTTGTTTTGCAATCCCCAAAGCCAGGAGTCAACAAACTTTTTCTGTAAAGGAGAATTTTATAGGGGTGCCTGTGTGGCTCAGT
Organism: Enhydra lutris kenyoni; assembly: GCF_002288905.1. Classification (NCBI taxonomy): domain Eukaryota; kingdom Metazoa; phylum Chordata; class Mammalia; order Carnivora; family Mustelidae; genus Enhydra; species Enhydra lutris. The sequence goes on along the minus strand of NW_019154088.1, from coordinate 13,818,493 downwards.
CGGTTAAGTGTCCAACTCTTGATTTTGGCTCAGGTCATGATCTCAGGGTCATGAGATGGAGCCCCCCTCATCGGGCTCCATGCTGGGCATGGAGCCTGCTTAGGATTTTCTCTCTCCCTCTCCCTCCGTCCCCCACTCCTTCTCTAAAAAAATACAATAAAGGAAAACTTTACACCTTGTGGGCCCAGAGGACAAGAGGCAAATATCAAAGATATTATATAACAAGAGAGAAAACAAGACAAAAAATTATTAACAAAATCCAAAATATAAAAATAAGTTTTTTGTAATACAGGTCTACTAGTGAGAAGAATGGAATTCTTTTTCTGACCCTCCGTGCTCCCTATCATCAAACTGATTATAAATGTTAAACGGCAGAAATCATTCCTACAGAAACAGGCAGCACGTTGCACCTGTCCAGCAGAGTATAGTTTGCTGATGCCCAAATCAAAAGAGAAATAAATGTTTTTCCAAAATGTGGAAGTTCAAAAAAATGAGGAGTAAATAATTCTGCTTAAAAATATAAACTGGCTAGGGTGTCTGGGTGGATCAATCGGTTAAGCATCTGAATCTTTTTTTTTTTTTTTAAGATTTTATTTATTTATTTGAGAACGATAGCGAGCATGGTGGGGGGTGGGCAGTCAGAGGAAGAGGGATAAACAGGCTCTCCACGGAGCAGGGAGCCCAATGTGGGGCTTGATCCCAGGACCCTGCGATCATGACCTGAACCAAAGGCAGATGCTTAGCAACTGAGCCACCCATGTGCCCCAAGCATCTGACTCTTGATTTCAGCTCAGGTGATGATCTCAAGGTCGTGAGATGGAGCCCCATGTCATGCTCTGTGCTCAGTGAGGCGTTTGCTTGACGTTCTCTCTCTCCCTCTGCCCCTCCCCCTGCTTGCACTCTCTCTCTCTCTCTCTCTCTCTCTCTCTCTTTCTCTCTCTAATATATAAACTGGCTGTCCTCATTGTTTTAACATATCTAAAGATCCTATTTCCATTTTGGAAAACTCTGTTCCCTTTTGAAGGCCACAAAGAGTTTGGAATCTTTACTGAGAAGACCCAAGGAGGCCTCTGCACCAGGGCATCCAGGCCACCAGATGAGGAGAAACAGGGCCCAGCAAGGTACCACCTGCAGAGAGGCTGGGACCCAGAAAGCAGTCACACTGTGAAGTGTCTGGTATCCAGGTTTAAGGTGTGTGTGCATGAAAGTGTATGTGAGTTGTAGGTTTTCCCTTTATTATAATCCCCTTCTGTTATTCCCAAACCTTCTGTTAACTTTTGTTAAATATCACACTGTGATAAATACCCACACTGTGGTATGGGTAATGAAGGGACAATCTTCAGAGAAAGAGGCCTGAGCGACGGGGAAGCTAGATTCAATGTGGCAACATGGGGTCTCACTCAGAGTAGCACAGTGGTCTGGAATGAGGTTCGATACCTGGCTGGGTGGCAAGTAAGCCAAGGATGGGTTATGGAACAAGTGAAAGCCTTGCTAGGGCTACTTAGGACACCCGGGGAAGGGAATCTACTAAGCTATGTGGATCCACTTAGGGAACACTGGGACTGCAGTCATTTCATCGCTAAAATGTGAAGTGACATATATATATATATATATGCATTTAACATGAATGAATGAAAACATTCAAGCTGTTTGAAATGCAAATTGCCTGGAAACAACATAAATATAAATTAAAGAGTAAACTCATTAAATGAATTCGGGAGCAACCATACAAAAGCATACAGACTGGAAAAAAAAAAACAGATGTAAAAACAATGGTGACACTCTCTAAGTGGTTAGGGGGAACACAGAAGCAGCAAATTTTCCACTCATAACTTTTTGTGTAATCGTACTTAATATTATCTCTTCAGAACAGTGAATGGAATGTGTCTGAAGTAGGCCACACACTGGGTAATCTGTGCCCCACGTGTACCCCAGGCATTCTCCACACGTAAATTCAGCAGATTACATTAAGAGAAATGTAAATTGAGAGTATCGTCACACAGTCTGCCTGTAAATCACAAAGAGAAAAGATATCTTTATAGTAGAGAGAATTGACAAGCACCCCTTCACCCAGTGATAAAATCTAGCTTCACCAAGGATAAGATAAGCTAACATGGCGGGCCCCTAAGGGGAGGCAGCAGGAGGAACACAGTCTCACGTGTGGAGGGTCTTGCCAAAATGGATCACCTGAATCTAATTTTAAGAAGACCACCAGACAATTCTAAATTATGGGATGTTCTATAAGACAACCAATCTCGACTCTTCAAAAAGCCAGTGTCATAAAAGTGAAAAAAGAAAGTCAGAAGGTCTATTCTAGATTAAAGGAAACCAAAAAGACAGGACATCCAATGCAGTGTATAGCCCTTAACTGGCTCATGGATTTAAGGGGGATGACATGGGGGTAATAAAGGCCATTTTTATGAAAACTGGAGAAATCTGAACTGGATATGAGATGATTACATATGAGACAATACAATGTTCGAGTCCTTCGACATGATCATGTCTTATGGATATAGAAGAGAAAGTCCTTGTTCTTTTTTTTTTTTTTTTTAAAGCGAAGGTCAAGCAAAGCTTTATTTCACGCCAAGCATCAAGAATCTAACCGAACGTTCAGGGACGCACCTTTTACAAGAGAGGGCGACCCTTCTCTGTTTCACAGTCTAGCTTTTAAGGGCAAAGGCCATGCGGTCGGGCCTGGCCACGCACAGATGATCAACTGAGTTACAATTTACCCTAGTAAACATTTGACCCAGCCTATCACCTTGGTTGGGATTGGCGCCCAAAAGGCTCCCAAAGGGCGGGGCCCCCACTCCTTGGTAACCAGGGAGAGTGTATGCATTCCCCCCGCCACTGATCCGATGTCTCCACCTGGCCTGACCCACCCTTGTATCTGGACTTTGTTACCTGGAGCTGGTTTCCGGGACTTGTTTTTAAGTGAATCCCCTGGGGGAAGGGGAGCAGGGACAGTTTAACTTTAATGAAAGCCTCTTGCTAAGTAGGTCCTTACATTCCCCCCTTTTCTTTGGAGACTAGTCAAATCTTTGACTTTTTAGCCAGTTCTATACCCCTGTTTTTAACGGCTGATAGACTGTTTTAATGACTCCAGTGTGATTTACCCAGAAACAGTATTTCTCTCCTAAGGTTATGCAGAGCCCCCCCCTTCCTTTTATTAGAAACAGTAAGTTAAGTACCCCCCTTTTTATTTTGCAATTGCTTATACCTCCCGCCTATATCTTAACAACAGGGGCAACAATGAATTTAATGAACTCATGTTTTTTGAGTCTTAGTTTTAGTCCAGATCGGCAGGGTCCATGGGCAGCAGATGGTCTTATGGATATAGAAGAGAAAGTCCTGTTCTTAAAGAGATATAGGTTGATGTACTTGAGGGTGAGGTATTACTACATCAAAACCCACTTTCAGATGACTCGCCAAAAAAATGTACATAGAGTAATCAAGACAATGTTACAAAAGATGACGTTGGTTAATATCTAAAGGCTATCGGAATATTCATTGTACTTCCCAATTTTTCACGGTTTGAGATTTTTGAAATCAAAAGTTGGGGGGGCAATGATTATTAATAATGATAAAGACATTGAGCGGGTTTCCCAGAAAGCCCTTCGTGGGTTGCAGTAGTGAAAGTAACAGCCAACCTGTTCCACGGGTGTGCAATTCACACAAAATACTCTCATCCCAGCCGCGGGAATGTCTGTGTTTTACAGCACCCGGAGAAGACAGTTCTTGTCTAGAGAGGACAGCATCTAAAAGCCAATTCTCCTCATCACTGCTAGCATAGAACATGGAGGGAAAGAATTTAGTTTTCCAGGCTGAGGCCTTGATCGTGCACCAATGATGGCACGCTCCACTGTGTTTGTCCTACGAGAAAAATTTTCTGGTCTGCAAGCTTTCATTGACTTGCATGTGTTTTCTGTGGAAACAAACACTTCCCCAGCTTTACAGTGTTTCAAGCTAAAGAAAAATAGCCAACCTGCCTTGTGTCACAGGCAAAAAAGAGGCCAAGCAGAGAGTGTGGCGGGATGAGAAGTAATGGAATTCCAGAGATCTAGAAAAAATGGTACTCTCTCCCAAATGCCCCCTGCCCGGCAAACCACTTCTCGGACCCAAACAAAGGCAGATGAGGTCAGGTGGCTCTTTCTTCCTCATAGAATGCTAAGTTCACAGACAATCTGCTTCTGTGTCAGGGAGGCTGAAGTCATTTCTAGGCCATGGAAGGTTCATTATTAATGAAATGCCATTTGTGCCAAGCTTTGGTTTTTGTGATGACAGTGACTTCAGGGTGACATCATTCTGAGAGAGTAAGAAACCTAGCTCATTCTCTTACCCACTGCGGCTGCGGTCTTTGACGTGGGAAGGTTGGTGCAGTCCCCGATGCCGAAGACATTGGGGTATTTCTTGTGTTGAAGAGTTTCTTTATCGACGTCCACCCAGCCAGCAGCATCCACCACAGGACTCGTCTTGAGGACATCTGGCGAACTCATGGGTGGTGTTACATGAAGCATTTCATACTACAAAGAAGGAAAGCATCCACGTTGGTGTTTTTTCCAGTATTTCTCCAGCCTTGAAAGTTATCCCCGACCTCCCTTACCCAGACACTGAACCGTGCACTACCTACTTCACGTTTGCACTAATCCACACCTTCTCCAAGGTCTTAAACGCTCCCAGGCAGTGTCCTAATAAAACAACTAACCATTCTCTTGCCTAATGTGGTCTCCCCGTAGAAAGCTGACATGATCCTTCTGGGCAGGAGGGATGGGGGAATCAGAAACACCGGAATGAACCTCACTAACCCCGATGTGTCCGTTATTCCTAAAAAAAAAGGTGGTGGTGGTTCTCAGTTGCTCTCTCCCTGATCCTTGGCTGTCTACTTGCAAAGTCTGGTACTTCGGTTTTATTTTGCAAAAAGGTGCTCAGAGTTCCCAAAACCTGTAAAAACAGTGTGCAGAGCTGGTAAGGGAGCACCCTTCCCAAATACTGGTGGACTCCCAAAATCCATAAAGGAAACCAGCAGAATGCCAATTTAAGGTGAAATAAAGGGTGGTGAGAATATTCGCTAGCATTTTGGAGGACAGAGGCATCTGATTCAGTGAAGGGTTTACTGAACAGTGTAGGGGACAGGGTGGATTTTTTCCCCCCCCTCAAAAAAATCCTATGTCAACCTGACCCTTGGCAGCACTGCTCTAACCCGTGATAATTCAGATGGCTCATTTAGTTTTTTTAATTTATGTAATACCTTTTTGTTTGTTTATATAATATTTCTGTAGTTTATCCTTTTCAGTCTTTTTATTATTATTATTTATAAACTCTATCGAGTGATTTCAACCTGATTTAAGAGTCTCAAAACATTTCATTAAGGTGCAAACTTTAGCCTCTTCAGACAATCCCAGCTTTGTGACTGTCCATAGGTCCTGGCTTCTGTAAGGAGGTCCATGCCCTCGTTGGTGGGTGGCAATCATGGACAGCAGAAGGAGTTAAGGAGGTGGCTTGTCTTTATTCCCACTCTCAGGTGGTTAGAAGTGTAATTAGCTCTAAGGCAGAACCGTGCTGTAAATGGCCAGTGCTCCTCTGCAAGGGGATCTTGGGTGGTTCTTTATTGGCACAGGCCCCTGAGCCTGGCTCTCCTAATGACCATGGAAACAGAGCACATGACTGCAGGATAATGTATGAAATGGGCCACAGCCTCATCCACCGAATTACTAAGGCTGGGTCTGTTTTTCTATAGTTAACCAGAACTACTTTTTTTTTTTTTTTTAGCCGAGGGAGAAATTTTACCAGAGTTATCTCAATCCATTGGCATCAATGTGCTTAAATTTCACAAGTACACATGAGTTCCATACATCTTTGCTAGAAGGAAAGTAAATGTTTCCATATAATCATTATAAAGGCATGAAGTTTTATTTGAGCTAAAATCCTACAAAAGATATACTAAGGTCTGCTTTACAGATGTATTGAAAATTAACATTGGCATTTAGCCGTAGCTTGTCCTTCATACGTTATTTCCACTATATATACACAAACCGTGTATAACGAGGAACTTGGTTCTCCTTCATTACCAGAAAATAATCTATTCAGAATAGCGGTTCTGAAACTTTCATGTTGAGAAGCAGCATTTGGGAGGCTTGTGGGAAATGCAGGTTCCTGGGGCCCACCACCCCCAGAGCCCAGTGCAGCAGGTCTGAGTGAGGCCCAGGACTCCACACTCTAACAAAATCTCAAACAAAAATAGAGATTCTGACACACGAAACCTGTAGGTCTTAGAAGCTCTGGCCTGAAGTAACGGGTTTGTGTAGAATGAAAAACAGGGGGCGCCTGGGTGGTTCAGTTGTTAAACGTCTGCCTTCACCCCACAAAGAGCCCCGCGTGGAGCCCCGCACTGGGCTCCCTGCTCAACAGGAAACCTGCTTCTCCTTCTGCCTGCGTGTGCTCACTCTCTCTCTCTCTCTCTCTCTCCGACAAATAATAAAATCTTAAAAAAAAAAAAAATGAAAAACAGAATGTCATTATATGGACAAGCCATTTCACCTTCCATTTGCTTATCTATAAAGAAATACATTATCACTGACCATTGAACAATTTAGGCTATAGGCTTTCTTTTTCTTTTTTTTTTTAATTCTTTACAGTGGTGATTCTCAATCCTGCTTGTACATGAGAATTATCAGAGGAAATTTTGAAACTCCCAATCATCATTTCACACACCCCAAACTAATTAATTAAAATCTGTGGGGGTTAGACTTAGCCATCAGAACAATTTAAAAGCTCCCCAAGTAATTTCCATGTGCAGTCAGGGCTGGGAGCACTACTTCAACATCTTTTAGCAGATTTTTTGAAATCCCTAGTTTAAGAGTGGTGTTGGGTTTGGAAAGAAAATCTGACCTGAAATCCTATCACTCAAATGGGACCAAATATCCTTCTTCTTTATAAACCCTTTAGAAGAATAACCATTTAGGGGCACCTGGGTGGCTCAGTGGGTTAAAGCCCCTGCCTTCGGCTCAGGTCATGATCCCAGGGTCCTGGGACTGAGCCCAGCATCGGGCTCTCTGCTCAGCAGGGAGCCTGCTTCCCCCTCTCTCTGCCTGCTGCTCTGCCTACTTGTGATCTCCGTCTGTCAAATAAATAAATAAAATCTTAAAAAAAAAAAAAAAAAAAGAAGAAGAAGAAGAAGAACCATTTATTTATCCAAGTCCCCATCCACAACTTCAACTATCAAGAGCACAGCTGAGAACTGGAGTAAAAACCACCAAATAACAAAATTAAGTTCATGCACTCAAAGGCATACACTTTGCTCATATAACTATGCTGGGGGCCCTGACTTGTAGCCCATTCACTTTACTTTACACAGAATTGAACAAGTTTGGCTATCTCATTTTCCAGTCAATAAAGAACGAGCAGCAGCAGCTTAGAGGAGCTGAAGCTGGAAGGACCTTCTGAAGTCATTTAAAACTGCCTGATAGCCAGGAAAAAAGAAAACTGGAAAGCTAAAAAAAGGACACATACAAAATCAAATAACAGAGTTGTCTGAGACCCTTTTAGGAGGGGATAACTAGCCCCAGTAGGCCCTAGGAGCATAACTATATAAAAAGCTATTCAAAGGGGCGCCTGGGTGGCTCAGTTGGTTAAGCGACTGCCTACGGCTCAGCTCACAATACTGGAGTCCCGGGATGGAGTCGCACATCGGGCTCCCTGCTCAGCAGGGAGTCTGCTCCTCCCACTGACCTCTCTCCTCTCATGCTTTGTCTCTCTCATTCTCTCTCTCTTCCTCTCAAATAAATAAATAAAATCTTTAAAGAAAAGGAAAAAAGCTATTCAAAATTAGGACCCTGAGCTGTAGCAAGCAGGTATCCGATGAGCCTGGGACATCCTGGGACACCAGAAAGCAAGAAAGTGCTCAAAAATACGGCAGCAACAAGTCCAAGGCCATCGCCATCATGAAAGGGCTTCTACTGACCAAATCTGGACAATGTGAGCACCAAAATAATTATGGACAGTAAGGAATTATAAACCATTGGGGGTAAAAACAAAATTCATGAGTTCATACCAATAACTAATGAATTAAGAGAGAAGGGAAGGCTTTTGCAGACAGAATACTAACAGCCTACTGTTAAAGGTAGAGAAAATGCTTAATTGGAAAAAAACACCATTTTCCAACTGTCATAGTGAAGACTGGATTAGGCAAAAATGATCAGTGGATGGTAAATCCAGTGGGAAACTTAATGAGGAGGGAGTACTGTGCTTGCTTGACCTTAAGGTGTTTCCCCACAAACTTTCTTTTCTTTAAGATTTTATTTATTTTTTTGACAGAGATCACAAGTAGGTGGAGAGGCAGGCAGAGAGTGAGGAGGAAGCAGGCTCCCCGCTGAGCAGGGAGCCCGATGCAGGGCTCGATCCCAGGACCCCAAGACCATGACCTGAGCTGAAGGCAGAGGCTTAACCCACTGAGCCACCCAGGTGTCCCTCCCCACAAACTTCTTATTAGTAGCAAGAGGGTAAAATGAATAATAATTAAACAGTAGAGGGACGCCTGGGTGGCTCAGTGGGTTAAGTGGCTGCCTTCGGCTCGGGTCATGATCCCAGGGTCCTGGGATCGAGTCCCACATCGGGCTCCTTGCTCTGCAGGGAGCCTGCTTCTCCCTCTGCCTCTGCCTGCCTCTCTGCCTGTGCTCACTCGCTCTCTCTCCCTCTGTCCCTGACAAATAAATAAATAAAATCTTTAAAAAAAATAAACAATAGAGAAATTGGGCCATCTCTTGACTGTTGATCCAAATGAACATCATCAATGAGGGGCAGTTGACCACTGTGTGCTCTCAAACGTGATACCCTAGAAAGACATGACATCGCTTATACAGTAGTACTTCAGTCTAAAATGCACAGCCAGAAACTGATCACAAGAAAACATAAGCAAACCCAAAATGAGGAGCACTCTACTAAAAAATGAAGCCGTGGGAGGCGGTCTGTATTATTTCAAAATATCAACCAAGGAAGGCCATGGAAATGTTCCAGATCAAAGGATGCTCAAGAGACATCCCAATTACAGGCAGTACCTGCCTGTGGACTGGGTTCTGCCCTGGAGGGATAAAAACACTATAAATGCTACAAGGTCAATCAACAAAACCGAATATAAACGATAGACTAAAATATTGTGCCCATGCTAAGTTACCTGAATTGATAACTGTACTGTGGTTATGTAAAAGAATAGGGCGCTCTTAAAAGATTTACAGTAAAGTATTTGGGTAAAGGGCCATGCTATATGAAGTATATAATCACCTTTAGAGGCTTTGAAAATATATTATATTATATTATATTATATTATTATATTATAGTATATTAGGAGAGAGAGAGGTCAAATGATAAAGCCAATAGGGCAAAACCCAATAATAAACGAATCTAGGTAAAGGCTACGCAGCACACAGTTTTCTTTGTCCTGGTTTTATGTTTGCAGCTTCTCTAAGTTTAAGATTATTTGCAAATAAAAGTTTAAAATTATGACCTTGAGTCATCAGTAACATCTTAAATGAGAGTCAATACACACCACTTAAGAAAGATGTGTGCAATATATTTTAGAACAAGCCTGCACTAAAAAGCTTAAAATGTGAAGTTCTGATGTTTAGAAGATTCGTCGTTGGCTCACTTCAAAATTCCTTTTTTTAATGGAACCCTTCATTCCTCTAAAGCTGCGGAATGAATAAAATGTCACTGTGAGCCGTTTTCTCATTGCTAATGGCTCTTGCCAGCGTGCTGTAACAAGTGATTCTCCCACGCATGCTTCTCCAGATGCCTTTATATCTTGCTCTTCAGCCTCATATGCCTCTGCAGAAGGACTATTTCCGCGACACGGAAGAAGGAACACAAACACGGAATCCAAGCCCATACGCAGAGGCTCCATCTTTCCACATCAGCGCATGGCTCCACAAGATCCTGCAAGGATTCTGAAGTGCCTCCTCTTGTGCACAGGTGAAAGATGTTTAAAGACACCCTCATCCGTTGTGAACAACCCACAGGCAGGGCTGTTTCTCCGTAAAACAAGACAATCACCAAATCCTCCATTGAAGGAAGCCCTTCCTGAACTCTAGGCAAGACCTGAAGTCATCAAATATTTTTGGCTACTTCAAGTGACTCAGGGGAAGAAGAATGGAGATACAAAACAGGATCAAAAGGCACCTGATACCAGTAGGTAAACGCTCCTCAGCAACCAGGGACACCACCTCTTACCCCTTTCTCCTTCCCATCCATTCTGATCCACCTCCTCCCCTCCTGCTGCCCTGGTGCGCTCATTATAACCAGCCTCCCCCCGCACAAGGATGGCAACTGGGAGGTGGGAGGTACAGTGTCACCGGCATCCAGAGGTACGTGGAGCTGACAAGCTTCACTCCCCCACTCACTGAGATCACTTGGGTCTCTCCAGGTTTGTCCAGATTTTCAAAAACAGCCTCCTGTCTATCAGCTCGAACTTCGATGAGGTTTTGCTTGTAGTTAACGGTGAGGTTCCTCTCCTGGATGATCTCCTGCAGGGCAGCTGCGTACTTCTTAACCCCAAAAATGGTTCCAAGAGAAGTGTTGAAAATGATATTGGCCTTGGATCGCTTCCCTGTCTGGAAAAAATGGAAAGAACAGAAACAACCAACATCAAAGCATTACTCCGGCCTTTTTTTTTTTTTTTTTTTTTAAGCCTAGACAAGAAGGTCGCCTGGTGGGCTCAGTTGGTTAAAGCTTCTGCCTTTAGCTCAGGTCATGATCCCAGGGTCCTGGAATCGAGCCCCGCAATGGGTTCTCTGCTCAGCGGGGAGCCTGCTTCCCCTTCCCTCTCTGCCTACCTGTGATCTCTGTCTGTCGAATAAATAAGTAAAAAATCTTAAAAACAAAACAAAACAAACAAACAAAAAACACCTAGACAAGAATTAAAAGAATTAAAACCCTCAGAAGAGAGCTCACCAGCTTTCTCCATCACTATACACTGGTGAGGCAAGGTGTGAACCAATTCACTATCTCCTTATTTTCTGTCAGTGACACAGGAGTGCATATTTGAGTCAAGGGTGCCGTCCATGTGAAGGCCAGAGATGAAGTCAAGTCCAGGGAAAGACAAGCTGAATTGTTTATTGATATACTCATTTGTTCATCCACTCAGTCAGTATTTAATGAGGTCCTAGAGGTGGCTGGTACTGTTCTAGGTGCTGCGGGAACAGCAGTGACCAAAGTTCCCATCCCATTGGCTCATACATGCTTGTATTGTTCATATGTTTAGAGGCTGGTATTTTCCCAAATACCTAAGATCTCACAGCGCCTGAAAGAGAAACTTCCTCTTGGCCATCTAAGACTTGATAGAAAAGAGTTTGCAAAGAGAAGTCCAGGTGGAAAGAAACAGCTAGTCTCTCTTTTTCTTTGTTCAGCTCCTTTTGGGATTTGTTCATCTGGAGCACACTATTTGTTTGTCTGTTCATCTTGAGAGAAAGAAAGAGGTTGGGGAGGCACAGGGGAGAGGGAGAGAGAGAATCTCAACCAGACTCCACGCCAAACACGGAGTCCGATGTGAAGCTCAACACTGGGCTTGATCTCATGACCCTGAGATCATGACCCTGCAATCATGACCTGAGCGAAAATCCAGAGTCAGATGCCTAATGGACTAAGCCACCCAGGCACCCCTGGGTCACACTATTGGAAAGAAGTCAGATGGGTAGAAACCTCAAAAGCCTGTGCCATCCGGTAATTCTCATGACCCAGAATGACATTTCTTAGAAACAGAAACAATGACTCGAACTGTTCCTTAATTCCCCGGGGTGGTTGGCACAGGTTTGCATAACTCAGGTGAAGGCTTCCCAGGGTGGGTTCCAAGCATTGCATTCAGGAGGCTCTTCTGTCCCAGATACCCCTCCCCTTCTCTCACCTGCCCCTTTACAGAACCGCAGGCTGCTCTGAATCCTGCCATTGCCTCAGGTCAAACCACACTGCAATAAACCAAATGTGACAACCCACACCTCAGTAGGAGGCTGAGAGCAGCTTCCCGCTGCTTTGGGCCAGATGGACTCAAACTGCCAACAAGGGCTCAGACATGCTGGAGGCATGTGGAGTGTCCCCACCCAAAGAACTCTTTCCACCAAAGTCTGAAGTTCTAGGTCAACTTTTTTTTTTTTTTTTTTTTGCCTTTAGAATTGGCATTTTGCCTACTGTGTTTTCTAAGATGTTTATCAAGAGCAAAAAAATATTCATAACCTTGAACCTGAGTGGGAGCAATGGAGGATACTGTTTCTTTCTTTCTTTTTTTTTTTTTTAAGATTTATTTATTTATTTATTTGAAAGAGAGACAGAGAGAGAGCACAAGTAGGCAGAGCAGCAGGCAAAGGGAGAGGGAGAAGCAGGCTCTCCACTAAGCAGGGAGCCGGATGCAGGGCTCGACCCCAGGGTCCTGGGATCATGACCTGAGCTGAAAGGCAGCCACTTAACCCACTGAGCCACCCAGGCGCCCTGAGGATATTGTTATGTGAACAACCAATTGTTCAGCTACATGGAAAAATTTAAACAATCTCTAATGTATCTCCCCAGTAGATGTCTATATACACATTAAAATTATGTTACAAAGATTATTTAATAACAAGTAGCACATCAAAATTTGTATGGCATGATTAAAAGCATGTTAAAAAGGGGCGCCTGGGTGGCTCAGTGGGTTAAGGCCTCTGCCTTCAGCTCAGGTCATGATCCCAGGGTCCTGGGATCGAGCCCCGCATCGGGCTCTCTGCTCAGCAGGGAGCCTGCTTCCCTTCCTCTCTCTCTGCCTACTTGTGGTCTCTCTCTCTGTCAAGTAAATAAAATCTTAAAAAAAAAAAAAAAGCACGTAAAAAAAAAATTGGGGCACCTGAGTAGCTCAGTCACTTAAGGCTCCAACTCTTGCAGGGTCCTGAGATCAAGCCCTTCATTGGGCTCAACTCTGGGCATGTAGCCTGCTTAAGATTCTCTCTCTCTCCCTCTCCATCTGCCCCTCCCCCCTCCATGCTTGCGTGCGCTCTCTCTCTCTCTCTCTCTCTCTCTCTCAAAAAAAGAATGTATAGGGAAAAAATAGAAGGACTTGTCAAATTGATAACAGCAGCTATATTAAAGTAATTGGATTATAGTGACTCCCTTTTTTCTATTTTATAAACTCCCAATTATATAATTTGGTGGATACATAATAAAAATTTATAAATAAAAAAGATATTTTGACATGGATAAAATGGAATTCTGGCATTACTGGATCAGCACCGTCTGCCCTCCCTGTCTCTATCCCTGGGGAGGAAGCATACCTTCCGGAAATAGGCTTCTGACAAATACATGATCTTTTGGGGTGCTCCAGCACATTTTACAGGGGTATTTGGGAAGGTAAAGATGGCATTGCCCTCCTTGAAGTCCTGCAGAGCTTTCCATGTCTTCTCCACAGTCTTCACTGAATAATTGGACCCTATTTTGGGATGGTCAAAACCTTCAGGTAAGCCTTTGATCTGCAAGAAAGCACACAAAACAATTATTTCTTAACAAAACTGCAAATTCACAGGTATAAATTTTCTAAGCGCAAAACTCTTTTTTAGCACCTTCGTTCTCTGCCATTTCAATAACCAATATTTCAGTGCAATCATGAGCTCCCAGGATTCACACACACTGAAGTAGGCAGGAGGGCGAGGGACCTGCTAAGATCAGGACTGTGGTGCCTGGAGTCAGGAGCCGAATTGCAGAATGGACTCAGCCCACGGGAAGGCCTTTGCCTCGCTGGCCTTGGGAGTGTGGTTTGAACGTATCTCTTCCCACCATCAAGGTGAGGACAAGAAGCCAGCCACGCTTCCTTTTTGGAGAAATCAGTTGCCTTACTGGGAAGAACGACAGGCAGAACCAAGGGCCATATTGTCAATAATCACAAACTTAAACTACCCTTTATCAGGTTGTACCAAATCAAACTCTTGGCAAAGGCAGTAAAGGCTGGCCATTAAAAACATGGACTTGGGAACCACACTGATCTGGCTTGAGTCCCAGCTCTTCTACTTACAAGTGTTATGACCCTGGGTAAATACCAAATATCCCTAAGCCAGTGGATCTCAAGGGCAGTTCCTGGGAACTTGCTAGAAATGCAAATGATCAGTCCCCACCCAGACCTAGTAATTCAGAAACTCAGAGGCAAGCCCAGAATTCTGTCTGGCTCTCTGGTTGGTTCTAATGTACACCGAGTTTATGTTCATCATCTGTAAAATGGGTGTAAAAGTAACTGCTCCAGAGGGCTGTTGGCAGAAGGATATGAGACCACACACAGAAAGTGCTTAGAAAAAATGGCACCCACGCGGTAAGTGCCCCACAAAGTGTCTGTGTTCCTGCCAGTGAGATTAACTGGACACTTGACTTGGCTGTTAGAAGGTTCATAGACTGCTGTGAAGATGGCTGAGTATCGAGCACCAGTACTTCCAGCAAGAGCACAGAGAACCATCAAAAACCAGTGATGAGGATGGGCTAGTCCTTCAGGACCTCCCAGGCTGTTCTCCAGACTGTAGGGCAACCATGCAACACGCACCCCTCAGCTGTCAAGGAAACAGTGCTAGGATCTCCTCCACGAGGCTCAGTGTGAAAAGCGGCTATTCCTCCGATTATTGACCATTATCTCCTGCTACAGTTTAAGTAGTAGTAATAGCAGCAGTTTCAATAGCAATAATTCTCACTATTATTATTTTTATAGAATCTCCTCATATTTTAATGTTTCTGAAGTCTCAGCGCATGCTAACAGTGGATAATTGTTCGCTGCAGGCCTCTGAGGCAGATGGGGAAATCATCCTGGATCCTAGACACAGATGAGGGAACTGAAAAAGAGCGAGGTTGAGAGACCCACACAGAACCAGATGCTGAGACTCTGGACCACTGCCTCAGGGTCCCCTCTTGCGCCCTCCATACCTCCTGGTTCCTAAAGCAAAATGCACTATCCAAGGGATAAATAAACAGCTGATCTCTTATCTCCTTCATTACTTGTCTCTAGTTTGAAGAGGTTGTTAAGGAAAAAGGTGCCATAAAGCGGTAACCAAGTTCGTTTTAGAAGACTGGTCACAAAGGGCACTTTATGACCCCTCATCCAAGTCAAGTTGCTTCCCCAGGAACTCTGGAGCAGAGGAGACAGGGACAGTCAGAGAAAGAGAGGCGATCTGACTCCCCCTTTGGCTGACCAGGCCAGGGAGCAGGACATCATGGTGCAGACACCCCGTGGAACTGAAGGGAGAAAGAGGCAACTCAGTTCTACAAAGCAAGGTGGTTTTCTTGTGAGTCTGGAAAAGCCTGCTGTTTTACAAGAATTGCCATTAGGGTATGGACATGCTAAACTTGGATTAAAGCTTAAAGCTAAAACATATCATCATCGTTGACATTGTTGACAAAATCTTAAAGATTTTTTAAAAAACCATAAAAAGACCGCTGTGAAAAGAAAAGCTAAAAGAGGATCCCTTAGCACCCTTTCCTGCCAAAATGAATATAAAGCAACTAAATGCAGCATTTGAACTTGGCATAAGAAGGCCAGTGCTACACAGAGGTAGTTTAAAATCGTACCTTCTCATAGTCCAGCTGAATCCCGAGAGCAATAATAAGGTATTTGTAGGAAATCTGCAACACAAAACAATAGTATTTTAGACCAGGATCCCAGAAGTGGCAGCCCAAGGGGTAACTTAGCCCCAGCCCCATGCCTCCATTTTCTACTGTGGACGCCTTGAGGCTGTGGGTGATGGGCAGGGCACAGGGAGGGAGTCACGCTCCTATCTGCCATCATGTCTGCCAGTCTGTTTCTCACACCTCAGTGCTTCACAAGCATTGAATAGCCTGCCTGGCCCCCAGAGGGCTTGAGACTCCGGTGTTTTTACACAGTGAAGAGGGATACAAAGAAGCAGACTGTTTGTGTGGTGCTTCTGTTAACACCTCCTCACCCTGACGGGTGAGAGAAGCACTTCCTAATCTTAAAAGA
Source organism: Enhydra lutris kenyoni (assembly GCF_002288905.1). Taxonomy (NCBI): domain Eukaryota; kingdom Metazoa; phylum Chordata; class Mammalia; order Carnivora; family Mustelidae; genus Enhydra; species Enhydra lutris. Next base: position 13,802,538 of record NW_019154088.1, on the reverse strand, counting down.
CAATCAGTTTTAAAATGTGTGGAGTCAACTGTGAATCCCCGGCAAATCTGACCTGCCATACGGATCGGATCGATATTGTACATGAGAAACTGCTATTTTGAGGGTCATGGAAAAGGATGTGATTTAAAATCCCCTCTTTAAATATGGGTATTGTGAGGCATCTGGGTGGCTCAGTCGGTTAAGCGCCTGCCTTCGGCTCAGGTCATGATCCTGGGGTCCTGGGATCGAGTCCCACGTTGAGCTCCCTGCTCAGCGGAGAGTCTGCTTCTCCCTCTCCCACTTCCTGCCACCCCCACCATGCTTGTGCACGTGCGCTCTCTCTCTCTGTCAAATAAATAAAATCTTTTAAATAAATAAATAAAACCTTTTAATTAATTAATTAATATACTGTGATCACCCATGCCAAAGGCAAAAGTATCCACAAGTATCATGACGGGAGATGTGAGTTTAAGATCAAGAGGAAGAAAGTTGAGGCCAGAAAGTGTAAGCAAGAGGGATATAAAGAAACAGGACTTGCCTAGAAAACTGGAGGTGGAGAAGGATCGTGATGGAAGTCAGGAGCCCAGCAAAGGCGAAATGGGTTGTAATGAATTCTTATACTCAAAGGAGAAGCAGAGCAGCAAGACGGGGAGGTCACAGTTGAAGAGAGGGGACTCTAAGACCTGAGAGTGCTCAGCTCAGGCTGAGGAGCCAAGGGCGGCAAGTTTCTGCAGAGGTCCTGCCCTGGGATCCAGGAGACTCAGCTCCAAGGTCACCTCCACAGTGAGGCCTCCCAACGATTCAATTCCCCTCCCCGCTGGCCCCTTCTGGGAGCTTCCTTAGTGTAGATGATGCTTTATAGAACTGGCTGCATTATATAAGAATAATATCTTCCCTCACTACACTGAATACCCCAGATGATAAAGGTTATGTCTTATTCAATATTCCTGAAATTAAAGTGAGGAACTCAGTCACTTTGGATGGACGGATGATTTCAGTTGTTTGTGAAATATGTAATTTATCAAAGCACACAATAACATACACATCTTCCTCTGTATGATGTGCCTATCCACAGAGCGCTGTACCCTGAAAATTCCTTGTTCCTTAGCAGTGTACCAGGCCCATTAACTACCTGACTGAGCTATGCTGAATCTTCAAGGTCAGTGAGGTCAGATGGAACATGGGATCTAGGGGTGATGATCTACAGGCAAAACATGAACACGGTCAACAAGAAAATCCTTTGGTTTGTATGTGCCCTGATTGTTTAATTACAGTATAATATTGATTATTTTTAAGGACTGGTAACAGACAAGCTTAATATTATGGAAAAAAAATCATTAAGGGAGAATAAACCCTAAGAGAACAAAGAACAAAAAGAAAGCCTTAAGCCTTCTGAGCAAATTCAAGTTTCCAGGCCAGATGATTTAAATTCTAAGGAACTACAAAAACTTGTAGACAAGACTTTTGAGCAATTATAGGCAACAGTGCAGACATTGCCAGAAGGCTCAATACAGGCACCTATTCTCATCTTCTACAGGAAGTGGGGGCGGTAAACTCTGATACTAACAATCTCATAAACAGGATTTTCTCCATGGTGAAATTCCAGACTCATCTACTAAATAAATGTCTCCTGGTGATTTGGAAAAAGAGCACCAAATAGGTTCACAGACTGCAAACTGCTCTCAGTCAGTCAGGGGTCAAGAACTAGGCCAGCACACAGTGGATACCTAATAAGTATTTCCTTTTTCTTTTTTTTCTCCTGTGTTCTTTAAAAAAATAATAAGAGTAACATCTCTTGAGCATTCACTCTGCAGGAGACTGTTCTCAGTCTTTCACATGTTTTAATTCGTTTAGTCTTCAAAACAACTCAATGAGGTAGGTGGTATTATAACCATTTTTTTTTTTTTTTAGATTTTATTTATTCATTTTAGAGAGAGAAATAGAGGAGAGAGAGAGGGAGGGAGGAGGAGCAGAGGGAGAGGGACAAGCAGGCTCTGCACTCAGTGCAGAGCCCAGTGCAGGGCTCGATCTCATGACCCTGAGATCATGATCTGAGCCAAAATCAAGAATCAGATGCTTAAGCAACTGAGCCACCCAGGCACTCCTTATTAGTCCCATTTTATACAGGTAAAGAAACTGAGACACAATTTGCTCACAAATATTTACTGAGCATCTCCTATGTGACATACTGTGCTAGGTCCTGGACATACAACATTGAACCAGAAAGATACTGTTCCCACCCCTCCAAGAACTCAGTCTAGTGGGTGAGATAGGGATTATCAGATAATCATAGAAATAACTACTACATCACAGAATGCTGTGATAGCAGGTCAAGGGGGAATCTGACCTAATCAAGTAGGTCAGGAAAAGCTTTCCTGAAGGGGTATATCTAAGGTAGAGATGAGTAGGAGTTAGTTAGGAAAAGAGATTAAACTCAGCATGTGCAAATGGCCTGGGGAAGAAGGAACCCGAGACTTTTGAGAAAATGAGAGGGAAATGTGCTGGAGCAGAAACTATGAGAGAGAGGGAGAAGGAACCAGAACCAGGTTAGGTCTGGAGAAGGACAAGGGCCAGTCCACACAGCCTACAGGACACATTCCAGACAAACAGACCCCTGCATCAGGGAAGAGTCAGAGACATACTGCGTCTGAATTTCAGCAAAGACTTCAACTCAATCTTGAAGAAATACTAATGTATAAACTAATAATGGAATAATTTTGGTAAAATGTTAGCAAAACATATTTACTAAACAATGTTGATTAATTTTTGCAAGCTAGAAAAAGCTCTCTAGGGACATGTTATCAAATTAAAACCTTGAACCTAAATGAAGCCATCATGGATAATGGCTAGGAAAAAAAAAAAACTAACTGGATGACAGAATTATAAATCCACAAGATCCAGGCAAGTTGGGAAGATCAATAAAACCAACAGGATGACATCCCCCATGAGTTGTTATATGCAGATTTCTGAGATCTGGCTATAGGAGACTTTTGCTTAATAAAACCTTGGAAGAAAGTACTGCCAGTTTACACCAACTTCTTCTCTAGCCCTAAAACAAGACATTGCAACTTTCCTAACAGTCTGAGCCCTAGATGTCTAAGCAAGTTCAGAAGTGAGAACACCTACCAGTGCCTCTCTTTCTCAAGAGATAATACAAGTTTATGGTTCTTGAGATGCGCATGAACCCAACCACAGAGGGCTCTAAGCTCTACGTGGAATGTGAAGGGGTCTAATCAAGGAGGCAAGCACTGCTATACCAAAGAGGTGATATACGTGGTCAGAGACAGGTATCCTGGACCCAGGACCAGTGGACTGGCAAAGGAAATGAGCCCCGAACCTCAGCCTTCTGTTTAATACTGTCTGATCTCCTGGAGATTCTGGAGAAAATAAGTCCATCAACAGGGAGACATCATTTGTAAGTTTTACATATATATATAAATTTTATATATATGTATATCTCAATCTATTATATATATCCTTACCTATTATATATATTCTAATCCATTACATATATCCATATATTAGATATTGATGGAGAAAGTGTGACCTGACACTGGGTCATGTGAAGAAAAAACCAGAAGTCTGAAGTGACCTCAAGCCCAGCATGAATCAGCACTGTGCTAATGGTTGGTAAAAAGGCAAATGCTAATTTAGGCTATATCCAGTTGTGGGAGAGAATAGTGTCACTCTGTTCTGGGCTGTTCTGTAAACCTGCCTCCTCTTCTGGGCAATCTCTTTCATGGGGCACTGATGTCCACAGATTATGTCCACAGCAGGACAGAGAGAATGGCGAGGGCTGCGGAGACGCTGCTGGAGGACAGGAGAAAGTGCTGAGCAAAGTGGGGTCAGGGCACAAATCTACCTGAAGACTAGATTTACCCAGACAAGAAGAGCCACCTTCAAACAGTTGAAGGATTCCTCCACAGAAACTGAATGATACTCTTGGCCACATTACATACAGGACAAAGCAAAGAACAAAAAAGGCATTAAGCCCCAAAACGCCATGGGGGCCCAACAGAATATGAAAGAGGCTACAGAAAGGGTGGGTTCTGGCTCTGCTGAGGCAGAACTTTCATGTGACCCGTCTGTTAAAAAATGGAGACTGATCACTTGTTGTCAGAGAACTCCTGGACGTGTCAATACCAACCCATTTTAAATCCAATCCCTCCCCACAAATGGCCCACTTCCAATTACTGTGCTCTACTTCTTTTCATTAATAATTATTATGTAGACTTATTTTATATATATATATATATATATATATATATATATATATATATATATATATGACAGTAGACTTATTATGTCTACTGGTTATTGTATGCCCTCCCCTGCTTAAAATTAAAACCAGGAAAAGTATGGATGTTTGTTCTTGTTCACTCATGTATGTCTAAAACTGCATTGTTTATAGAAGACACTTAATAGGGGCACTGGGCTGGCTCTATCAGAGCCAGAGCATGCAACTCTTGATCTCTGAGTCATGAGTTTGACCCACACTGGGCATAGAGCTTACTTAAAAAAGTTTTTTTTTTCTTTTTGAGAGAGAGGGAGCATGCATTGTGGGGGGGCCAGCAGAGGGAGAGAGAATCTCAAGCAGGCTCCACACTCAGCTCAGAGCCCAACCTGGGGCTTGATCTCACAACCCTAAGATCATGACCTGAGCTGAGATCAAGACTAGGAAGCATCCAGGCACCCCTAGAGCTTACTTTAGAAAAGAAAGAAGGACGGACGCCAGGGTGGCTCAATTGGTTAAGCCTCTGCCTTTGGCTCAGGTCATGAACTCAGGGTCCTGGGATAGAGCCCTGCATCAGGTTCCCTACTCAGCTGGGAGCTTCTTTCTCTCTCCAATGTTCCCCCTGTTTGTTGTGTGCTCTCCCTTTCTGTTTCAAGTAAATAAATAAATAAATAAATAAATAAATAAATAAATAAATAAATAAAATCTTTAAGATTTTATTTAAGAGAGATACAGTGAGAAGAGAGCACGAGCAGGGAGATGAAGGAGAGGTAGGTTCCAGCTGAGCAGGGAGCCTGATGCGGGGCTCAATCCCAGGACCCTGGGATCATGACCTGAGCCAAAGGCAGATGCTTAACTGACTGAGCCACCCAGGTGTCCCAATACATAAAATCTAGAAAAAGACAGAGAGAGAGAGAGAGAGAAAGACAGACAGATGGGCTGGAGGGGATAAGGAAACCCCGACTATGCGCTCGCTCTCTCTCTCTCTCTCTCAAATAAATAAAATATTTATAAAAAAAGACTCTCTAAACTCAATGAAATTTAATGCAAAATTTAATCATCTCAGGATCCTGAGATGGAGCCCCAAGTGGACTCCACACTCAGTAGGGAGTCTGCTCAGGACTCTGTCCCTCTTCCCCTGCTGCTCTCCCAGTGTGTGTACGCACATGCATGCATGATCTCTCTCTCTCTCTCTAAATCTTTTTTTTTTAAACTGGTATGTATATGCATTTTCTAGATAAGGCTTTTTATCGGGTGCTCAGAAAGATTCATGACCCCAGGAAGGGTTATAACTCCCTGCAGCCAATGAGTCCCCGTTTAGAGGAAGGAATTGGACTTGGAAACCTTTCAGATCCCCAACAACTCTCAGATTCTACAGTTCTGTGACAACGCCTACCAGGGTGCTTGGCTCAGGGGCAGATCAGAGGACAGAACCCTACAGAGGACTTCTGAGTCTGTCACCTCACCATCCTGCTCCCGTCCCTACAGCGGCTTTGATCTCTGGGTTTTAGGAGCAGACTTCTAAGTGGTACTGACACTTCAGAGTCTCAAACTCCAGGAGCAGAAATCTTCCTTAGCCCTCACACCGTGGGGACTGCCATGGTCCCTTACGACTCCGGCATAGCACCCCTGGCGTAAGAGAAAAGGATATTTTCCAAATGTCTTCCTCCCGAGGTCAACGGACAGCGAGAAGCGGCCGTTTCAAAGGTAAAAGGAGGGAAGTGCTGCTATTTGAACATATGGTGATAGTATCTGTTGAATAAACACTCAGATGCAAGATACTGTACCAAGCAACTGAGCAACAGTTCCACAAATCCGTGTCTTAGTTGTTCATTTATTTGTCACTCGCTCCTTCCATCTAGCCCACTCTTCACCCACCACATCCCTTCCCACCTCGTGTACTATCAACACACACACACACACCCATGCACACACATGCATATATATGTTGCTCTCCGTGTGGCAGTCCCGTTTGCTAATGGCTGTCCATGAACACGAGCCCTGACTAACAAAAGCCAAAAGACCCTGATGCTTACCTTCTTGCCACTGTCTGTGTGGACACAGTTCTTGTCTGGGTTCAGCTCAACCACTCGAGCTTTGATCCATTCTACGCCAGAGGGTATCACACTTGCGGTGGGACGGCCCGAGGCGGATAGCTGCTTGGCTCCAGCGCCCACCAGTGTCCAGATTGGCTGGTAGAAATGCCTCTGAGAAAGTATTTGGAGATCAGTTTCGATTTGAGACGAAAAGGGTCAGAGTGAAAAGTACACGAGCTAGACTCTCAGTTATCCTTCCTACCCCTTGAAGCACCCCACAGAAAAGCCTTAGAAGGTTAGTCTCCCCCGAGCCACCTACTGGCGTCTCCCATTATGTTAAACTCTAAAGGGAGTTTAACCTAACACAAGAATTCTGCCAAGATCATCCCAAAAAATCCATCAACTATCTTTTGTGACCATTTTATTATTTGTTGCTCAAAGTTGATTTGATGCTTAACATATACATGTTATATTACACACACACACACACACACACACACACACACAATTATGGATACATTTATGTGCACAGACATAAAGAAAAATTAAGCCTGGCAGCCTAAATGTGGTTCCTTAGAACCATCTGGAGACTCTGGTAAATCTGGGAAGTTTACAACCACTTTTGAAGAGTCTCAAAACTTCTTGAACTTCCAATGGTGCTTCCCAAGCCCATGGAGGACTGTAGATACTCCCTATTGGCCCTAGTCTCTCCTCTCCTTTCTCAGGGGTTTTATTTTTTTTTTTTTTAAGATTTTATTTATTTTTATTTTTTTAAAGATTTTTATTTATTTATTTGTCAGAGAGAGAGAGGGAGAGAGAGCGAGCACAGGCAGACAGAAAGGCAGGCAGAGGCAGAGGGAGAAGCAGGCTCCCTGACGAGCAAGGAGCCCGATGTGGGACTCGATCCCAGGACGCTGGGATCATGACCTGAGCCGAAGGCAGCTGCTTAACCAACTGAGCCACCCAGGCGTCCCTAGATTTTATTTATTTATTTGACAGAGAGAGAGAGAGAGATCACAAGTAGGCAGAGGGGTGGGGAGGCAGGCTCCCTGCTGAGCAGAGAGCCTGATGCCAGGCTCAATCCCAGGACCCTGAGATCATGACCTGAGCTGAAGGAAGACGTTTAACCCACTGAGCCACCTAGAGTGCCCGTCTCAGGGGTTTTATACCCGAAGATAGTAGGCACCAGATCCTACCCCCGATGCCAAATTTCCACTATTTTTCTAGAGTTATCTTGTTTCAGATGGTCCTCACTTGAACTAAGCTAGTTTTGACAGTTCTAGGCTCATGGGCCAAGGGCAGATTGATCTAACTGTGTCTGAGAATCCCGGTGCACTCACGCAGTGGCCTGGGGGATCAGGAACTCTCAACACGGCAAAATGCCTCAAACTGACTGGACAGAATTGCCAGCCACAGAGATGCTAAAGAGGATACGAAAAATGCCTTTGCAATCTCCGTACAGTCAGTAATGGAGGTGCTCAAAGAGAAGGAAGGCAGAGGTCTCCAGTGGTGAGAACTCACTGATTTCGAATCCATCTTGAACAGAAAAAGGAATAAAAACACAACCTCAGATTCTTTTTTAGACTACAAACAAGCAGTGGCTCTACCAATCGCTAAACCAGACACAGGAGAGAAAGTATCAAAGACCCAAGCCCCTCATAGCACCCCTGAAAAACTTCCATCCTCCACCTCCTCACGGGGGAGGACAGCCATGACTCCGGCCTCCTGAACTGTGCCCAGTGCCTCAGAGAGCTGTCGTTACCAAGACTAGCCCCAGTAGGACACGTGCCCATGGGTGAGCTACAACACACCACAGGCCCCTGATGGAGCTCTCAGTCCACTGGGGCGTGGGGCGCCTGGGTGGCTCAGTGGGTTAAAGCCTCTGCCTTCGGCTCAGGTCATGATCCCCAGGTCCTGGGATCTAGCCCCGCATCAGGCTCTCTGCTCAGCGGGGAGCCTGCTTCCTCCTCTCTCTCTGCCTACTTGTGATTTCTGTCTGTCAAATAAAAAATCTTAAAAACAAAAACAAAAAAACAAAAAACAGACAAAAAAAACCACTGGGGCACCTTGGTGGCTCAGTGGGTTAAGCAGCTGCCTTTCGCTCAGGAGCATGCTTCTCCCTCTCCCTCTATCCTTCCCTGCTGCTCATGCTCTCTATTTCCCTCTCTCTGACAAATAAATAAAATCTTTTTAAAAATTTAATTTTAAAAAATTAAAAATTAAAAAAATAGGCGTGCCTGGGTGGATCAGTGGGTTAAGCCTCTGCTTTCTTCTCAGGTCATGATCCCAGGGTCCTGCGATTGGCCCGCATTGGGCTCTCTACTCAGCAAGGAGCCTGCTTCCTCCTCTCTCTCTGCCTGCCTCTCAGCCTACTTGTGATCTCTGTCAAATTAAAAAAAAAAAAAAAAATTTTAAATAAAATTAAAATTAAAAAATAAAAGGCTGACCCTGAATTAGTCACTTTAAATAGGAAATGGTTGAAAACACACCCTCTCAGATAGCAGCATACCCATCTGAGACTACAGGCACGCCCCGGGACACCTCACGGAGGCTCGGCAGACTTCTTGAAAAGGAATGAGCTTTTCTTGACCTGCCCTCCCCATCAAACAGGCACTGGATGCATTTTGCTTCCCTCCCAAGGACACTGCTGCCAACTCGTGTACACCCAGCTCCTCACGAAACATTAGCCAAACCACCAAAAAATCTAGAATATTTTTTATGAAGCTACTGGATCATCTTAAAATGTTTTGCATGAAATAAAGCCTTACACGCACTTCCCAGCTTCCTCCCTGGCACCTCTACCTTTTTTTGCTTTATAATCTGTTTATAATCCCTGGTTCTTCAATTTCTCAATCCCACTAACATCTTTCCCAGAGGCCTCCCTGACACTCAACTCATCACCTGTTCTCCATACTAGAACAGAGAAAGGAAAGTGTGATGGCCACTGATCTCCCTCTGGATACTAGCTTGGAACTGGGAGACCTTTTTGGGTTGAACTGACTCTCCCCAAAAGATATGCTAAAGTCCTCACACCAGTACCTGTGAATATGATCTTATTTGGAAATAGGGTTTTCACCGATGCAATCAAGTTAAGATGAGATCATGCTGCATTAGAGTTGGCCCTAAATCCAAGGACTGGTGTCCTTATAAGAAGGTCACTGAAGACACTAGAGACACACAGAAAGAAGGCCATGTGAAGAGAGAGGCAGAGATTGGAGTGATGCCAGCTATAAGCCAAGGAACACCAAAGACTGTCCACAACCACCAAAGCTAGGAGAAAAGTATGGGACAGATTCCCTCTCCTCTTCACAGCCTTCAGAGGGAGCATGACCTTGCTAATACCTTCGCATTGGACTTCTAGCCTCCAGAACTGTGAAAGAATAACTACTGAGGCACCTAGGTGGTTGGGTCATTAGGCATCTGCCTTTGGCTCAGGCCATGATCCCAGGGTTCTGGGATCGAGTCCCACATCGGGCTCCCTGCTTGGCGGGAGGCCTGCTTCTCCCTCTCCCACTTCCCCTGCTTGTGTTCCCTCTCTCGCTGGGTCTCTCTCAAATAAATAAATAAAATCTTTAAAAAAAAAAAGAATAAATCTATTGTTTTACGCCACACAGTTTGTGATAATTTGTTATGGCAGCCCTAAGAAACTAATACAGAGAACATGAAAGCCTAGAGATCTGTCCCCTCCCATTCTCCCTCTCCCCACCTTCTCCCAAACCTTTGTGCACAGAAGGAGAAGCACTAACGTGGACACAGGACAGCAACAGGGCCTGACAGCCATCCACACCCTAACCTCTAACACACACGCATACCTACACGCAGGCACAGGGATTCAAAAAGGGGAGACTTACCTCACTGGGCTCAACAATGGCGACATTCTCCGCACCCACTCTCCTCTTCATGCGGGCGGCCATACTGATCCCACCACTGCCCCCACCCAGCACCAGCACTTCATAGTGGTTCTTGGTGGCAAGGCTGGACCTTGTGTGCAGCTGAAGGAGGCTAGTCTGCTGAGTGCCCAGCCTGAGGGAGCAGGCAAAGAGCTGGGCTCGAGGGCCAGATGCCAACACGGCCAGTGGGGTCATCTTCAGGCTGGATCAGGCTAGAAAGGAACAGATAAGGCTGGGAGTAAGGAGGGACCACTATGGGACCAAAGCATTTTCTTTCAGGGAGGAAGGGGAGGCTGGCATCTGACCAGCTCTAGTTGGTTCCCACCATCTGCTCTCAAGACCATTTTCCCATCTGGCTGTAGTCAAAAGTCTCCTGGGAACATCACTGAGAGCTAACATTGGGCTAAGCTTTCCATTTCTCTCATCCTCCTTTCAGGACACCTCGGACTTTGTCTGAACTAGGTAGGCCTCACCTTTTAAGTTCTAATAATTTGCCTATACTTATCCTTGTCCATCCATAACTCTAGGGCGTCCTGTGGTTTATCTGCCTGCCCCCCATTTTTCCTCAGGCATACTCTGTTTCTTTGACTTTTTAGTCCCTCAAAGATGTAGGAGTCCACAGAGAGATACCTGTACAATTCCTTGCCATAAAGCACACCTAAGACCTTGGGGGAATTCCTAAGACACCCACCTTCTGCAACTCAGAGTTCAGACCAAGGTAACTGGGGCATTGGCCGCCCTCAGAAGCCTCCTGGCTCTGCTTCCCAGCAGACATGCAATGTAATCACATCACTGACCACACGTCAGCAAAAGCCCTCCACACCCTTGGTAACTTCAACCAGAAGATAAAAAAGCCATAAAAGGAGCCCTGCCTGGTATCGTAAAGTTATGTTTTATGTACAGAATCTGCACGTGCTGCTGACCAGTCTTTTGTTATGTCCAATTCAATAAACAATCTTCCCTTCACGGTTCCTCCCAGAGACCCACTTCACCTGTTTCTGTGCTGAGCAGTTAGTGCTTTGCCAGAGAGGAAGTAAGGGCCTCTCGGGAACTGGGCCTGGCTTCACCCCATCCACAGAATGGGTCTCACACTTTGCACACCCTCTATTTGCGTAACTTGAAGGGCCCAGACTCAAAATATCATCCTCTCTGGGTATTCCACTGCCCCAAATTTCACCATCAAGTTCCGTCCTTTGGGTTCAACAATGCTCCAGGAACCCTTTACTAAAATGAGGGTACCCAGCTGGGGGATAACACTTCTAGTTGCTAAGGTCATGAACTTCATCATGGGAACACTTCAATTACATGATTTTTCCCTCCAACTAAAGAAGAGGAAGGCTACATGAGGGGATTACACAAAACCAAGATGGGAAAAGGATGTGAAAGGAAGTAAGAAAGGCCCTGGAGGAGGGAGGAATTAACTAGTGGTAAGGAGGAGGAGGTGAGTGCTGATTTTGATTAGAATTAACTATTGCTGATTTTGATTAGAATTAACTATTGCAGAGTTTTGGCAAACCCAGCAACTTCCTCAGTATCTCTGCTCTGAGGTCCAAGGGGAGGTGGGGAAAGGGGCGTGGAGGATTTGGGTGCCTACAGTAAGTGGGGCAAGCTCATAAATTGTAGCTACAAGTTTAAAATCAGTGCAACCCTTCTAGAAAACAACATTTCTCATCTGGTGATGCTGTATTTCCATTTCTGGGATTCCAAGCTAAGGAAATAACCTCTAACGCTGAAGGAAAAAATCCTTTACAAAGATACTTCTCACATACTCATTCCTAATATGGTGAACCTTCAGTTAACTGGTTTGTGGACTGGCTCTGATTTCATCCTGGTTACAGAAAACCCACAGGCTCCACTCTGGCCAGGGAAGGCTCAGGTCCCAGACTGTTTTTTGTTTTTTTTTTTAAGGTTTTATTTATTTATTTGACAGACAGAGATCACAAGTAGGCAGAGAAGCAGGCAGAGAGAGAGAGGAGGAAGCAGGCTCCCTGCTGAGCAGAGAGCCTGATGCAGGGCTTGATCCCAGGACCCTGAGACCATGACCTGAGCGAAAGGCAGAGGCTTAACCCACTGAGCCACCCAGGCGCCCCGGTCCCAGACTGTTTTAACCACCACTAATTCATGACTTTTTCAATTTAACATGGTATGAAGGGGCAGGAATAGCAGTCTGAATGTCAGAACATCGGGGGAAAGGTTAAGTACCGTTATACATGATAATAGGTGATTTTGAGTTCTTCTGCTTTTCTGCTTTATAAAATCTCACCTATATACATAAATTAATGTCACAATAAAATCTTTATTTTAACAAGTAACATGTATGAAGTCTATTACATAAGCCTTCAATCTCTGAGTTAGATGCCATTATCATCCCCATTTTACAGATGATAAAATCGAGCCAGGGAGCAGTTCAGTGACTTCAAGGTCATACAGCCCATCAGTGGTGGGCTGTGAACTGAATCCGGGCACTTTGGTGCCAGAGCCTCTACTCTAAACCACTGTACTCTACTATCTGTGTGATCTTTATCAACAATAGCAAAACACTTCCTATGTGATAATATTAAATGAAAAAAAAATCCAGATATATTTTCCATATTTCACCATTCCTTTTTATGGTACTGACACCTAACTATTAATGTTTGGGCATAACTATAATTCATTTTTCTTCTTCTTTGTACATGCTTTTCTCAAGTTTTTGTTAAGGAACTCTAGATTTTACATTTTGAAAATCAATTTTTTTTAAATGATTTGAGGAAAATCACCATGTAGGATGTTGCTGTCTCCTAGGGAGAGAAGATTTTTTTTTTTAAAGCTTTATTTATTTATTTGAGAGAGAGAGAGAGAGAGAGTGCACAAGCATGCCAGTGGTGAGAGGGAGAGGGAGAATCTCAAGCAGACTCCCCACTGAGCATGGAGACTGATGTGGGGCTTGATCCCAAGACCATGAGATCGTGACCTGAGCTGAAATCAAGAGTCGGAAGCTTTGGGCGCTTTCGTGGCTCAGCTGGTTAGGCATCTGCCTTCAGCTCAGGTCACAATCCCCGGGTCCTGGGCGAGAGTCCCACATCTGGCTCCTGCTCCGTTGGGGAGTCCGCTTCTCCTCCCTCTGCTCCTCCCCTGACTCGTGTGCACTCTCTCTCTCTTAAATAAATAAACAAAATCTTTAAAGAAAAAAAAAAGAGTTCAAAGCTTAACCAACTGAGCGACCCAGGTGCCCTGGGAAAGAAGTTATTTTACGGCGAACAGATACCTATCACTTCCTCCCTTTTCCCTATTTTTCACAAAATGACAGACTCACCACAAAACTCTTCACTTCCCAGAAAAGGGAAACCATTTTTTCACGGTCTTGAGGCTACGTCTTAAACCCCCGTGGAGAGGGTTAAACAATAATGATCTAGGAGGAGGCCTGGCTAAGTTTCTGGTTTCTAGGGGCTCCATCTATGGTTATTTAACCTCCTAGTCCCCCTTCCAGCCTAACACACCACAGTTTTTCTCTTGGAAGAGGAAGAGTTTACGCAAATATTTCCCTCATTCAGCCAAGATAACTAGTTCTGTTCTATTTCAGCAGCTACCCATAGCCTGTTTCTGGATTCAGTATTTTTAAACACAAAGTCCTCTCAACTCCAATAGTAACAGTCATCAAACAGAATGTCCGGAGGATTGACTTCAATAAAAACTCCTGAAGAAGATGCTGAGAGCTTCTGAGTTCGTGACACATGCTAGGAGGGGGAAGCGCTGTACCTCCACCCCGACCCCCATACCTATGCTCTCGTCAATGTGGCTATTTCCAAGTTGTAATAAACTTTAAGTATGTTGTAATAAAATGGTAAGTTTATAACTGGTAAAATTTAAGTTGTAATAAACTGGTAAGCATGAGTAGTGTTTTCTGTGTGTCATTCTAGTGAATTACCAAACCTAAAAGGGGGTCATGGGAACCCCCAAATATGTAGTCAGCCAGGTAGAAGTGTGGGTAACCTGGGACCACATTTATAGATGACATCTGAAGTGGGGGCAGCCTTGTGGGGCTGAGCCCTTAACCTGATATAATTCCGGGAGTTACCGCCAAAATTTAATTGTTGGACACCCACTTGGTGTCAGAGAACTGGCTAATGTTGGAAAAACCATACATTTGGTGTTAGAATATTAGAAGTCAGAAAATATTACGCAGGAACCGATAAGAATTTCTGGCATTATCTAAACCAAGTCTATAGCAACAACCAAAAAAAGAAGCAGCAGTCACACAACCTTAACCAGAAGGCAAACAGAAAAGACCAAACTTGACGCTGAAGTCAGCAGAAACAGTATTTCTGCCAACCAAATAACAAGGAAGCATAAATCTAATATGACTTCTTAGTCTCTCAAGAAGATTATCTAAAACATTTACTTATTCAGTTAAGAAATAAGAACTACCAACGAGGGACACCTGGGTGGCTCAGTCAATTAAGCATGGACTCTTGATTTCAGGCTCAGGTCATGACCTCCCGGTTGTGAGATGGAGCCCTCTGATCTCCGTGCTAAGTGTGGAAACTGCTTAGGATTCTCTCCTTCTCTCTCTGCCCCTCCCACACCTAGGGGGTAAAAAGAATTAACTACCAATGATACAGAAGAATGCAGCCACTTTATCTCTACTTTCTTACAAGGTGAAACACACACTTTTAAAAAATAAATAAGGCAAATTTAACTTGCATTTAACAAGTGCATTTAACACATTTTATAATTAATTGATTTCATGATTCTAAGTTAAATAAAAATTCTTCAGTTAATCCTACATCCCTTAAGTGCCTCCTGCAACGTATCAAAATAAATGCTTTGCTCAAAAAAAAAAAAAAAAAAAATTTAAAAAGGGGCACCTGGGTGGCTCAGTGGGTTAAAGCCTCTGCCTTTGGTCCAGGTCATAATCTCAGGGTCCTGGGACTGAGCCCGCATCGGGCTCTCTGCTCTGCAGGGAGCCTGCTTCCTCCTCTCTCTCTGCCTGCCTCTCTGCCCACTTGTGATCTCTGTCAAATAAATAAAATCTTAGTAAGTAAGTAAGTAAGTAAATAAATAAATGCTTTGTTCTATCTGTAGTCTAACTGGCAAATGAAATCCCTGCTGACTGAAAATAAGACCATAACCTAGGCATCTCCTACTTACATCACTGGCAGCTGGCTCCCGCCCGGGGCCAGACAAGTCTTTGGGACCCCTCACCTTTCCACTGCTGGCCCTTCCTGCAAAGGCAGCACCCAGCGCCTGTGTGGAAACATCCCCATGATCAGGGAGCCCCACGGCCCGGATGCGGGGCTCGACTCCAGGACCCTGGGATCATGACCTGAGCTGAAGGCAGACGCTTAACCACTGAGCCACCCAGGCGCTCCTACTCAGGGCCTCTTACTGAAAGCGCCACCAGGCCAGTCAGACTTGCAGTTAACCTTTCAGCGACTTCTGCTCTTGCAGAAAACAGTGGGTCTCTGTACGGTTCACAGCTGTTTTACCTCAAGCCTACACTACACCGGGCAGGGCCCTCCTTGCCTCAGGTTTCAGTAACCACAAAGCCAACTTTTACCTTGTCAGCTGCGTAGAACACCTCCAAAATCAAAGCGGAAAAGAGATAAGGAATAGCCTCCAGCTCTGGCCACCCCCTCTGTTCCTCCCACCCTGCCTCTCCGCCCTCGTCTTCCCTGGGCCAGGCTTACTCTGAGCTGCTCTATCCTGAAGGTCTCGATCCCTGCGGGTCCCAGTCTCTGAGGCACCAGTGAGCCTTGTCTCCTCAGCCCAGGTGGGGCTTTCCCCTAATGCCCCTGTGGTGAGACTCCAGAAAGGCTCCTCCTCCTCCACTAGCTCCTCCCCATTGGGCTTTCTAGGCTTATTTACTTAAATCGGCCCTGTGGCTGTCATTAGTTACAGCTCAACCAAATTACTTCCAGAAGATAGTATTTGATAGGAAAAAGTAGGGAGAAACTGTCACAATGATAATAGCTACATTTACTGAGCATTTACTAGTTCTACTTTATTTTCTCTCAGGGACTCCTTAAAATAGCTTTGTAAAAGGGATGGTAGCATCCCCATTTTAAGATGAAAAAAATGACATTTAGTATAAGGTTGGAGGGCTTTCCTGAGGTTACATCACTAATTTAACCAGGAGAGTTTAATTCAAACTGACTCCTCAACTGAGTTCTCACAGTGTTGGGCCTAAGAGATGATTGGAGGAAAATGCCTACTGGCTAAATTGTATTGATATTCAAATTTAAAGTAACTTCTGCCCCCTGGGAGAGGGGTGGGAGGGAATCTACAAATTGAAAGAAAAAAAAAATTACATTTCTTGGGGAGGGGTGAGATACAATAACAGCACTAATATAATTTTTGAAGAGCCCTTATCTTTTAGAAATACATACTGAGATTCTTAAAAATGAAATGATTTGGAACTTGCTTGAAAATACTACAAGTGGAGTAGGTAGAAGCTTAGAAAACACAAGACTGACCATGAGTTGATAATAATTTGAAGCCAACTATGGATATATAAGGGCATTCTCCATGGTAGGAAAGTGTCCACAATAAAAAAAAAAAAAAATGAAATAACAAAAAACAATGTGTTAGAGTGGGCAGCTCTTTAGTCACTGAAATGGTCAGTTGTGGGCATATTTCAAGTAATAGCAAGATAACAGACATGCGAGGAATAGCAACACCATTACAACCATACTTCCCTCCTGTGTGCCCAGAGCTGTGCCACTCACGGGGCCCACACCTGAGCCCCCCTGAAGGTACTGATGCCACTTTACAGATGGGCAAACCAAGGCTCAGAGAGGCAAGGTGATCTTCCAAAGGTCACACAATGTGTCAGCAGCAAGACTGGAGCCACAATGAGTCATTTATGTGAACAGCAACTTTTTCTGAATGGCCCCTGGAGCACCAATGCAGACGTTCACAGGAACTAGTAAGTCAGAGGACCATTACCCAGCTCGAGATCTGGGACAGCCTCTCTTCTGGGCTGGGCTGGACCTGGAAGGGACGAAGAGTCCTACAACCCCTAGGGGCCCCACCACCATCTCCCAGAGAGGCAGGACTCTACACAAGGATAGATCCAGGTTTTACAGTCATCAAAGCCTAAACATGTAGGGACCGAAATTACAAACACAAAATTAGATATCATAGTTATTATTAACTTTGAATGAGAAAAGAAATCACAATAACTGTCTGGATTCTTGGTGATTCATGACTCTTCTGATAGCTCCCTCAGGCAATTTACCGGAAATACAAGCATAGAAATACTTCCTGGTTGCCACTTGGCTGCCCCACCCCACCCCACCCCCACACCCCCACAGCGCCGTACCCCTGCTAGAACTCCCTGCCCCCACGAGGACCTGGACAAGAGACCAGGCCTGAAGCTTGTGCTTCTGGAGAAATTCACCTCTAGTGCCCACAGCACTCCTTTAAAGCACTCTGCCCACCCACCCACGTCTCTCTCCTTCTACCAGTCCTGAGTTTTGTTAATCCCCCCGCCCCACCCCTTCCCAACATAACATGGCTTGTTTGGACAATCGGAACCTAGATCCTGTGAAACTGGTTCCTCACTGTCCTACGGCAGATTTTTATGTGCTGGGCACTGTGCTGGGCACTGGAGGTAGACACATTATCTTCACTTTACAACCGAAAAAAGTAAGGCTGCAGAAAGACTGGCTATATTCTCAAGGGACACAAAGACAATGAGAAAGAAAGAAAGAAAGAAAGAAAGAAAATAATAAAATAAATAATAATTTTAAAAAATAAAAACAGGATTCAACCAGAAGAGACGGTAAAGAGGGAGGTAGAAAAGGAAAGCAAACATCGTCACTTTCCCTGGCACACGGAGAATACTCCTGGGAATTTGCTCGCACAGCTATAGAGGCTGACAAGTCCCGAGAGCGGCAGTCAGCAAGGGGGAGACCTAGGAGAGCCAATGGTGCAGTTTTCGTCCAAAAGTCAGCAGGCTCGAGACCCAGGAAGAGCTCATGTTGCAGTTTGAGTGTGTAGGCAGGAGAAAACTACCGTCCCAGATCAAGGCAGTCAGGCAGGAAGGATTCTCTCTTGGCGGGAGGGTGAACCTTTTTGTTCTCTTCAGACCCTCAACTGATTGGATGAGGCCACCCACACTGGAAGGGCCATCTGCCTTACAGATTCCTCCAGAGACATCTTCATAGACCGCCCCAGGATACCGTCTGACCAAATGTCTGGGCACGAATTAACTGTCGACTGTCTGACAGTAACCTATAAAATGGCAAGTCCAACTCCGGAAAAACCTCAGGAAGTGGAAATCGTTACTATGACTGGATTAGTATCATTTTGGGATCTCAAGAAAATGCCAAACATTGTCTCATAAATCCTATGGCTCCTTAATATGATCACATCTTAATCTACATGCAAATGAAGGATGCAGTGATTTCTGTGGGAATTATCAATGGCACTGGACTAGACACTTCATGAAGCCTTCCTGGAGATGTTCTGAGTCCTACTATATCCATAATGTTTTTAATTGTATTTTATGATTGTTTGACATATGGGAGCCTTGATAATCCTAGTGAGACTGTCCCTCCAGGGCTAGCTAACCCCTAGAGAGAGTAAATAACTTGTCTGGGAGCACACCTCTGTTATGTAAACCAAACCGTCCACCATACTTCCAACCACTTCCTCCATCTGGCTTTCACACTTCAAAAGGCAATATTCCCATGACCTAATTATCCCCAGGCCAGACATCAGACAAATGGGGTAGCCCCTATACTCCAACGCCCACTAAAATTATTCAAATTAGTCAACCCCAAACCTGGTCAGCCCCTTCCCCTTGCCTCACAGTAACTCCAGTATAGGCTTTGCCCATGTCGTCCCCTCCGTTTCCCCCCCTCCCCCACCATGCTTCCCCATGTGGCCCGATGTGGTAAAACATGCTCCTGTCCCTGAATAAAAGCTGCCTCGTAGTCCTCTCGGGACATGATGGAAGATTCTGTATATTTAGCCAATTTTTTTTTAATTTTTATTTATTTATTTGACAGAGAGAGATCACAGTAGACAGAGGCAGGCAGAGAGAGAGAGAGAGGGAAGCAGGCTCCCTGCTGAGCAGAGAGCCCGATGCAGGACTCGATCCCAGGACCCCGAGATCATGACCTGAGCCGAAGGCAGCGGCTTAACCCACTGAGCCACCCAGGCGCCCTATTTAGCCAGTTTTTTCCTCTGCTCCTTCTCCTTACATCTCCACTCAACAGTCACGTGGCAGGCATTTAAAAAGTAATCTAGGGGCACCTGGGTGGCTCAGTGGGTTAAAGCCTCTGCCTTTGGCTCAGGTCCTGATCCCAGGGTCCTGGGATCAAGCCCCGCATGGGGCTCTCTGCTCAGCAGGAAGCCTGATTCCCTTCCCTTCTCTCTGCCTTCCTCTCTACCTACCTGGGATCTCTGTCTGTCAAATAAATAAATAAAATCTTAAAAAAAAAATTTTTTTTAAGCAATCTAATTACACAAGACTGTGGAATGCTAGAATTATGTGGGTGACTGGACCAAAGTTTTACAACTAAGTAACAGATACAATGTGATTTTCTTAATTTCATAATTACTCCGGAAGACTAGAGGGCTGGACCTTCCTTTCCTTTGTCATACTCTTATTACCTGCTCTACCTAAATGAGCTATCTTCTCCACCAAGGAAAGTGTTTTCACCTCCTTTTTATCCACTTAACCTTGGTAAATAGGAAGTGTCAGCAGTCAGAGGTGCTCAGAAAGGCGTTTCAGGAACGAGTTTCCTACAGGATATAAATACATGTGCATATTTATACCTATGCTAAACATGTCACAATCATACTGTGGCTAAATGTGCACAACCCAAAATCTGCACAAAAGATCTGCAAATTAAATTATATTTAGCTGTGCTAAATGTGTAAGTGTATCTTTATGGAAAGAACAGAGTTACATTAAGTCCACATGCTGCTAAGACTATTTCTACCAGTATTCACTGAGTCTCTGCTACACACAAGGACCTGTGCGGATGGACAGAAATTTCCCCAACCCGTTCCTGCTCCCATTCTCGATCTATTAGCTTTAGGTGCTAAGGGAAGAAGAGCAGATTTGCCAACAAATGCTAATGTAGGCCAAGAATAAGGTGAGGCAAATTTCAGGGGAAATTCTTTTTTAAATATTATAAGATCCAATTTGAATATTGGAGTGTTTAAAATAAGCCATAAAAAAGCTAGGAGAAAATTTAAGTGGACATTTACATCATCAGTGGGTAAGATTAAAAAAAAAGTTCTTAACACAACACCTTAGCATAACAAAAATCAGGTCAATGGTTTGAATATTTAAACATTTTTCAAAACTTCTTTTTTAAAGATTTTTTATTTATTTGGAAGAGAGAGCACACCAGGAAAGGGGAAGAGGGAAAGGGAGGGGTAAAGGGGAGAGATGGAGGGGAGAGGAGGGGATCAACAGCAACTGTGGCCTCGCTTATACATAATTTAGGTTATCCAGAAGATGAAACAGAGACTTTGGAGCTGATGAGACTCAAATTTGATTTTGTACCTTAGTCAGTACTCTGATAGGAGACCTCTTCGGGGACCTTAGAGTGAAGATCTTTTGTATATGGGATAAGAAGGAATCTTTGGGAGCCAGAGTATGAACGGTGTGGCGGGCAGAATAATGCCCCTGCCCGAAGACATCCCCCTCCCAGGAACCTATGAGTATGTTACATTGCAAGCTAAGGGGACTTTGCTGGTGTGATTAAGTTAAGGACCTTGAGATGGGCAAAGTAGCCTGCATAATTCAGGTGGGCCCTCGTATGAATGGGATGGATCCTCGAAAGTGAAGAACCTTTCCCAGCTGTGGTCAGAGGGCAGGCGTGACTCTGGAAGAAAGGTGAGAGAGGTATCAAGCTGCTGGCTATGAAGATGGAGGAAGGGGTCCATGAGCCAAAGATGTGGGCAGCATCTAGAAGCTGGAAAAGAAAAAGGGAAAAACAAAAACAAAACTAGATTTTCCCTTGGAGCTTCTGAAAAGAACGTGGCTCTGCTGGTGCTTTGATTTTCTAGTGAGACGCATGCTGGACTTCTGAACTACTGTACTGTAGGATCGGAAATCTGTATCCTTTAAGTCACTAAGTCCATGGTAATCTGTTAGAGCAGCAGTCGGAAACCGATGCATCACCTTACTCAAGCTTCACAACAATCGCATTAGTTAGGTATTGTTATTCCAATCTACTGTTGCTGAAACTGAGGTTCAGGGATGTTAAGTACATTCTAGTTAAATCTAATAGCTTGGATATAAACCCCAATTTTTTAAAAAAGATTTTATTTATTTATTTGACAAAGAGACAGATCACAAGCAGGCAGAGCAGCAGGCAGAGAGGTGGGGGGAAGCAGGCTCCCTGCTGAGCAGAGAGCTCCATCCCAAGACCCTGAGATCATGACCTAAGCAGAAGGCAGTGGCTTAACCCACTTAGCCACCCAGCCACCCCCTAAACCCAGATTTTTGTTTTTTGTTTTTTTTTTTTAAGATTTTATTTATTTATTTGTCATAGAGAAGCGAGAGCGAACACAGGCAGACAGAGTGGCAGGCAGAGGCAGAGGGAGAAGCAGGCTCCCTGCCAAGCAAGGAGCCCGATGTGGGACTCGATCCCAGGACGCTGGGATCATGACCTGAGCCGAAGGCAGCTGCTTAACCAACTGAGCCACCCAGGCATCCCTAAACCCAGATTTTTGAAAGTCAACCCTAACACTCCTTGCACTAACCCAGAGACGGTGGAAGTGTAGAAAATCAAGGTAGCCCATTTTTGGGCAGCTGTTCCTTCAGAGACAGCCAGAAAGTTTGGTACTATGCTCTTGGCAGACTACAGAAGTTTTCTGCCTGCTACTACCCGCTATCCTGACCATCCCAGGGGATGACCAGAACAGTCCAGTGGGGATAGACATGACCAGAGTCTAGAACCAGAGTCCAAAAGCACCAAGAGGTTTCAATCTCTCTGGGAAAAGAGATGCATCAAAATGCCAGCAAATAACTGAGTGGCCACAAGAAAGTTCCAAGAAAGGCAAGGAAGGTAAACACATTGTATAGAATTGGCTTGAGCTGGAGGGACTAGAGCAGTGTGAGCCAGACTGGACGTTGGGCCATGGCTGAGATCAGGGTATTTCAGGGGGGTATAATCATGGAAGGGGGACAAGGGAGCACCATGTACTCCATTCCCCCTGGAAAGTAAGTTCTATCTGTGCAAGGACCCCATGTGACATGCTCACTGTGTTAGTCTCAGCACCTAGCACAGTGCCTGCCACAATGAGGGTTCTCAGCAATTGTCGAAGCCCATCTAGCCTACTAGAAAATACCATAAACACGGTAGCCTATAAACAGGAATTTATTCCTCACAGTTCTGGAGGCTGGGAAGTCCAGGATCAAGGCACCAGCATAGTCATGTTGATGAAGTTCGAGAACATAGGTGAGGTTCGGTGGGATGAGATCCAGAGCCAATGATCAAGAAAGAATTCTTGAGACATCTTTGGTGCAAAATGGTGGTTTATTAAAGCACAGGGACAGGACCCGTGGGCAGGAAGAGCTGCTGCCCCGGGTTGTGAGGGATGGCAGGTTCTATACCGTGCGGTTGGGAGAAAGTATGGGAAAGGGAGGTTTCAACAGAACTTTCATATGCTAAAGAGGGCCTACAAGGTACCGGTATATGGAGATCTTGCAGAGTTGATCAAGGTTGTCTTTCCCTTTTAGCAAGCCATTAACATCAAGATAGTTGGGAGATTCCTAAATAAAGTCACATGTGTCCCACCCAGAAGTGGTGGGGGTGAGGGGGAGATTGCGAGGTGTCAGACTTTTGCTTTGTCCTCAGCCAGCCTTCTGCTCCCTCATCAGTTTGAGGGCCTTCCCCCACCCCCTTCCCGTGTCCTCACCTGTTAGAATTGGCTCTGGATCTCCCTGGACCCTCATTCGTATAGGCAATAATCCCATTCATGAAGGCCGGTAACTTCATCACCTCCCAAAGATCCCACCAAATAATACCATAACTTTTGGGGCATAGGAGTTCAAAGATGAATTTTGGAGGGAGCACAAACACTCAGACCACAGCAGTCATATTTGCTTTGAAACATGAATTAAACGATGAACAGATTGATGGGAGTTAATTCATTCCAAAAAAATCTACCGAGTGTGGAGAAAAACACAAAGTTCTAGGATGGGTCCCTTCTTGAGCTAGTAAGAGAATGCTGTGCGCAATTCCCACCTCACCCTCTGGGGACAGAACAAAGTGCAGTGTAGTCAAAAGGGGCAGAACACCTTAGGAGTTTTGATGAAAAAGTAATCTATGAAAACATGGTGAAACAGACAGAATCTGAGCAGGAGCAGGCAGGAGTTGACAAGTGGGCATGCTAGGGAAGGGAAGAGCACAAATCAATAAGTCAAAGAGCGCATCTCACTCCAGCCTTCTCTGCCCTGCGCTGAGCCCTGAGAGCTGACCTGGGAGGTTGGTATCAACTGGCCTGCTCCACCGAAAGCCTTAATTCTTATGGGGAGGCCCTCAGCTACAGCTCAGCTCTTTCCTCAGGGCTTTTTGTTGTTTTTTTTAAGATCCTATGACCCTACAATTGCACTACTGGGTATTTACCCCAAAGATACAGATGTAGTGAAAGGAAGGGCCATCTGTACCCCAATGTTCATAGCAGCCATGGCCATGGTCGCCAAACTGTGGAAAGAACCAAGATGCCCTTCAACGGACGAATGGATAAGGATGGAGTACTATGCCTCCATCAGAAAGGATGAATACGCAACTTTTGTATCAACATGGACGGGACTGGAAGAGATTATGCTGAGTGAAATAAGTCAAGCAGAGAGAGTCAATTATTATATGGTCTCACTTATTTGTGGAGCATAACAAATAATATGGAGAACATAGGGAGAGGAGAAGGGAGTTGGGGGGAATTGGAAGGGGAGATGAACCATGAGAGACTATGGACTCTGAAAAATAATCTGAGGGTTTTGAAGGGGCGGGGGGTGGGAGGTTGGGGGAGCCAGGTGGTGGGTATTATGGAGGGCACGTATGACATGGAGCACTGGGTGTGGTGCATAAACAATGAATTCTGTTATGCTGAAAAGAAATTAATTTAAAAAAAAAAGATTTTATGTATTTGAGAAAGAGGGAGAGAGCGAGCATGAGCAGGGGGAGAGGGAGAAGCAGATGCCCCACTGAGCAGGAACCCCCTACGTGGGGCTCAACCCCAGGACCCTGAGATCACGGCCTGAAAACCGACTGAGCCACCCAGGTGCCCCTCTCAGGGTTCTGGTAATCACACCCTCTGCTTTTTCAGGCCTCGAATCAATACAATCACTTCACCACTCCCACTGGTTTCTCTTAACCTTGCCCACACCTTTGTAAACAGTTATTGTATTAAACCCTTCTTAATAACATGTTTGAATGTGCCGACTGTTTCCCAGAGACCCTGGCTGATAAGGCAGAAAGGCCCAGAACCTGTCTGGGCAATGGAAGACCAACCATATTTGGCTGCTGTTCAGAGGAGTAGAAGAGTAAACAAGGAAGAAATATTATAGCCCAATTCTGAAGGGTCACACTAGAGAACTGAGGCTTTCCACCGAAAAATCACCTTTGAGAAGTAACAGAATTGAGGGAATAGTTTTGAGAAAATGAACCTGGTATCAGGGGGCAATTTTTTTTTTTAAGATTTTATTTATTTACTTATTTATTTGAGAGCGTGCAAGCAGGGGGAGGAGCAGAGGAAGGGGGGGGGGGGGGGGACAAGCAGACTCGTGCTCATCACAGAAACTGCCGCAGGGCTCAGTCCCACAACCCTGGGATCACGACCTGAGCGGAAATCAAGAGTTGGATGCCTAACTGACAAACGACCCAGGCGCCCCTCAGGGAGCAATTTAAATAGGGGGAGAATCAAACCAGTCCCCGAAGTCGGTTTTGGAGACGAGTGCAGTGGTCTAGGTGTGAGTGATTAAGGGCCTGATCAGGTACTCATATTAGAAATGCAAATAAAGATTCAGATAAGAATGACGTGGAGGAAAGGGAATGAATTGAGTGAGAGGTGGGAAGGGTACCCTGGGGGAAAAGTCAAAGTTGACACCCAAGAAGCAGAGGAGAGAGGAAGTATATGAAACAGTAAACAGGGCAATCGGGCAGGCGAGGGAAAACCACCTAGAACGAGCATTATGGAACTGTGTACAGGAGGAGGGCAGCCTGCGGCTGATAGGTGTCCCCTGGGAAGAAATAAGATTGGAGAAGCATATGGCACTGAAGTTCAGGCTGGGAGCTTAACCCCAGATGACTGCAATCCCATCTAGGGGTCACAGGTCACAGAGCAACAGTCTGCAGGCCACACACAGACCGGAGCTAACCTCCCCCCAAAACTCCAGAGTCATGGCCTGAGAGCACCAGGCCCACATTCTCACGTGCTGACCCTCGCCTGGAGCTGAGCAGTCACCGGTTCCAGTTCACCCCAGCTCCCCCCAGTCTTGGTTCCTCCTCTGCGTCACCCGCCCCGCCCTGGCCGGCATTTGAATTCATGGCCCCCCCCTCAAACGGCAGTGAGAGCCCTTGGAAGTTCTCAATGCCCGAGATCCCCTGCAGGAAGCACAGAGGATGAACTGGAGCAATTCGGTTGAGTTCAGCATTTCCGAGTGTGTGCTCTGTGCCGAGCGTCAGGCTAGATGCTATGGGGACCGCCACGAAATAGTATGATCTGTCTGTTTTACTAGAAGAGACCGGGAATACAAGCCCTCACTAAGTGGCTGCTTCAGAAACTTAGGCACCAGAGAGGGCCAGGAACAGACAATGCGAACAGAGCTGAAGGCGCAGATACGAAACACAGGCTGGGCGGACTGTGTGTGACACACGGGCTATAGGGGACCGAGGAAGAAGAATATGAGCGACGACCTTGCTCGGGTGGCTCTAATGAAGAGAGGCTGTACGTAACAGTGCTGGATTACTCAGCGCAGAGTCAAGGTCCAAAGCAGGGTGCGAGAGAAGGAAGCCACACCTCGAAAAGGGCAGGGAGCAGTGCTCTGTGAAGACCAATGTCAGCTGCGCCCTTCCTCTTGGCACACGTCCCCTTGAGTAATGGCAGCGCTGTCACCACCTGTGTGTTCGGGAACTGGATTACTATATTGCTAGCAAATAAACAAAATGGAGCAATCTTCGTTTAGGCCTGCAGGGCCACAGCACAACTCTCCAGAGTTGCTATAAAAATCAAATATTTAAATATTTTAACATTAAGTATTAAGCCGTGCAGCAAATGCTCTGGTTGTGGACCAAGAGAAAGTCATCCAGGAAACAAATATCATGTACTGCTCCCTCATGACTCAGGGGTCAGAGCCACACTGGGGCTCATTAGTTCCCTAACTCTTTAAGAACAAAGTGTTAAGAAATGTCTTTAAAGAGTGACTGACAGAGTCATCAGTGAGGAGTTGGCCACAAAACAGCAGTCCCCTTGGCTGCTAAGGAATTTCCGACCAGTTCCCCTTGCCTATACTCATTTTATAATCAAGAAAGCCTTATAATGAGGAATTGACAACTTCAATATATTTCAAGCCATATATTTGCAGAAAATAAAAATTACACTTACAAAAGGAAAATGCTTGCACTCTGACTTCAGACAAGGAAGAAATAAGTCTGTCAACTGGTTTATTTCAACGGAAAGTTAGAGGTTTTGACTGAGCTGTTGGCAGGTGGGGGAATGCCTTGCTTCCCTGCTTGAGTTAGCCAATGGGAATGTGGCCGCACATGTTCTGGTTTATGAGTAATCACCCTTTAGCTCCCCTTCAAGTCCATCATTCACAGTTGGCCTCTAGTCAAGTATACTGCAGGCTTCCTTTCAACGTCTGCATATGCCTATGTGTGTGTGTCCATCCCCAGACTGTAGAACAGGACACACTGGAGATGGAGGCCTGATGTGGGATTAATTTGCTCCCAGTCACACAGCAGGGTCAGCTTAGGCTGAATCTGATAAATGGTCACAGTAAAATTACTCATCAGGCTCGGGAGTGCTGGGCCTCCTGCTCAGTCTCCCATACAAGAAGGCTCTGAAGCGTAGAATTTCATTATGAACAAGGACTGGCCAATTAATCAGGCATATTAGTCCCTGGAATCCAGTGTGTGAGGTCTTAACACAATGAGAAAAGACTCTTCAATTACAAGTTATATATGTTGTTTGAACATGACTGAAGAGACGCCGAACTAAATCCTTTAATGGTTAGAACAGAACGAGGGGTAGGCTAGGTAACAGGTGTGCCAAGTCGCATAAGCTGGTGTCTGTCCTATGTCTAACCCAATGACGCAGTTCCCCATCCTGGTGAAGCTCTGTTTGAGGGTGTGTCAGGAGTCAGGGAGTCAGAAGACTGGGTCCACATTCCAGGCAGTGCCAGCACTGGATAAAGGATTGGACTGGGAGTCTCCAAAAGTCTCTTCCTTTTCGAAACAATGTGATCTTCCAAATGAAGGGGGGAAAGGGAAAGGGAGGTTCACAAGCAGGACTCAAATGGGAATACTTATTCTCCTAACTCCTGAGATTGATCCCAGCTGTGAATTACTGCAGCACAGAATCCCAAAGGTATAACCAGGCTAGCCCCTGGTATCTCTTCCTTTTGTAAGAACATCAGTCATATTGGATTAGGTCCCACCCTATGATCTCATTTAATCTTAATTTCTTTTTTAAGGGCTCTATCTCCAAATACTGTCATATGCCAAGGCCCTGGGGGTTAGGGCTTCAACATAGGAATTTTGAGCAGACACATTCAGTCCATAACACCAGAGTTAGCCCCAGTGCGTTCTAAATTTCCTATTCCTTTCAAAGTTCTCTCCCAATCTTCCAGTCCCCAATTTAGCACTTTTACAAAGTAAACCTCAAGGCTGGCTGGCTAGACTGACTTTTCTTCTTCCTGTTACCATCCACATTTACTGGATTACATAGACTTTAAAGGCTGGGAATTAAGAAGCAACTAGTTAGGAAGCAGCGGGGTGGCTCGCTCGATTAAGCTTTGAGACTTTGGCTCAGGTCATGATCTTGGGGTCCTGGGATGGAGCCCCCCACCTTGGGCTCCCCACTGCATTAGGAATCTGCTTATCTTTTCCCTCTACCTTCCCCTGCTCGTGGGCTCTCTCTTAAATAAATAAGATCTTAAATAAAAAAAAAGACAAGAAAAAGAAGCAATTAGTTGGCTTCAGGCCTAGTCTGGGCAGCTTATAGCAAATTCTTCCCACCACTACTGCTATTTACCAAGTCTTCAGGGGCAGACTTATGTAGTGGGTGGTAGGGCGGGGAAAGGTAAGAAGAAAAGAGGAAAAAGAAATGTGTATCTATGCCCAGAAGTGCCTCATCATGGGTCTGTCTCCATTTCCTATTAGACATTTCCTGTGTTACAACATACGGATTAACAAGTTTAGACACAGTAAAGATGCAAAAGAACTGTTCTGCAGAGGAATGCGGGTTTCCCAACAACACTCAAAATCATTTTCTTGGGCAGAACACCAGCTGCACAGACCCACTCACACGATCTATCAGCCCTGACTGACATCCCAAGCACTCAGCTCCAGATGTGTTTATATATTTGTTTAGCCTGTAAAAAAAAAAAAAAAAAAAAAAAGCCACCCAAATTTTAAATAGTCATATCTCAAACCACCAGCTGTCTCCTCAGTGAATTTTCAGTTTTTTAGATGTAATCATAAGCAACCCTCTCCAACCTGCTTATTCATTCATTCAATAAATGTTTACTGAGTACCTTCCATATACCAGGGCTGGGCATACCAACCATGATGGCCATAAGCGTGAGGGACTAATAAAGGGTATTTATTTCACATCTCTGTGCCAGGTGTGGTGCTAAGTACTTAAACAGATGGGAAGACACAATTATCTCCACCATGCAATGAAAAAGCTAAGGCGGAAAGAAGTTCAAAAGCCAAGGTCAAGGGGCACCTGGGTGGCTCAGTGGGTTAAAGCCTCTGCCTTCGGCTGGGGTCATGATCCCAGGGTCCTGGGATTGAGCCCCGCATCGGGCTCTCTGCTCAGTGGGGAACCTGCTTCCCCTCTCTCTCTGCCTGCCTCTCTGCCTACTTGTGATCTCTGTCTGTCAAATAAATAAATAAAATAAAAAAATAAAAACCACAGGTGTTTTCTTATATCACAGGTGTTGCCTATATCTTGAAATATTGTTTATGCTCATTACTATTCCAAAATTATGGTAGCTAGATCTGCTGCTAGATCTTTAATGCATTAGGTTTTCTTTAAAGCACATATATTACTACATTATAGATTCTTTTAATATTTGATAAGTGCTTTGGAAATAGTTCCCTTTACAATACTTTTATTTTATAGCTTTAAAACTATTGTTTGGGGAAGGCATCCTTACTCTCCCCAGAACGGCCTGCCGAAGGGCTACACGGTACAGAAATGGGTCAGAACCCCGCATTACAGCAAAGAAGCCCAGGCAGGTGCAGAAGCTCTTCTCACTGCGTCTTTGAGCAAGAAGCGAGGCTGGGATTTTCATATTTAACCGCGAGATGAAGAGCAAACGGTAAGAGCCCCAATTCCGCCAGAGGATTCTCTCCTTTCCACCAATTCCCGTTCAGCACTTGACCTAAATGCTATCTCGTTCCAGCCGAAGCTGATTCTTTGAGTGTCCGCCTCAGTCAGACGCTCGGCGTCGGTGGATAAGTGTGCCTCCGGGGCGGGCTGATGTCAACCTCGAATCCCTGAGACTGGGCACTGTGTGCCGCGACGGCGCTAAGGGACATATTCAACAAGTGGAGGGCGTCACCAATTCCCGCATACCAAGCCGCCAAGAAATTCCCACGCACCAAGACCACAGATCCTTGGGTTTCCAACCGCCGCTCGCAGGTTGGCGTCACCGCGCCCCCGAAACCCGACACTCCGGGAAGGAAGCACGAGTCCCCACAGCCAAGTTCCAGACAAGGGCAGCAAGAGCTGCGGGCGTCGCGGGTGGGGAAGGAGCGTGAAGCGACGGTCCGCGCACAGTCCAGGCTGCGTGGGCAGAGCGGGGCCACCAACCAGCCTCCGGGGTGATCTGTCCCCGCCTGGTCCCCTCCCCTGGCCCACGGCCCGAGATGGCCTCTTACCCAGGGGCGAGCGGAGCTTCCGGCCACAGTGTTGGCGCAGCAAGAGGGGCTGCTCCCTGCCCGGGCTCACGGCCTCCGCTGGGGCTCCGCCCGCCCGCCTGCCTGCCCGGCCCCCGGGCGGATGCTAGGGGCGGGGAGAGCGGGGCTTCCCGCAGGAAAGGTCCGGAAAGGTCCTGTCGCTGCCCCGCCTGGCGCCCCAGCCCGAGACCGAGGCCAAGTGCAAACGGCACCGGGTTTTGAGTGCGCCCAGAGGACAGAGCTAGGGACGCGGGTCCAGCCGGCCTGGAACGCTGCGGGCACGCTGCCCCCTACCCCTCGCGCACTCCGGAGGGCTGCCGGCGTCCTCACGCGAGTCAGCGAAGGGCACGGAGGCCACCTGTTACTCCCACCGCCCCTTCCCCCTGCGCCCTCCTGCCCCACCCCCTCTCCCGGCAGGCGCCGCGTAACTGGGAGGGGCGAAGGGGAGGCCGGGCTCTGGATAAAGGTCGGGCAGTTTGGATTAGGTCCTCCTGGGCGTGCTTCTGCCCGGTTCCCAGCGCGTCCCAGGAAAACAGTGACCCCTGCGCACACTTAACAGATAAGGCCACCCTGGCCCAGAGCGGCCCAACGACTCGCTTTGGTAAAGACTGGAGCCTCTCTCTTAGCTCTGGGAGCAGGCTGGGGCCAGCTGGCTTCGGCACTGGCCTTCACACCATCTTCCATCCTTTCATGACTGGACATTTTCAATTGGCTGCTCTCTTCAAGGGGGGGCTGCAAAGTGTGGATGAGCGGGTCTCCACCAAAACAGATCAAGCAGCACCTCTTTATAATAGAGGGTGTCCCAAAAGTCTTACTACAATTTAAACTGCCTGAGACCTTGAAAACTGTAAGATACTGATGAAAGAAGTTGAAGAACACACAAACGGAAAGACAGTTCGTGCTTGTGGATTGAAAGAATTAATGTTAAAATGTCCACACTACCCGAAGCAATGTGTAGGTTCAATGTAATCTTTCCAAACATTTCAATGACATTTTTCCCCACAGAACTAAAACAAACCCTCCTAAAATGTGTATGGAACCACAAGACCCAGAGTATCTAAAGCAATCTTGAGCAAAAAGAACAAAGCTGGAGGCGTCATGCCTCACCTAAGACCCCTCCTTCTTCTTCCAAGACCAGTGACTGTAACATCACACAGCCAGGAAGGGGGCTAAGAGTTTGTGCACTCGCTCCTGCAATCATTCTTTCATATGATGTATACTCCCCAGTCCCCTGCCTGCTAGGTGTCCAGCAAGTGCTGTGCCTGCACCCTGGTTGTACAGTGGACAAAGCAGACTTGGTTCCTACCCACGTGGGCATTGCAAAGTAGTAAAGTGTGCTTGCCTTGATGGGGGTCTAGCACAAACATCACTGAAGGGTGGGAAGATGAAGCTGTTTTTCAGAGCAGAAGAACTAATGTAAATGGAGGGACTTCACCAACTACAGAGGGCTCTATCTCAATCAGCATTCTTGGTTGTGAGCAGGAAACAAGCTCTGGATACCGTATGTAGAAAACGGT
Source organism: Enhydra lutris kenyoni (assembly GCF_002288905.1). Lineage (NCBI taxonomy): Eukaryota > Metazoa > Chordata > Mammalia > Carnivora > Mustelidae > Enhydra > Enhydra lutris. The sequence continues at coordinate 13,770,801 of NW_019154088.1, read as the reverse complement.
TATTAAAGACAGGGGTTCACGGAAGCACCAAAATGATGCGGTAATGGTGGCAGGAGAAGTGGACAGGAATCAAGACAGCTCTGCAGCATCAAAACCCAGAAAGCACAATACCATCTGGTGGCACCAAGAATTTTCCACTGCACTCGCGTGACCCAGATAGAAAGGAAATGAGAATTCAAGTCCTCAGTGGGAGTGTCCACTGGACGACTCTATGTCAAAAACCAGCCCACAGCTATTGAAGCAGAGTGAGAGCACGTTCCGTCCCTCTTCCACCAGTGTTCTTATGATGGATGTGCCCCCAAGTGGGGAAAGGGGTGGGATACTGGGCAGGAAAACAGGAAAAAAAAAAGAAAGACGCTGTCTACCATAGGCTCCACAAATATAAGATCTTATTAGTATAGATCGTTTTCTACACACATAAGCAAGGTGGTATGAAAGTGAAAACTCAGTCCTAAAGCAACCAGGGGTTCTGCCAAACCTTTCACTGTTAGAATGCTGTAGAGTGGGGGTGTGGCTCAGGGCAGCTCAGACTCTCCATCCACAGGAATCTCCTGGAATATAAGAAAAACACTGGGTCTGCAATCAAGTGTTTCTCAGAAACATAGTTCCAAACTCAATTTGAGGTAAATTTTTTTTTGGGGGGGGGCCAAATTTCCTGGTCTATAAAGTCTCTCCTCTGATCTCAAGGATATACTAGAATAAACATTGTGTCTATTGTGCCATGAATACTTCAGAGTGCATGGAACTAGGAGGACCCATATACTTTGGGTTTATGCACCACCAGTCTCAAAAACTGTTATCTGTATCAGTAAAATGGGTATTTTTTTAAAGTGCCTACCTCATAGTTATGCCTATGAAAATTTAAATGAGTTAATACATATTAAAGGGAGGGCACTTGGGCAGCTCAGTTGGTTAAGCAACTGCCTTCAGCTCAGGTCATGATCCTGGAGTCTCAGGATCGAGTCCCACTTTGGGCTTGCAGTGAGAGTTACTCTCTCACAGCAGTGAGAGAAGGAAAGCAAGCAGCCTTTTTTCCAACAGCCAAAAGCATTGGCCCTGGGGCCACCAACATCCAAGATCCAAAGGGAGCCCTACCCAGGGTCTTTCTCCAGAAAATGCCACTTTAAGGCTTCCTTGTTTTCTCTCTCAGCTATGCTCTACTTTTGTCCTTTCTTAAGTACATTCTCTCTCCTGTTACTGATTTCTCACTTTTTTATCTGGTGCCTCTTTCCCCCCACCCAGGAGTTTTAACCTCTACTACCACCTCATGCCCCAAATACAGTCTTGCCAAATAGGAGAGAAGTCATGATGAAAATGGAATAAAAAGGCTTAGCCTTTATATAACCTGGGCCACCCACTTGAAATCAGGTCATTTTGTGAGTAAGCAGTATCAACCAGCTTGGACCCAGGAGACAGGGGGCCTAAACTGTTTTTCTTGTTGGGAAGAAAGCCCTTGAAGTCATGTCGAAGGATTTGTAACATACATATGTGATAATGGCAGCAGGATTAATGGGCTGTGATAGTCTAGGCATTGTGAGAAGCAGATACCAATACAGAATTAAACATGCAAGGATTTTATTGGGAAGCTCTTGGTAGAGAAAGTGAGGGAGATGGAGAAGGCTGGGATAACCATCAGAGCAGGATCCAAGTCTGACCCTAAAAGAAGAGGAGAGGGAAGAAAGGCTGAATGGAAGCTTTCTAGACAGCTGTGTAGTCTAAACAAGGTTCAGCAAAGCTATCAGGGGGAAGTCAGCTATTAGAGGAGACCAGTACTCTCCCAGGCAGAGCCACCTGTAGTCTCACAGGGCCCACACCTGGTTCAATATTCTGTGGCTGCCATCTTGAAATTCTCCATAGAATTGAACAAGGGGACCTGGGCTTGCCTTAATCCCCGCTGAGCTCAGTCATTGGCTCGGAGCAGCCCGCTGGAAGCATAGGTTAGCAAAAATGTGGCGGTGGAATCCAGAGTGAAGCAGCTGAGGCCTTTGTTCAGTTATGTTCCTGTAGTTGGAGAGCTGTGAGCCATAGTCTCTTGGCCCCCAAAGTCCCCCTCCTGTGCCACATAGATCTCCTTCTCCACAAAGGTGCAGAAAGCAGCTCCTCCAAGGGCCTCCTGGACTCCCTCTTGAGGAGCCACTGAGAAGAGGAAATTTACTGGATGAACTATAGTCCCCCAAGATCATCACAGCTGATCCCAAGGCCACAATGAATACTCACTTTCTCCCTTCTCCAACATCCATTCTAAACCCCTTTCAGCCTCTGCTCTCACTTTGGCAGGTCTTGAGACAAACATTGATTCCTGAAGGGTTTGAACACTTGAAAGTCCTAGCCTCCCTTCTCAGGCTGGGTGGCTGCATGTGTCCTAGTCACAGTTATAGTGAGACAAGGGAGTAGAGGAGGTGCCTACATGACTCACCAGAGTCCCACCCGAATTCCTCCTGGCCCCTGCGGTGTACAATCAGGTTCAGTTACTCCTGCTAGGGTGGCAACTCCCCTCTCGCCTGCTTGTCCATGATAGGAAACTCCAAAGTGCCCTGTCAGCAGCCATAACTTCTCATTCAATGGAGCCTCCATTGTGCCTCTGGCAAGGGCTTTCCCTTTGGGGACCAGGCCCCTCACCCATGCAGAGCCCAGGGTTGCAAGGAAAGGAAGCACAGATTCCCTGGGGATCATCAAGAATGATGGTAAGTTAGGCCACTTCTGCTCCCACCCTTTGGTTTTCAGAGCCTTGTGTCCTTCCTACTGAGAACACAGCACCACACACAGAGGGCTCTGATATAAGAAATGCACCATGTCCTAAAGGACCGCACTCCACCATTTCAGTGTGACTTTAGAAGGCCGTTTCAGCAGTCTATCAGACCAGTTAATTCTCCACTTGAAGTAGATCCTGTGGTTGGACACTTTGCTAAATGGGATTCCACACCTGTGGATGCGGCACTTAAGCCTCCAGCGAGAAGCGTTGGTGGAGACTGTGGGCAGGGAAAACAGACAACATTCAGTTGACAGTTTGCTTCAGGTTATGTTAATGCCCCCACGTCCTGTCATAATACAGTCTGACAGATCTGGGCCTGATATCCAAGAGAGTATCACACTGATCCATTTCACTGATGACATCCAGTGACTGGACAGGACCAGCCAGAGGGGCTAGAATGCTAGCAGGCCTCAATCAGATGCATGCAATCGACAATGGGAGAAAACTCTAAGAGGAGTCAGGAATAGGGCATTTCCGTGACATTTTTAGAATTCTAGTCATCGGGGGTATTCTGGGATATCCCCTCCCCAAATGACAGGCAGACTGCTGCATTGTGCCATCCCATCACAAAGAAGGAAGCAGAGCACCTTGCAAACATCTTTGTGTTCTCGAGACAACACATCCCACTCTGGGGGGGGGTGTTGCTGGCCTGTATACTGGGTGACACAGAAGGCTCCCAGCTTCAGGCAGAGCTGAAGCAGGAAAAGGTGTTGCCAAAGGTTCCAGCCAGTGCCTTCAGCCCTGCCCACCCCCCCCATCCCCCACTTCCCCCACCCCCCCACCCCCCACCCCCCGCCCGCCACTGCCCACCACCGCCCACCGGCGGGCCCAGAGGGGGTGGGGGGAGAGGGTTAGACGGGTCAGTTGTGGGAAAAGATGGCAGTATGGCCACTGGGTGGAGCTGTGGCTCCCGCAGGGCCATCATAAACTGGACTTGATGCTTGACCTCATTTTTCACCTGGTCCTCACAGGCCCCCATTGGAACAGGAGGACCATGATGCTCCTTTGTGTCTATGAATCAGGGTCAACTCAGAACCTTTTGTCCAACAGTCCTAGTACACAGTCACCCCAATCAATGGCCATCGGTTCCTAAAATGAAGAACTGGAGGGACTGTCACAGTCTGTACATGCTAGTGTTGCAGGGTCCTTCCTCCAACCACCTCTTTAGTTAGTGGGTTCCAGATCTCAAAACTGACTCAAGTTTGGGAACTGAGCAAGAGATCATGCTTGTATTGAAATGACTGCCCTTAGCTTCTTGCTCTTCCAATTCTGCTTTAAAAAAAAAAAAAGATAGATAAGGGATCAGTAAAAAATGGTCCATGGACCAAATCAAAACAACCACCGCTTTTTGTAAGCTGAAACACAGCTACACTCATTTGCTGACATAGTTGTCTATGGCTGCTTTTGTACTACAACAGCTGATGTGACCTATAAAACCTAAGATATTTACTATCCAGTCCTTTACCAAAAAAAGTTTGCTGACTCCTGTTACAGATACTAAGCTGCACCCTTTCTGTCTCCCTATTTGGCCCCCAGATGCAAAACCAACACCATGCCCCGTTACCTATCTCCATGACACCCTGCTGGCAAAGCCTACTAATTGCCCTCCAACCTTGCCTTCTGGTGAGGAAGGTAATTCTGGCCTTGGGACTTTTGACAGTTGAATGCCACTCCTGGCCTCCATCAGTCTTCACATATGCTAACATGTTCAGTTTATAATCACTTCTCAGAACTTCCACCATCCCTGGCCTGCAGAACTTCCTAGTGATGTTGGTGCCCCTCCTGGTGCTGTGCTCTGTGCTCTCTCATAGGACATACTCCTTGTGGGTCTTCTGATCTTAAGTAACACACCCTTCCCACATGCCCACTTCCATCCATCTCTTTTCTCCTTCTTGTGCTGCCTGCCGGGATGAAGAAGAAAAGGAAGGAAGTTTGGGGGTGGGGGTGGAGGAAGCATCCTACACTGCTGAACAGAGCTTTGGTAATGCCAAGGGGGAGACCTTAGCCAAAGCCGAGCATCAGGGGAAGGCCCATCTCTCCTAGGAGTAGGCTGTGCTAATGCAGAGAGGCCTCAGAGCACCGCAGCTGGGGCCCCAGTTCAGTTATGGTTCCCACAGGTAGAGGTGTGCAAGACATAGTCTCCTGACCATAATGGGAACAGAAAGAAGATTAGGGTGGAGGTGACACAGCCTGCTTTAAGTGCCAGTCTGCATCCTTCACGTTAGGTGGGACTCATAAGGTGGCACAAGCAGCAGCTTGTCACCTTACAAGTTTGCCACCTCTCTTGGGGAGCAGAGGGTGGGTCAGTAGAATAAGAGGACTCCCAGAGGGACTGCAGAGACAGAGGGTGACTCATGTGTGCTTTACCTCCTCTCCTTACCATTATGCTTTCAACCCAGATGGGAAAGGGGCCTCTGCCCTCATTTAGAAGCAGTCTCTTCTCTACTCCCCTCTTCTGAGAGGGTCCATTTGTGGACCTCAAGGTTTGTCCGAGGCCCAGACTGTGAGGCAGTCAACAGCCAGGAACATCTCATTCGAGATGAATTCGTTTGCCTGGATGTGGCCACCGCAATGTACAAAGAGACTGGCACATCATTAAGTGAAAACAGCAGTCCAGAAGCCAAGGCTGTCTTGTGTTAAGTAGCACTGGGAAAGCGTTAGGGCTCACCTCAGGTGTGCACACTTACCCCCAGGGGAAACTGAATGATGCCAGGTCCTCCAGTTTGAAAAGCTGGCTTCCAACCCTAGCTGTGCTCTTCCCCCAGAGTTAATAAGGTACAGAAGAGCTGGAGCTGAGTGGTACAGGCCGAAGATCCAGAAATGCAGGCTCAGCGAGGCAACATCAAAGATAGCTTTCTTGAGGTGGTGGTGGTGGGGAATCGACTCAGAACAGCCGTAATGGGACTGTCCTTGCCACTCTGGAGTTGTTCATTCCTCCTAGAGGCTTGGCTTGGCTTCTGTCAACTCTAGCATCATTATCATCTCAAAGCAAGGCTCCTGCACTACGTCTCACCCAGTTCCAGTCTCTTCATCGCTTGTTTCTATCAGAGAGGTGTGGGGCTTTGCAGTCAGCCTAGAATTAAAACAGCCTTGCAGGAAAATCAAAGAGTTCTGTGCTGTCCTCCCACTCACCTCTCTACTAGCAGAGATGCTCAGGCCTCCTCCACTTCCATTCTTGCGATATTATCAGAATGCATTAAGAGGATTAGCAGATGAAATGGTGTATCCATGTAACTCCCTATCCTTGGTATAGTTTTACCGCAAGAGTTAAGGTAAAACTCTTACATTCTATTGTTACAATCTCTTGTGTCTAGGGTCTCCAGCCCAGGGAAATTCCCCTGCAATGCAATAGCTTTGGGTTTTTCCATAAACCAAATCCCAGCTCCACCCCTTGTCCTCATCCGGAAAATGGTGACAAGAACAGTGTTATGGGGATGACCACCTACTACCACTGGTACAAGATAACACATATGTAAAGCGGCACCTGGCATGTGACAGATGCTCCACAGAGCTGGGGCTCTGAGTGCTGGGCTTGAGAATAGGCTGCAAGTATAGTGGGATCAGAAAGATGAAAATACTCTAAGAAATTTAACAAAAAAAGGAAAAAACCCAATAAGCAATGAGAACAGATGAGTGGCTGACAGCAGGACTGCACCTAGGTGCTGGTCATTGTCCTCTTCTTCCTTGAATTCCTGGGTGAGCAGGCATGGACATACCTATGCTCCTAAATAGCATCTTCATTATTAAATTAGTTCGTGCATATTAAAACACTTTGAAAATTGTAACATTCTAGAGTCACCTGAAAGACAATGACAATGTTAGTGCTTCTAGTTGTAATAAATGGAGATTTGTTCAGGTTACTTCAGAAATGGGAAAGGTAGGAAGGAGATGGGAGGGAGGCATTATAAAATACCTGTGGAAAATAGTAAACTTAGCTCTGCACTCAAATCCCATAGGAACCTAAGAAAAGAGCCTTCTACAGGAAAATGGCTCAGGTTCCATGGCATTTTGAGGGATCTGGTCACCTTGTCGCCTTTTTTAGAAGCGGAAGTTCATGGTTCCTTACTCCTCACTTAGCTATTCTCTGTCTGCTTTCTATGTCTTCTTATTTCTCCTTCAATGACTAAAGGGCTGATTCCAAGTGAGTATTCTAATACATATTCCCAAGACAGTAATCAACAAAGCCAGTGAGATTCTCTGTAGTTCCCATTTAGGCAGTTTTTACTGCCAGGCTAACTTTTCACCAACTGGCCTCTGGGTTTGCTGCCATTGGGTTAGGTGCCCATCCCAGATCCTATCAGCTGAGGCCCAGTGTGGAAGTTCGGGGGAATAAAAACACAGGACTTGCCCACAGTGAGATCTCTGGCCTGTAATGTTTTTCTTAGAACAGGACACTGAGTGTGGCTGATGATAAATTACACAACTGGAAAAGAAAGAGGGAGGGGAAAAAAATAAAAGCCCTCAAGCCCAACATCAGACTAAGACTCAGGATCCCTTGCTGGCTCAGTTGGTAGAACATATGACTCTTGATCTTAGGGTAGTGAGTTTGAGCCCCATGTCAGGAGGTAGACTGACTAAGTATTAAAATAATATTTTTTTAAATCTCTAAAAACAAAACCCTCAAAGACTCAAAAAGTTAGAAAAGTGTACTTGTAAACTTTATCAGACATTTCACACAGATTACTTTCAAACACCTCACTGTTTAAGCAAAAGTTCAGACCATACAGAAAAGCATGACTTACCTAAAACTATAGTTGAAAACCCTCAGCCAGGGGCACCTGGGTGGCTCAGTGTGTTAAAGCCTCTGCCTTCGGTTCAGGTCTCCATCCTGGGATCGAGCCCCACATCGTGCTCTTTGCTCAGCAGGGAGCCTGCTTCCCCCCGCCCCACCCCGCCTGCCTCTCTGCCTACTTGTGATCTCCGTCTGTCAAATAAATAAATAAAATCTTTTAAAAAAAGAAAGAAAGAAAGAAAACCCTCAGCCAAATTTCATCAGAGACAACACTAGAACCTGCAGAACGAGGGGAGCAAAGAGAACCACAAGATGGCAGCATTATCCCATCCATGCTCTATCGGGTTATAAATCTAAGACTGTTGAGCTGTTGAACCTGCTCTAGACCAGCACACCTTCTTCCTTGAAGCTGTTTTTAAGAGACTGGAACAGCCCGTAGTTGACAGAGAAAGTATAAATCTAAAAAGCACATGATCTCTGTGCTCATTTGATTCCCCAGATCTGGCTATCATGTTTTTAGTCTAACTGAATTAATGGAAGCAGTAACTTGGATTACCCAAGGACTGCAGGCTCCTGAGGCTAGTCTACATTGTAGAATTTAATCTTTTTATTGTAATATTCCTTATTTGACACTTACAGAATCCAGTTTTTTAATTACAGCTATTTTTAATATCTGTATCTGTCTCTCCTACCAGATTCATTTCAGGCTCTTAACCGAGGTTAATTTCCTATGGCAGCTTGGCTAGACCATAGTATCTAGGTATTTGGTCAAATGTCAGTCGAGATGTTGCTGTGAAGGTTTTTCTTAGACTTAAAGCATACTCTCCCTAATGCAGGTGTACCTTAATCAGGTGAAAGCCTCTAGACAAAAAGACTTATTAGGTCCCCTGAGCAAGAGGGAATTCCCTCCAGAATGCCTTTGAACTCAAGCTGCAACATCAGCTCTTCCCTGGGTCTCTGGCCTGTAGGCCTGCCCTGCAGATTTTGGAATTACCAAGCCCCAGAATCATGGGAGCCAACTACTCCTGAAAATAAACTTTCTCCTCTCTCTCTAAACACACACACACACACACACACACACACACACACACACACACACACACCCTATTGCTTCTGTTTCTCTGAAGAACCCTGACTAAGACACCAACTATAGACCAGGCACTAACAGCACTATGGAATAAAAAAAGAGACTACAAATTATCTTTGATCCTGAGATACATGTGAGCACAGAACTAATACTGTAAATGTGAAGGCCTGTGCATTATTAAGTACAACAGAACACAAGAAAAAAATTCTTTAGGAAGTGGTTTGGAAAAGACTGCAAAGAACAAACAGGTGTCTCAATGGGCAGACATTACAGGATGAAGGATCCCTGCCCCCAGAAACCCAGGGAGCCAAAATCAACATGTAAAAAGGGGCAAAAGAAGCACCACTGCCCTGTGGCTATGAGTGACCTCAAGCTACTCTAACATCCACCATTTCCCGAGTTCTACTTTGTTTTTATGTGGATATCATAAAACCTTATAAATTAGAAAGCCAAAAACACTCATCCCACCTTACAGTTTAGAAAACTGAGGTACATGAGGATCAAACAAGTCCAAGGCCCGAAGATAATCAGGAGTATAAATCACACGAGCCTGACTTCAGAGGCTGCAGTCCCAACCACTATACTCCGAAAGCCCTACACACTGTAGTTTTATGACCAAAGCAGAGGCCAGAACCTTCCGGTCTGTATACGCATTTTTGTTGCTTAGGATTCCCACATTCCCTTGCATAGTGTTCAATATACTTTTTGACTGCCTTTTCCAAAGTTCTAATAAAAGTCAAGCCTAGAATAGGAGTAAGCAGCACCCACACATGTCCAGAGATTTTCAGCCCCATCCTTTTCCAGTCAGGAACACTGCAGGCCTCCTGAAGCATATTAAGAATATATTTATGATCTAAACCAGAATGAACAGCCAGCTACAACCTTCTTTCCAATTTACGATGAAGTGACAGTAGGAGGGCGACCTTATGCTAAATAGGTGGATTTTACTAATTTATTATTCTGTACACGCCTATTAGCTTCCCTTCTTTTCAGGCTACACAGGTCTGCAAAAGATCATTACCTTTCCTTCTACTTCAGTCTTGGCCTTCCCTTGTCTCCTTCTTGATTACCATTTCCACGCTGCCCCAAATTTTACTTCTCTTTGTTGCCCTTCCTTCACACTGTGTTTCTTTGGAATTTTTGCTCTAAGTGCTTTTCAAACTAGTTATTAGAATATCTCCCTTGACTACTCTCTTCACTCTCTTAATGGCTTTGAAATAAACCTAGTCTCACCCAAATGCTAACCAGAAGATTGGATGGCCTCTGGCCTCATACATTCAAACAGAACTAAAACAGTATGAAAATGCAAGAGAACAAATCTTAAATAGCTGATTAATCTGTATAAACATAGTCTTTGAACAAATATGCAACATAGGAACTATCTGGGTGCCTGACTGGCTCAGTGGGTAGAGACTGCAACTCTTTTTTTTTCTTTCTTTTTTTAAATTTGTTTGAGAGAGAGAAGGCACGGGGGGGGGGGGGGGGGTGTAGAGGGAGAAGTAGGTTCCCCACTGAGCATGGAGCCTGACGTGGGGCTCAAACCCAGGACCCTGGGATCATGACCCAAGCTGAAGGCAGATGGTTAGCTGAGACACCCAGGCACCCCTCTATCATCTTTCTGAAAAGGATTTCATAAGTAGCCCAGTCATTTTGTAACACAATCTACAGAGAACATTAAGAGGTAGATAATAGGAGAGGAAAGCAAAGGAATGAAATGTTTGAAGTAATATGCATAAAGGGAAATATACAGTGTATGTACAAAACAGCGCTACATAAATGACCTGGGATAATTTGAGACCTTTTTTTTTTTTTTATTAAATGTGTAAAAAGTAGTCCACATTGTACAAGCTCAAAATCAGACAAATGTACAAGGGTGTATAATTGGCATATTTATGAACTATATCCACCCAAACACTCACTGCAGACACAATCCATATTACATTCAATGTCTGCATATTTACATAATACCACAAAGTAAATACAAAATTAATTGTCATCATTTTAGTTCAGTATGTATGTGATATACTTCAAAACAAAGGCAATTTCTTCCACCAAAAAACTAAAAGTAATTATTTTCAAACCAAATACCAATTCATTATATTATGCAAAAATATTTCAAGACTAATATAAGGGTTCCATTTAGGTTTAGTCAGTAAGGTATGTTTCTATGCTACTGAAATACAGCTAAAGTTTTAGATTGTAATTACCAATATAACAGTACTTCTGATTTACAACTGACCTAAAAATAGTGACTGCTAATATATATTCTTGACATTTTAAGAAATCTTCAAAACTTAAATGCAATTCAAAAAGTGTATGTGCCTTGCCACTCACACAATAAACATGATTTACTTTAATACAGGTCACAGAAATTCAACTAATTAACTAGAATTTTGTATCTATTTCCTGCCTGCTATCTATTTCAGTCTTAAATCTGACTTGTATCAAAAGCAGCAGTTCAGAATTCACTTCATAAGATTAATCCCAAGAGTTACCAGGTAGCTTTTAAACTATTTCATTCCTTATAACTATAAATCACTAGACAGTCCAGATGGGTAGTTCCCTGTATTGGACTTGTGTGGGAGCTCTTAAAATTAGCACGGGCCCACCTCAGAACTAATGAGTAAGAATCTTCCAGAATGTCTGTTTTGTTTTGTTTTATTTTTGTTTCAAGTTCCCAGGTGATAATGGCATACAGCCTAGTGTGAACCTCTGACCTAGACCACTAGACCAGTGGGTCTCAACTTTTAAGATACATCAGGAATCACTGGCGGGGGGGGGGGGGGGGGGGGGGGGGGAAAAAAAAAAAAAAAAAAAAA
>NW_019154088.1:13707171-13759311 GCF_002288905.1 Enhydra lutris kenyoni | reverse complement strand
AAAAAAAAAAAAAAAGACAAAACAAACAAACAAATAGATTTGCTTCGGTTAGATTCAGAGCTTGGTGTCCAGGAACCAGCATTTTAAATAATCACTGTAGCTGGCCCATAAACCACTCTGAAAAACAATGCACCACCTTTCTAAATGAGGACATTCAGCAATTCAGGTGTTAATGACTCCTGCCCTGGGCAAGTTTTAGCTAGTGTCTGAGGGCAAATGTGGCCTTTTAAGCTAAGATAAGATCTATTTATATTTTTAAATATCCAGTAAAGTCAAGTAAATTGTGAGATCATAATTCATTCATTAAAGGGACTGGCTTTCCAATAAACTGTTTAAAACCTTTAAACAGACCAGTTTTGAGCAGTCAGCTTAAATCTAAAGCCCTCTCCCTGATTAACTGGCCTGATATGAGATCAGAGGTAGTGATTCCAGCTTACCAAAATGTAATGTAGACTACAAAAGATACACAGTTCTAAGCATACACCTTTATAGGTTCTGTACAATCTCTATGTAATAGAGATTGAAGACCAGTTGGATATTAAATAACACTAAAACAATGAATAATATACTCTCAATCTTAAAAAATGAAACTTCATGTAATATTTCCCTCACATAGGTTCTACTGAAAATATGGAGGGGAACAATCTAGAAAATACTAAAGGTATCATGCTACCTCTGTGTGAAGAAGCTATTTGCTAATTTTTCCACCATTCTTATTATTATTTATAAAATGGGTAGTTGCTATAGGTATCATTCTACTTTACGAATTTTTTTAAAAGCACAGAAAAAATAACCACATGTAAGGCCACAGAGCAAATCAGAGGACAGACAGACCTAGCAACAGACCTTCCAACGGAAAGTTGGACTCATATCTTATCAATTTGACAACTAGATCTCAGTGTGTGACAACTCTAAGTATTATAAATATTGTAGCCTACTTGAGCATGTGACAGCTCTATCACCCTTGTCAGACATCAGAAGTAGGGATCATCTACTTTCAGCACGGAGAACATACGAACGAAAGAGCAACATTAGGAAGCAGAGGAGATGGTTAGCAGGATCTGTCTGGAATCTTGCCCACCTGTCCCACGTTTAAGATGCTATTTCCTGTGTACACATGTCTCCATCATCTTCTTCACAAAGGCTTATACCAACTCTTTTCCAATGGCATATGTGATTAAACAGTTAGCATTTCTTCTTAACCAAACAATGAAAAGGCAATTACCAAAAACCAGCACTGGGTTGCCAGAAAGGCAAGTTATTCCATAAATGAGAAACTGAATCTTTTAAATCCACACTTACCAAGATGCTACAAAACTCATCCTAGTTTTTAATCACTTAGAGTCTATACCATGTCCCAGTTTATATATCATTCAAGGCCAAAATAATAAATTTGAAAATTACGCACAACAGAAGTTGGAAAATTACACATAAATACTCAAACCGAGTGACATTATGTCTTCTGCTTGGGGGGAAGCTTCTTGAATGTAGAAATGAAGATACGGAGATAGCAGTCCTGGGGAAAGAACTGCAAGACGTGAGACAGTGGTGTAAGGCACTACCTTCACTCTAGTCTACACTGAGGCCACCCTGGATGCCGGCCACACGGGCAGGAAGTGGGGACACACACGCACTCTCTCGGCTTCTCATGTCCTCTTAGCTGGTTTGGCAGTTAACTGCTTTTCTCTTTCAAATTCCTTCTCACGTTGCTGCTCCCTTTCCAACTCTTCTTTCTGCCTCTTCTGCTGCAGTTTAAGGGCTCTTTTCTGTGTCAAAAAAATTTAAAACCGAGAGAACAATCAAGGCTTATCAGCTGTGGCCTCATTCAAAGTAGCATCGCTCTGACTTGAGGTAATCCACATGTGTTAATAAATTTCATGTTTAACTTTTAAATTTGCTCTAGGTAATTTAAGGTCCTCCTTAATATAAAAAAAAAAATTAATTTCTTACTCCAAACTTACTGAATGAGAACAGCAGGGAAAATGAAAACACAAGTATCTTAGTCCAGCTATTAGTAGAAAAGCCCAGAGTAGAATGTGTTTTAAACAATGAACCATGAATTAAGTATGTTATTGAATATGAATATCTAAGAAGTCAGAAAATGAATACTGAAAAAAAAAAGAAAATTAAACCTCTACTTCTATAAAGAAGGTGAAAGAATTTTTGACTCACTTTTAACTTGGACGTCTTTTCATGAAGCATCAGCATCTCTTTTCTTATATTCACCAACTTGGCATGATAGTGTTTAGCTTCAGTGAACTAACCATGGAAAAGGAAATGAAAAGTCAAGTTAAAATAGGCTGAAATTTTTAAAAAGGGGGCGGGGGGAACAGATTGAAATAGTAAAATGGATGAGTTATAAATTACATTTCGTTCCACCTCAACTGGTCACATCTTTTAAAGCCTTAATTATCCCCACATTTTAACGCCAAAATTCAAATTTCCATTTAAACCATTAATAGGTATTTGAAAACATTTGATTTAGTTCAAATTGAAAACAGTTACTAAACATAAAATAGTTATATTGTGTACAGGTAATGTTTTGCTTTAAAAACACACATCATAATCCCAAAATTTTATTAAAACTATCCAGTAATGCTATCGGTTTCATGTAAGAAAAAGTAGAACATTCTACTGTCTTGACAATGGAGAGCCTGAGCCAGGGTACACAGGACAATTTCAGTGAAGTGTCCATCCATCAGGAAAAACCAAGCTATGGCCAGAGGATCCTGAGAGGGCTGTGGACAAACCTGGTCATGTTCCTTGGGCTTCTAAAGTCAGACCAAGCAGAACCACTTCTGTAAGGACACTTTTCTTCCCAAGCCATGCTATATATAGACATTCCATCTCAACCAGAGATGGGAGCAAAGGAAAAAAGCACCTCATTCTCAGGAGCCAAGGTTAACAGAAAGAGAAGACCAAGTAACAATAACGAGAGAAGCACCAGTAAAGAAATTAGCAACCTACATATATCCACAAGTAAAGTCTTAAGTCTGATGAGCTCTAGAACTCACAGACTCTCTTCCTTCTCTCTTTCTCTGAGCCTTATAGTTTTCAGATTCTGAATGATAACCGAACCACTCTTGGGCTGAGAGAGTTAAAAACAGGAAGACCCCTGCAGACTGAAGCAATACTATTACAACTTCTTGGTTCATTCATTTAGCATTATTCACTCAGCAAATGTTTCTTCTGCTGCAATATGAATTCAGCGGGGAAGACAAAAGTAGGTCAGCATAGCCTTGTCCACGTCCTTCACAAGTTAGAAAACCATTAAGTGGAAGACTTTGTATTTACTACCCCAGGCCTCTGCCTAATGCTAGAGAAGATGAACTCTGTTTTTGATCATTACAAAGGGAAAACATTAATGACCCACATTTGTTCAACAAAAAGTCCATTTTTTGACATACATATGAAAGTCCATAAAATCACGCAAACCAAGCTACTGCTTAATGTTGAGGTGAAAAGAAAGCTAGCCACAAATTCCTAATTTCTGTTAATTCCCTGTTTCTTAAAATAGAGTATCAGTTCCTCTCATCAAAAAGTTATAAAGCTTCTGATGAAATTCACTACTATCACATATACTGAAAGATATAAGGATCTATAAGAGGACACCCGAAGGGTCCATTTCAGTATTATTAGGTTATGGTATTATGAATGGACCATTCATAATAAAGTACTGATTTTTAAAAAGTCACGTAACTGATTAGGAGAAGAGATGTACTTTCCTTAAGGGGAAACAGTACCCTTAAAGTTCCTTACTTTCAGTTCTTTTAGTTCTCTTTTAGAAGTCTTTAATTATTATGAGCAAATCTATTCCAGACATTCACAAATAATTTCCATTTTCTACTACAAGTTCAACATTTGAAAGATAACAATTCAAGACAATGGAAGTTCTAGTAAAGTAAATCAAGGTTTCCTGTTAAAAGACAAATTCTAAACATTAAAAATCAGAGGAAAAGATCCTAAATGTACCTAAGTACAAAGTTGCACAGGATAAACCCAGCTATTTCTAAGCCACTTCTCATTACGCTGTGTCAACTAAATAATACTTACCAAAGCATTAATATCCAACATAGAATGACATTCTTTAAATTTCGAAATCTCTTGTTCCAGTGTGTCTAGTAATACAACTTGGTTCTGTCTGAAACAAAAGCACATAGCCAAAATAAATTGTACATACTGTAAGTGCTGGAATCACACTTCATCTTGGTTAATGTCAAAGGTAAAAATTAAGTTGAATATGTATTGCCTTTCTGAGGCTTATTTGGTTTAACAAAATATTTTTCAAAATAATATTCCAGGGGACTGGGTAGCTCAGTTGGTTAAGTGTCTGATTCTTGATCTCAACTCAGGTCTTGATCTCAGGGTCATGAATTCAAACCCCACACTGGGCTCTACATTGGGCATGGAGCTCACTTGAAAAAAAAAAAAAAAGATAAAATAACAATAATAATGTTGTTATTATTACTTCAAAGCCTCATTCTGGTAACTGTAAATCTTTTATTCTTGCCTAAATGAATAATAATTCTATTAACTGAATCTAACTCCACAGTTAGAATCTAACTCCAATCACCAAATCATTTAAAATCATTTTATTATTTGCTATTTCTAGCAACTCTGTTATCCAAAAAAGTTTTTTATACTATCTTGCCCCCAAAACTTGATTTTATGTATTTTAAAACTGCAAAATTACCATAAAGGAAATGAGGAGCAACGACTTTTTAGATTAGAGTTGGGGAAAATGCAGTTATCAATGCATTTAGTGAATACTAAATCAAAAGAGGTAAGTAAGATGAAAAAAAAAGGACTAGGAAACACAAAATTCCCCATCAAGAACCAGGTGTGTGGGGACGCCTGGGTGGCTCAGTAGGTTAAGCCGCCGCCTTCGGCTCAGGTCACGATCCCAGCGTCCTGGGATTGAGTCCCACATTGGGCTCCTTGCTCGGCAGGGCGCCTGCTTCTCCCTCTGCCTCTGCTGCCACTCTGCCTGCCTGTGCTCTCTCTGACAAATAAATAAATAAAATCTTAAAAAAAAAAAAAAAAAAAAAAAAAAGAACCAGTTGTGTGACCTTGGATATTTAGTTTATTTCTCTGGTCCTAAATTTCTTTATTTATAAAGTGAGAAGGTCCAACCAGGTAACTTCTAAGGGTCCTCATTAAAATTCTGATTCAAAACCTTTCATTGAAGAACAGAAGCCAACTTCCCTGATACTCCACTCCAGATCAACCAGCACTAGTAGCACAGGAATAAGTAACACTGTTTACTTAAACACTTACTGTTTAAGTAAACATTAAAATGTTTAATGAATTAAACATTTTTTTAAAATATTTTTTTATTTGACAGACAGAGATCACAAGTTAGGCAGAGAGGCAGGCAGAGAAAGAGAGGAGGAAGCAGGCTCCCTGTGGAGCAGAGAGTCCGACGTGGGGCTCGATCCCAGGACCCCGGGATCATGACCTGAGCCAAGGCAGAGGCTTTAACCCACTGAGCCACCCAGGTGCCCCTGAATTAAACATTTTAAAGAATACTACAGGCAAAGCAAAATATGACATATTTCCTTGCAAAACTATGTTAAACAGAGAATGAAGAAAAAAAGAAATAGCAATGAGGAGAATGAAGAGCAGTTATACCTCCACCATCCAGCAAGGAGTGTGGCATTCCCCTCAGGTAACAAGTTTGTCTGTTCAGCTCTGAGTGGACACCACAGAAAGTGAAAAATGTTATGCCCCAATAGTGGGTCCGTGATTAAAGGAGCGAGACTGATACAAAGCGAAGGTCAAGCAAAGCTTTATTTCACGCCAAGCATCAAGAATCTAACCGAACGTTCGGGGACGCACCTCTTACAAGAGAGGGCGACCCTTCTCTGTTTCACAGTCTAGCTTTTAAGGGCAAAGGCCATGTGGTCGGGCCTGGCCACGAACAGGTGGCCAATGAGATTGTAACACACACAGGAAACTCCAGTGATGCTAGGTGACCAATTGAGTTACAATTTACCCTAGTAGACATTTGAACCAGCCTATTACATCTTGATTGGGATTGGTGCCCAAAAGGCTCCCAAAGGGCGGGGCCCATACTCCTTGGTAACCAGGGAGACAGTATGCATCCCCCCACTGATCGGATGTCTCCACCTGGCCTGACCCACCTTTGCATCTGGGCTTTGTTACCTAGAGCTGGTTTCTGGGACTTGTCTCCAAGTATCCCCTGGGGGAAGGGGAGCAGAGAGTTTCTAAATAGGTCCTTACACTATAAAACTACACAAATCAAAACAGCATGATAATGTGCTATGGTGAGTGCTGTGAAGTGTGTAAACCTGGCGATTCACAGACCTGTACCCCTGGGGATAAAAAGATATTATATGTTTATGAAAAATAAAATTTAAAAAAAAAAAAAACAGCATGATAATGGTGAAAGAACACATTGATCAATGGAACAGTATAGAAAGCTCTTAAATAGACCCACACAAATTGAGTCAATGGTTCTCTGACAAAAGAACAAAGGCAATGCAGTAGAGCAAGGATAGTCTTTTCAACGAAGATGAGGGAACAATTGGACAGTGATGTGCAAAGAAATTAACCTAAACACAGACCTTCTAATTTCATAAGAATTAACTCAAAGTGGACCACAGATCTAAAAATAAAATGTAAAACTCTAAAAAATCTAGAAGGAAATACAAGAGAAAATCTAGGTGATCCTGGTTTGGAGATGAATCTTTACACAAAATATCAAAAGTATGATCCATGAAAAAAAATGTTGGCATAAGTCAGACTTTTAAAATAAAAAACTTATAAAATTATTTAATTGATTAAATTAAAAACTTCTGCTCGGGAGCGTGGATGGCATAGCTGGTTAAGCGTCTGCCTTTCGGGGTGCCTGGGTGGCTCAGTGGGTTAAAGCCTCTGCCTTCGGCTCAGGTCATGATCCCGGGGTCCTGGGATCGACCTGGGATCGTCGGGCTTTCTGCTCAGTGGGGAGCCTGCTTCCTCCTCTCTCTCTCTGCCTGCCTCTGCATACTTGTGATCTCTCTCTGTCAAATAAATAAAATCTTTAAAAAAAAAAAAAAAAAAAAAAAAAAAGCCTCTGCCTTTCAGCCCAGGTCATGATTCCAGGGTTGTGGGGTCAAGCCCAGCACTGGGCTCCCTGATCAGCCGGGAGCCTGCTTCTCCCTCTGCCCCTTTCCCCCACTCGTTCATATGCGCGCTCACTCTCTGCTGGAAATCAATAAATAAAATTTTTTAAAAAATAAATAACTTCTGCTAAAAAACAAAAAACAAAAAACAAAAACAAAAACAAAAACAAAACAAAACAAAACCAAAAAAACTTCTGCTCTGTAAAAGACACTATTAAGAGAAAGAACAAAAAGGCAAACCAAGCACTTGGAGAAAATATTTGCAAGACACATAGGATTTGTATCAAAAGTATACAAGGAACACTTAAAACTCAACAATGAGAAAATAACTAAACCAATTTAAAAAGAGGCAAAAGCGGCGCCTGGGTGGCTCAGTGGGTTAAAACCTCTGCCTTCGGCTCAAGTCATGATCCCAGGGTCCTGGGATCCAGCCCTGCATCCGGCTCTCTGCTCAGCGGGGAGCCTGCTTCTCTCTCTCTCTGCCTGACTCTCTGCCTACTTGTGATCTCTGTCTGTCAAATAAATAAATAAAATCTTTAAAAAATAATAAAATAAAAAAAAAAGGCAAAAGATCTGAATAGAGAACTAGATTAAACTAGCATATAATCATGGATTAACTATTAGGTAACTGGTCTGATTAGCGTATAATCATGGATTTGTCTGATCTTTGTCCCAGGTTCCTGACATGCCTATTTTAAGACACTTGTAATTCCCCAAATGATAGGAGTATCTTCATTATTCACAAATCCCTCTTGGAGCATCCCAGAGTTTATACTACTGAGGTGATAAGGGCTGGTCATGCAGGAAAGATCAATCATGTGGTTAAAGGGTTGGGGCTTTGAACCTTGTGATATCAGTCCTCATGATACCATGACTGTTACCAGTCTTCTCTCCACAGAAGGGAAGTGGGGGGAGAGTGCTGGAGAGTGAGTTCAATTACATGGCCAATGATCCAATCAATCATGCTTACAGAGCAAAGCCCCAATAAAAACTTAAAGCACTGAAGCTCATGGGGCACCTGGATGGCTCAGTGGGTTAAGCCTCTGCCTTCGGCTCAGGTCATGGTCTCAGGGTCCTGGGATTGAGCCCCACGTCAGGCTCTCTGCTCAGCCGGGAGCCTGCTTCCCCCTCTTCTCTCTGCCTGCCTCTCTGCCTACTCGTGATCTCTCTCTCTGTCAAATAAATAAATAAAATCTTAAAGAAAAAACAAAAAAACAAAAACAAAAAAACCAACACTGAAGCTCAGTAGCGCTTTCTGGCAAACACATTGATGTGCCAGGAAGGTCACGTGCCCTAATTTCACTAGGAGAAGGGCGCCTGGATGGCTCAGTTGTTTGGGCATCAGCTCAGGTCATGATCCCAGGGTCCTGGGATCCAGCCCCAAATGGGGCTTCCTGCTCAGCAGGGAGTCTGCTTCTCCCTCTCCCTCTGCCTGCTGCTCTCCATGCTTGTGTTCTCTCTCTCACTCTATATCTCTCTGTCAAAAAAATAAATAAAATCTTCAAAAAAAAAATAATTTCAATAGGAGAAAACACAGAAGCTCTGTGGTGAAGATAACTCCCAAACCTGCCCCATGTGTCCCTTCATGCAGCTGGTCCTAATGTGTATCCTTTATAATAAAATAGTAATTCTAAGTAGTGTTTTCATGATCCGTAAGTCTAGGCACTCTAGAAGATTCCACAGAATATTTAGCTACCTTATCAGGCAGAAATGACTGGCTTTCCTTTCCCTTAAAGTTTTGTATAATCTGTGGCACATATGCTGGGAGTGACTGGGAGGCCTTGATGCAGTATCTAGGGAATGATCCTGTGAGAAAAAAACTATTTCCTTGGAAGGTCCAAGCATGAATTATCTCAAAGTGAATCCCACTAAGGATACTTACAAGTACTTTGCTAGAGACTTTTAGGACCTAGGTCCCAGAACCTCTTTTTTCTTTCTTTCCAATGTTCTTAAAATGATGAACACATGTACAAGAATATTCATAATCTTTCTTATATATAAAGTCAAGTTTTGTTCTTGGTCTTCCCTATCCACTGTTGGCTACAAAGTGAACTTGATTTGTGTCTACCACTACCTTCTCCTTCACCTGTGTAGGCCTGTAAGCCTACATGTAAACCACATGTAAAGTGGCTTAATGAAAATTAAACTGTTTGATAACACAGCCAGTACTGGATCCCAGCTGCCTCTCAGTTCAGGACTCTTTCCCCTAAATCTTTATCAGCAGTGGGATTTGTGGAGAGAATGATGAAAGAGGCAACTACTAGAAAACACCTCTCTTTTTTCTTTCTCTGAATTTTGCGTATCTTTCCTTAATGCTACAGAGGTAAATAACTGCTTACTCATCATATTTAATTATGAATTCTACCACTAAGCACTACCTGTGTAATCTTTTTCAATTTACTGACCTTTCTGGACCTCGGTTTCCTCAACTATAAACAGCAATAATATTAATACTTCATAAGGCGTTGGGGTTGAGATACAGTATATAACGTCCTGGGCAAGTAGTCTATATAGTAACAGCAGCTGAGTTTATCATCATCGTCACCATCATCATTTAGGTGCCTTGGAAGGTAAGTGAGATTACTTAAAACACTGAATTGTAGCCAATGTCATCAATTAAGCTCTGCAATTAAACTGTGCTTCCCAGCTCCCCGTAAGCAAAGTGCTATCCAGACATGTTTTGCTTGCAGTTTATTTTTCTTCAGTCTGACATACTTCATCCGAACTCCCCTACAAAATTTTTATGACTTTTTGCCACAAAAATGGACTGGCTTTCAAATATAAGGAATACTTGAGAATCGAAATCAATTTTCCAGCAGATACTATTCAAACCACCAAAGATCACATTTAAAACAAAGACTGATCACTGGAACATCGATGAAAAGGGGCAGGTCTGTCTGCCAGTAATTAGTGCTGAAAACTGGAAGCCAGAAGCCAAAACCAACCAAGTAATCCTGTCCCTCATAGTACTGGTGAATGACCACCAGCCGGAGCACACACTTAGAGCTGATCTAGCTGAACAATACTCTAAGGGCCATAAAAAATTCTGTCACAATGCTGAAGAGTTTACAAAGAAATACAGGGAGAAGCGACCTGTGGACTAAACTCTGCCAGGGCTGATTCCAGTAAGTGTGACCGGAGACCCAGGCAGCGCATTCAGACACCCCTGCAAAGCAGGACTCTGTGGAAAACTGACACGTGCCGCCGCCTGGCATTTGCTTGTGGCAGTTACTCACTTTCTACAGTTTTCTTAATCAAAAGTGGTCTAGGGAGCCTGTAAAGGAAAGATTAAAAATTTAAGATGTTCTAGTTCTGCTTTCTTTGTTTTAAAAATCACTGCTTCAATCTATTTAACAAAAAAAGAAATACAAGGACTACCACACACTAGGGATTAAAAAAAATGCCACTGGAACTAGCAGAAAACCAGGAGTATCCCACATAGAGGAGAACACAGCACCACTTTCATACTCATTTATCACCTTCAAATCCAAGGATTATAACATTCCTTACTAATATGTAGAAAAGGGACAGTGGTTGATTGATCCTCTCCTTTTGCCCTACTACAGGCTTTTAAGGTAAGTTTTCAAAGTGTAGGTCTTAGAGCAGCAGCAGCTCATAGCTGGTTCACAGCTAACGACCATGAAAAGAAATGATAGGCCAGTTTGGGCAACCAAGCGAGGTCCTACCCAAGAGGAAGTACAAGTTCAGTCTGCTCTTCTGGGAGCTGATAAAGTTAGTATTTATTTTGCATATTGATCCTACTTCATGAAATCCCTTTTTTCTCTTGGTATATCCTCCAATCCTTTAGTTAAGTAGACTTATCTCCTAGAATTAAATGGGTCCTCTCAAAACAAGATACTTACAAACTTTTGGCAACTCATGTGAACCAGTGACTGAAAACAAATGTGGCTCTTAAGGAGGCAATTTTGCAACACTACTCAAAAACTGGCGTGTGCCCATCCCGCAACACTCCCAGTAGGCAATGTTTTCATAAAATAATGGTAAAACACCAAAACTAATCAAATAGTCCAGATCAGATTTAGGGGTACCTCTTATAAAAGACCAAACACTCTAAAAGTAACATTCATATCACTTTTTACATTTAAAGTTTTATTCATTTAAGTAATCTCTATGCCCAATGTGGAGTTTGAACTCAGGACCCCAAGACGCAGAGTCACGTGCTCCTGCTTCTGGGACTGAGCCAGCTGGGCACGTCTCACTTTTTACATTTAGATTACTAAGTAGTCCTTCACTCCCAACTGTCACCACTAAAGACAGAACTACTCAATGTTACAAAATGTTATACCTTAATACAGTTTATATACACATATACAATAAGTTATAATTATGCCAAAGGGGAAATGAGTGCATCTAAGGTTTCTGTTAGCTCACGTGAGTTCCTGAAGAGCTTGTTTTGATCTCTGCAAATCTGGCAGGTAGTGAGAAAGCAATCCTTCTGCCAGCTGCTCCACAGCTTTGTCCTCTACAGTCAAGTCCTCCAGTAACCCTTCATCTGGCGAAGTGTCACTTAAACCTGTCCCCAGAAAAAAATTAGATGTAGGAGTTGTGTAAATGGACATGGGAGTAAGAGAGTAGAGGGGAGGGAGGAGGTTGGCAGTGGGGTTCACAGCACACACACAGGATTCTACAGGCATCCTTCCTTTGCTTTTTTTAGTTTTACCTTCTGAGAGTCCTCTAAAAAACAGGATATGAGCACTCAAAAAATGTTTTTAAACTACTAGTATAAAGAAAAATCTGGATTAAAAGAACATTAACACCTGCAAAACATATTCTGTGTGTTTACGTATTTTCAAGGGCAGAGGATTTACAGTTTTCAATGGATTATTAAGAGTCCGAGGCCTAAAAGTGGGAAAAAGTCACTGAATGAAAACAATACATTCTTTTCAAAAGCATGCAGAAATGCAATGCCTAAAAAAAATTTTTCTTCAATTGAATGTAAGTAAAAATGTGGGTCAACATTTACTTTGCATATAGCTTGATATATTATTTACATGTAAAAGGAAGGTTGTTTTATCATTTGTTAGAAGAAGACTTTCAAAGGATTTCTCTTGAGACTTAGCACCTTAATTTACCATAGAAAATAGTGTATAATAATTGCAAGCAAATCTCAACATAATGCCAGGAACTATGCTTCATACTTCTCCTTTGAAAAACAGTGTAAGCACTTGTATCAGCCATTCAAAAACATCTAAAATCAAGACCCATCATTTACTACTCCTACCAAGTAACAGTAATATGGCAAACAACAGCAACTCTCTTTAAGGAAATATAGAAAACAAGTATTACAGACAAATATCAGAAACGTCAACTTTAAGGAATAACAACTAATACACTTCCCTTACATTATATAAACATTTTAACTCACAGACCTCCCCCTACTCTACCCCAATCTTCTGGTTAATTATGAAAGAATCTAACTTACATTTTTAAATACATCAAGTCACTAAATTCGAGGTACTCTATCTTGAGAGGTAAAGTAAGAGAGGTAAAGGGAGAGATTAAGGAAAAAGAAAGGGGTCCTTACCCTACTCATACAAGAAACAATAGATACACACTAATATTAATACCAGGTACTAGTGTATCAGTTTCCAAGGTTATAAGAATGAACTAAGCAACTCCCCTTCTCTGAAAGGGCAGGGAATCATAATATATAAGAAGTGCCATTAGAGAAAAAGAAACTGTTATGGGAATTCAGAGGATAGAAAGATCACGTTCATCTGGGAAGTCTGGGAACAACTTCTAAAAGGAAGTGTGGGAACTGGAGCTTAAGTTTGCAGAATGGATAGAATTTTCTTTTTAAGTATCACTCTTTGTAAGAACTTGAAATACAAAAGAGAGAAGTATAATCTGAAAAGTAAAAATACTATTTCTTGGGGCACGTGGCTGGCTCAGTTGGTAAAGCACATGACTCTTGGTCTTGGGGTTATGAGTTCAAGCCCTACGCTGGGTGTAGAGATTTCTTTAAAAATAAAATCTTAAGG
This sequence comes from Enhydra lutris kenyoni, assembly GCF_002288905.1. Lineage (NCBI taxonomy): Eukaryota > Metazoa > Chordata > Mammalia > Carnivora > Mustelidae > Enhydra > Enhydra lutris. The sequence continues at coordinate 13,746,182 of NW_019154088.1, read as the reverse complement.
GTGGCTGGGTGGCTCAGTCAGTTGGGCGCCTGCCTTAGGCTCAAGTCACGATCCCACTCTGGGATTGAGCCCCACATCAGGCTCTCTGCTCAGAGGGAAGCTTGCCTCTCTTTCTCCTCCTCCCTCTGCCTGCCACTCCTGCTGCTTGAGTGCTCATGCGTGCTCTCTCTGTCAAATAAATAATATATTTAAGCAAATAAATAAAATCTTTAAAAAAAAAAAAAAAAACTCTTTCTCACTCCCTTACTCTAATCACTCTGTAGTTTCATACACAGGCTTCAAAAAAATTATCTCTGCATATCCATGCATAAACCCTGTTTTTAGGGGCACCTAGTGGTTCAGTTGGTTGGGCAACTGCCTTCAGCTCTGGTCATGATCCCAGGGTCTTGGGATCGAGCCCCACATCACGCTCCCTGCTTAGCGGGGAGCCTGCTTCTCCCTCTCCCTCTGCCATTCCCCCTGCCTATGCTCTCCTGCTCTCTGTCAAATAAATAAATAAAATATTTTTTTAAAAATTTATTTATTTGACAGAGAGAGAGAGAGATCACAAGCGGGCAGAGAGGCAGGCAGAGGGAGAGGGAGAAGCAGGCTCCCCGCCGAGCAAGGAGCCCGACGCGGGGCTTGATCCCAGGACCCTGAGATCATGACCCGAGCCGAAGGCAGAGGCTTCAACCCACTGAGCCACCCAGGCGCCCCAATAAATAAAATCTTAAAAAAAAAAACAAAACCCTATTTTAATCATAAATGAAATACAACACATATTGTTCTTCTCTTAAATAGACATTTTAGATATCCTTCCATAAACATATATATGCATCCACTACATTCTTTCTAACATAATAGAATTCTACCATATTTTGTTTACTAGTTCTCTACTATGGACTATTCTCTGTTACGTTTGTATCCCTCCCCCACTCAAAAATTCTTTCGTTTAAGCCCCAACCTCCAACATAAAAGTATTTGGAGGTAGGGGCGCCTGGGTGGCTCAGTGGGTTAAAGCCTCTGCTTTCCGCTCGGGTCATGATCCCAGAGTCCTGGGATGGAGCCCCGCATCCGGCTCTGCTCAGCAGGGAGCCTGCTTTCCTTCCTCTCTCTCTGCCTGCCTCTCTGCCTACTTGTGATCTCTGTCTGTCAAATAAATTAAAAAAAAAAAAAAAGTATTCGGGGGTAGAGCCTTTGGAAAATAATGAGGTTTAGATGAGGACATGAAGGTGGGGCCCCACGATGGGGTTATTATTCTTAAAAGATAAAGAGAATCCAAAACTCTCTCCCTCCACTGTGTGAGGAGACAGTGAGAAGGCAGTTGTCTGCAACATCAGAAGAGGGATCTCACCAGGACCTGACTGGCCAGCACATAGATCCTGGACTTTGTAGAACTCCAGAACTTCAAAGAATAAGTGTCTGTTGTTTAAGCCACCCAGCCTATGGTATTTTGTTGTAGCAGCCCATGTAGACTAAGATACCTAAGAATTGGTATTTAGGTTATTTTCACTTTTTGCTATTTCAAACAATGTTACCATTAGTTTCCTTGCTTGTCTTTGCATATCCATGTCAATGTTTCTGATGTTTCTGTAGCATAAATTCTTAGAAATAGAATGATGGGATAAACGGTTTATGCATTTCTTTTTTTTTTTTTTTTAATATTTTATTTGTTTATTTGACAGAGAGCTAGAGAGGGAGTACAAGTAAGCAGAGCGGCAGGGAGAGGGGGAGAGAGAGAAGCAGGCTCTCTGCTGAGGAGGGAGCCCGATGCGGGGCTCGATCCCAGGACCCTGGAATCATGACCCGAGCCGAAGGCAGCCGCTTAACCAACTGAGCCACCCGGGCGCCCCGGTTTATGCATTTCTTAAACAGACATTGCAAAACTGCCTTCCTAAAATAGGGCACCAATTCATACTCCTACTAACAATCTTTGAAGGCCACTATTTCCAAATGGGTAAGAGTTCTAAAGGAGTGGAAGGAATACCACATGGTTTAAAAAAAAAAAAGGGCAATATAAGGAAAGGTGGAAATATGGGCTTGCTCTAGAAAGAGGATGTAGTTTGGAGTGTCTAGAACATAGGACATATGTTATAGTGATCTTATAAGACCATGTGGCCAGCCCATGAGGAACTTGAGTGTCAAGGGGTTTGGCTCTTTGGTTAGTAAGTAGTAAGGAGCCATTTTAAGGTTTCCAAGCAAGAAAATTACATGACTGGAGCTGTATTTTTGGGAAGTGATATGACAACAGTGGGACAGGTGCAGTGGAAGAGTAAGAGACTGTAAGTGGATAGCCTTAGAACTGTCCTTGAGAGTGAAACTAGAGAGAGGAAATGGAAATTGCATAGCAGAATTCCCTAAATGTAGGTAGGAGGCAAGTGAAAGGAAAGTCAAGAGTAATGTCAAAGTTTGAACTTGGCACCATTAATAGAATCAGACATCGACTTTTACTTATGCACACCCTATATGCGAGGTTAGAGCAAACAACCATGTCAAAATATCCAGAAAGCAGATGGAGAGGCAAGTGAACCCAAGCTGCACATATACACAAAGGAAGTCATATTAATAGAAGTAGCTTATGAAAGAGTAAAGAGGGGGCGATCACTGAGGAAGAGCACGACCAAGAAAGGGCTGAAAGCGCTATTTTTAAGCAGCCCCTATATTCCTAGAACTGGAGGTGAAAGAAACACATCTAAAGCCCTGCAGCCTTCCTCATTTGGGGTTCCTCATCTGAACAGAAACTGTTTTGACTATTTTCTCAATTCTCCTAAGGATGGTACATAAACAGTACCACTCACGATGCCTGGCAAGACAATTTATTACAGTCAATGAATGCCTTTGGGTATTCGGGCTTAAATCTCTCCAGGAACTCAGGCTGAGAAAGCTGCTGGAGGAATGTCAAACAAGCAAGACAGCACTTCATGAGTGTGTGGTCAATAATACTTGGACACCTCAATTCTCTGAACGACAAAACCGATCTTTCTGACAGACTCATCCTCAACTGCTAACATAACCAACAGCCAACAACGTGCTGGAGTCAACACTCAAACGCAGAATGACCTCACCAAACGCAGAATGACCTCACCATCACCCGCCCCCCAAACACCGCCTTCCCTCCAGACTTCATTTCCCACTCATTCAGCTCCGCACCGGGGCGGACGCGATGCCCCACTTCCGCGCTGGGGCCAGAGCCTCAGAGACCAGCAGCTCTGCCGCGCGAAGGAGCCGGGGAGACCCAGCCACTCGGGTCCCGGCCGCCCGCCCCGCCCCATTGCACGTACCCGGCGTCAGCTTCCCGGCCCCGAGGTCGTGGGGTGGCCCTGCCAGGACCCCGTCCGGGGACGTCGGCCCAGAAACACTCATGTCCTTCCCGCTGGGAACAGGGAAGGGGCAGTTGCGCAGACGGTCAGATGCAATAAGAGAGGACCCAAGACGTCCAGCGCTCAGCCGGACAGAAGCGGAGGTCGCACCCGGAAATGACGAAAGCGGAAGATGGTGTGACCTCGGGTCCGCCCCCCTTTTCTAGCCTCCACCTGCCGGACTACTACTCGCGGTGCTCCTGGGACTCCGCGCTGACGTCGTAGTCGGGTAGAGGGCGAGCTATCAGACTCTGCGGAGCCGGGGTCGTGCTCTTGCGACTGGTGGTAGCGGAGCGGGTGGGTAGCGCGTAAGGGAAGAACTTAGTGTTGAACGTGATCGCGCAGTCAGGCTTTGTTCACCGAAGCAGGCACAGCTTTTCAGTTTGTCTGTGTTAAGGAAACGCTTTAAGAACAAGGACTGCGTGGTTTTCCTGCGGTTCAGAACATTTAAAAAAAAAAAAAAAGTAAAAGAGTGTTTAGCTCTTTGAGCTTCATACTTGCTAAATGGAGATTTGCCAGGATTCCGGTCTCCCCTTGTTGATTGTAGATGAATGATTTTAAGGCCTGGGTTGCAGTATCTACTGGACAAATTGATCCAAATTACCGGAAACTGCCCATATAGAGATCCTGCAGGATGATGTCATGATTTTATCAAAAAAACTCAGAAATGGGTAGAGGCAGCCTCAGGCCAAATACAAAGATATTCCTTCCCTACCTTAGACCATCTCACCTTGAGTGTAATAATGGCTTTCTGATGTTGCACCCCCAAATTGCCGGTTCAGTGTTTTATGGGGCAGCCAAAAAAAATTTTTTTTAAATGTGGATTTATGTCAAGCCTCAGAAACATGCACCTGCTCCCCATTGCTCTTACAAGTGCATTCACACCGTTTTGGTCTCCTTTCCTCTCAAGATCAGCTCCTTACTACCTGTGGTAAGCAGAATAATGCGCACGCACACACGCACACACACACACACACACCCCGCAAAATGTACACAGTCTTAATCCCCAGAACCTGCAAATATGTTAAATTTCACCCACAAAGAATAGTTAAGGTTGCTAACCATTTGGCTCCAAAACAGATTATTCTGGATTATTAAAATGGCCAAATCAATCACAAGGGCCTTTGAAATGAAGAGGGAGGTAGAGAGAGATGTGACTATGAAGAATGATGGGAAAGGCTTTGCCTGCCAGTTCTGTGGTAACCTCTAGAAGCTGGAAAGACAAGGAAGTGAAATTCATCCCTAGAGACTCTAGAATGGAACTCAGTCCTGCTGACACCTTAATTTTACCCCAGTGAGACCTGTGTTAGACTTCTGACCCACAGAACTATAAGAAAATAAATTTGTTAAGTTTGTGGTAATTTGTTACCATGGCAATAAAATAATGCACTACCCTTCAAACATCCTTTGTTCCTTCCCAACATACGACTAAAACTATGCCCTTTGATGTCTTCAGTGTTCTTGCTCATGTTTCAGCCTGGAATATTCTATTCTTTTCAAAGTCCTACTCATCTTTCAAGGCTTGATCTAAATAATACCTTTAAAATAATTCACAATTCCCCTCCCCTTTCAACTTCCAGGAATTATAGTAATAACCTTTTCTAAACTACAAAGCATCTTGCTATTTAGCATTTAATCCATTCTCATGAGTTATTTCCTTTAACTTCTTTTTATTAGATTTTAAACCCTGAGCAGTAAGTCTTACTCAGAGAAAACCATAATGAATTTTCAATAAATGTGTACTGAATGAATGAAGTATTGATTGTCCAGAGCCAAATTCCAAATACCTATCATCTCCAAAGTCTGAATCACACAAGATGGCAATAAACTGCCTGGTCACCCTAGTTGATTATTAGTATTATCCCAACTACATATTAAGGTCCTTTAGAAGAGACCTGTCCCCTACGGTTGTCTGTAACCTCTTTATCTCCTAGCACAGTGTTAAGCCATATTACTTTGATTTTAAAAGACTGGTTGTTTGAATTTAATAGGATGAAATTAAACTGTCACACCCTGCTATTTTTATTATCTTGTCCTCTCTTCTCTTTTGCTTTCAGGTAAGATCCATGTTAGAAACTTTGATGAAGTTTCTTTTTTTTTTTTTTAAGATTTTTTTTTTTATTTATTTGACAGGCAGAGATTACAAGTAGGCAGAGAGGTAGGCAGAGAGAGAGAGGAGGAAGCAGGCTCCCTGCCAAGCAGAGAGCCCGATGCAGGGCTTGATCCCAGGACCCTGGGATCATGACCCGAGCCAAAGGCAGAGGCTTTAACCCACTGAGCCACCCAGGTGCCCCTTGATGAAGTTTCTTTTTCAACATTTTACTTTAATAAAAAAGGCGTCAGCTAAAGAGACAAGGAGGACTTTCTGCCAGACCCATCTTTCTTTTCTCCTTCTCCTTTTCCTTCCTTCCCCTGCAGATTTCAGCTCAATACATCAAGTGTTTGTTGAAGATCCACTGTGTTCCACCCTCCATTATGCAGGTACTGTGCACCTAACACTGCATTTGAGAGAGAGAGCTCAAAGCACAAGATTAGAATTTGATGCTGAAAAAGTAAGTTCATTGAGTCATATATGTCTTTCAAAATATCTTTCATCTCCCCATTGGTAGGGGCTGTCCTCTCTCTCTCTCTCCCTCTCTCTTTATTCAAGAACTCATGCAAAATATTCCAAATGAGTTTTAATCCTCGTCTTCCTCCTATTCCCTCTCCTGGTTCATCTGGAAGTAACGCAATTCATAACTCTCTTTGCTGTTAGCAACTACACATAACCAATCACTTTGATTATTCTTCAATATTTTTTGGTGAGATATTTCAAATGCCTTTTAGAAAAAGACACCTCAGAAGTTATAGAAATCTTGCTCTTGCTCCTTTTAATGGTTACAACCTCTCCACCGAGATTCCCAGCTCTTTCATTCACTTCTTTTCTTTTTTAAGTCCAAGCCTGTTTATTTGGTCACCTTGATTCTCTCTTGCAGAAACTGCTCAAAAATTGGCACCATCCATGATTCCATCTTCTAGAGGGTGAGTGCAGTCAAGGGTAAGCTTCAGAACTTGCTGGTTCTTTTTTCTTTTTTTTTGGCTCCATTTCACTAAAAGCTTTTTCTTGGGCACCATGGCAGCAGTGGAGACAGAAAGGGGCCATTCTCTTTTATGCTTCAATCCATTCCAAATACCTTAGTTCCTAAGATTGGACTAGACATTGTAGGTTGTTTTAAAAAAAAAAAAAAAGAGGTAGAAATTCTGGTTCCTGTCCACCAAGAATTTATATTCTACCACTTAATGTAGTAGGCTTGGAGAACATGACAGTAAAGTGCTAAATTATGTGGAGCAGGCCTAGAGGATTGTCAAGGGTTTAATGATGTCATGTTAGTTTCCTACTGTTGCTATAACAAATTACCACAAACTCAGTAACTTAATACAGATTTATTATCTGACAGTTCTGGAGGTCAAAAGTTCACAATGGGCCTCAGCGGGCTAAAATCAGGCTGTTGGTAGGGTTGGTTACTCTGGAGGGTCTGAAGAAGAATATGCTTCCTTGTCTTTTCCAGCTTTAGAGATTGCCTTCATTACTTGACTCCTGGCCCCACATCTCATTGCCTTTTCTCCCTCTACTACCATTGTAGAATCACCTCTTCTCCCACCCTGATCCTCTGGCTTCCATCTCAGAAGGACCCTTACGATGACATTAAGCCCCCCTGAATAACCTAAGATAACTTCTCCAATCTTAAAGTCCTTAATTTAACCACATCTGCAGGGTACTTTTTGCCGCGTAAATCTCTGTCACAGATTCTAGAGAATTGAAAGTGGACATCTTTGGGGGCAGGGGCCAATATTCAGCCAACCACAAATGCACAGTTGTATAGGACACAATTGGGAAGTAAGTAGAGAAATTTTTAAAACTTAAAAGAGGAAATGAACTTAAGCCAAACCTTGAAGGTCAGATAAAATGTAATGTGCAGAGAAAAAATAGTAAAGCCTTCCAATAAGAAGAAAACACCACAAGTGACAAAACAATACTTCAGACTCAAGGACCTCAAGATGCTGGCTTTGGGGAAAACAAAACTAACACAGATTCAACAGTTAATAGAAGAACCTAAAGAACCTAACAGGAAAAAGGTGTTGTATAGTCTTTTAGAACAAAATAACTTAAGAAGACAAAAGATAACATGAAATGTAGTCATATAGTTCTGAAGAAGTTGGTCCAAAGAAATGATGTCCAGAAAGAGTTAAATACTGTATGTATTCATAGCAAAAGGAAAACATGCCCATTGGTCCCTAAAATCCAAAAGAGAAGGAGCAAATATAATGTAATCCATCAAAACCATCTATTCATCTCAATTTTGTGGTTTTCCTTAAATTTTCTTACATCCTTATTTTTGCTAACTGAAAAGGAATAGGTAGGTAGGGGATTCAGGTAAAGAAAAAAATGTTCATACAATAAGACTTTCTATTCCTTTTATTGATCAATAATGTCCTATATTTAGAATGCTCTAAGATTGACAAATCTACTCCCAGTTTGACCTACTTCTCTCACAGGATTTGCTTCATCTTCCCCTTTATTTTTCTCCATCCTTTTCCAAAAACGAAAGAAAAATGGAGGAGAGGGGACAAAAAAGATTTGAGTGAGGGGGTGTTTGAGTGGCTCTGCTGTCTTGCCTTGTCTGCCTTTGACTCAGGTCATGATCCCATGGTCTTGGGATTGAGCCCCTTAATGGGCTTCCTGTTCAGTGGGGAGTCTGCTGCTCCCTCTGCTCTGCACCACCCCCCATGCTCTCTCCGTCTCTCTCTCTCAAATAAATAGATAAAATCTTGAAGAAAAAAAAAAAAGAAAAAGATTTGAGTGAAAAAGATGTAGGAACCAGGGCCTACAGAGAAAAGGGATGATAAAAAAAAAGATAAACAGGAGAAAGACATTACAGCCCATGACCTTTTAGTTCTGGTGGATTAAAGCATAGCAAATTTGAACACACTCACACAAGGTATATGCTCACAAAATAATAAAAAAGGAAGGAAGGAGGGGTGCCTGGCTGGTTCATTTGGTAGAGTATGCTATTCTTAATCTCAGGGTTGTGAGTTTGAGCCCCACAGTGGGCATAGAGATTACTTTGAAGTAAACAAAATCTTTTAAAAAATAGAAAGGAAGGAAGGAACCGAAGATAGGAAATCAGAGAAGTTGTGGTACTAAGGAAAACTAGTTCACCATCTTACCTATGGCTAATCAATCTAAAAGGTTGCTCAAGCAATTTTAACCACTTTTCTCATATATTTACATGAGAAATATTCTTTTATAGTCACAAAGTGCTAAAATATTTCCACTCGGTGCAAGTCTGCTGCACTTTCCATCATTCTATGAAAATTAATAAAGAAAAACTTGACTAAAGTAAAGTCAGGAGACTAGAAAGGGAGAACATTACTACTCAGTTACAGGAAGAATTGTCAATTATAGGTCCCAACAGAAGAATCTTCAACAGGAAGAATCAATTACACGCCCCAACAGAGAAAAATGTACACTGCCTCTCCTATAAGAAATCAACTACTGCTGCAATTCAGCCAATGAGAAACTCCTCACACTGAACTTTTGCTTTCCTCCAAGGGACTGGTACTCAAAACGATCCAATTTCCTCCTCCTTCTCCATAAAGTAACATTCTTCTTTGTTGGATTTGCCTTTGGTTTTTGATGTAGTGTGTACGCCTCCCATTGCAAGTCTTTGTTATTCCTGCATAAACTCATTTTTTGCTGGTAAAATAACTGACAAGTTTTCTTTTTAAGGTGAACAGTTCCTTCCTTGCACTAGGCATGGATTATTTCACCAACACATTCTCTTAACCTTGCCACCAGATGTTTCTAAGATATATGCAGAGGTCAAAAGCAATGGATTTTGAAATGTTTTAAATAGACTGTATTTTATTTTTATTTATTTATTTTTAAAGATTTTGTTTTTAAGTAATCTCCATACCCAACATGGGGCTCGAACCCACAACCCTAAGATCAGGAGTCACACACTCCACTAACTGAGCCAGCCAGGCACCCCTAAACTATTTTGAGAGAGATTTTAGGTTTGCAGCAAAATTGAGAGTAAATTTTTTAAAAACCCACTCCCCATCCAGTAGTTTTCATTAAGATTCACTGTTTGTGTTGTATATTCTGTAGGACTGCACAAATATATAATGACATGTATCCACTACTATTAGTATCATACAGGGGAGTTGAACTGCCCTAAAAATTCTCTGTGCACTGCATAGTCATCCATCCCTCCCCCAAACCCTGGCAATCACTGATCTTGTTACTCTACAGTTTGTCTTCATATATTTGGAATCATACAGTATGTAGCATTTTCAGATTGTCTTTTTTCATGCTGTCATATGCATTTAAGTTTCCTCCATGTCTTTTTGTGGCTCGGTGACTCATTTCTTTTTGGCAGAGAGTAATATTTCATGGTCTAGATGTGTTGTCAAAAACCAACCTCCATGCTTCAGAGCCAAAATAAAAGGTGAAGACAAAGTTTGGGATAAAGAGGCACAAGAGCTTTATTGCTCTGACTGGCCAGGAAGGCTGCAGCAAGCCATGGCCTTCAAAACCTGCAAGCCCACCTAGAGGCAGGAGCTGAGGCTTTTATAAGGAAATACAGGGTCTAGCTGGTTGTGACAGGAAGTGCTTACATGCTACTGGCCTCCTTCCGCTTGTCTTGAGGGTTGGCACCTGCTTCTTGAAACAAAAGGCTAAGAAGGGAGGAGGGGAGGTTTGCAGAAGGGAGGAAAAAGACTACTTTAAAATCGAGCTTTGCTGAAGCCTTAGTGCGGCCATTGTGATTTTTGTTCAACTTTAATCCATTTCAGATGTATCACACTTTATCCATTCACTTATGGAAGAACATCTTGGTTACCTCCAAGTTTTGGCAATTATGCATAAAGCTGGTATCTGTGGACAGATTTTTGTGTAGACCTAAGTCATTAAACTCCTTTGGCTAAATACCAAGGAACAAGATTACTGGACTGTAGGGTAAGAGTGTTTCGTTTTTTAAGAAACTGCCAAATTGTCTTCCAAAGGGGCTGTTCCATTTTGTATTCCCACTGGCAATGAATGAGAGTTTTTATTCTGCACATCGTCACAAGCATTTGGCGATGTTTGTGTTATGGATTTTGGCCTTCTAATAGCTGTATAGAGGTATCTCATAGTTGTTTTAAATTGTATTTCCTAATAACATATGATATGGATTTTTTTTAAAGATTTTATTTATTTATTTGATAGACAGAGAGAGATCACAAGTAGGCAGAGAGGCAGGAAGAGAGAGAGGGGGAAGCAGGCTCCCTGCTGAGCAGAGAGCCCGATTCAGGCTTGATCCCAGGACCCTGAGATCATGACCTGAGCCGAAGGCAGAGGCTTAACCCACTGAGCCACCCAGGCACCCCTGATGTTGATATTTTCATATGCTTATTTGCTTCTGTTTATCTTCTTTGGTGAAAGTTCTATTTAGATCTTTTGCCATTTATTTATTTATTTATTTATTTATTTATTTTAAAGATTTTATTTATTTGACAGACAGAGATCACAAGTAGGCAGAGAGGCGGGGAGAGAGGCAGGGAAGCAGGCTCCCTGCTGAGCAGAGAGCCTGACGGGGCTCAATCCCAGGACCCTGAGATCACGACCTGATCCGAAGGCAGAGGCTTAATCCACTGAGCCCCCCAGGTGCCCCATTTGCCCATTTTTAAACCAGGTTGTTTGTTTTCTTGTTGAATTTTAAGAGTTCTCTGTATATGTTGAGTAACAGTCCTTTATCAGATATGTCTTGTGCAAATATCTTCTCCCTTCCAGTCTGTGGCTTGTATTCTCATCCTTTTGATATTATTTTAAAAATGAAAATTTGAGGGGCACCTAGGTGGCTTAGTCTGTTAAGTGTCTGACTTCAGCTCCGGTCATCATCCCTGGGTCCTGACCAACCCCCGCATTGTGTCAGCAGGGAGTCTGCTTGCCCCTCTCCCTCACCTTCTGCCTCTTCCATGCATGCTCTCTCTCTCTCTCTCTCTCAAATAAATAAATAAATAAATAAATTTCAAGTAATGAAAACTTGGGCGCCTAGGTGTGGTTAAGCTTCTGCCTTTGGCTTAGGTCCTGGTCCCAGGGTCCTGGGATCAAGTCTTGCATCGGGTTCCCTGCTCCAAGCGGAGCCTGCTTTTCCCTCTGCCTGCTGCTCTGCCTGCTGCTCTCTCGCTCTCTCACTGTCTCTCCCTGGCTGCCCCTTCCCCCATCTCTCATGAATAAATACGTAAAATGTTTCAAAAAAATGAAAACTTGAACAGAATGTAGAACAGAGGGCAGGTTGTCTCCTCGAAAAGAGGGCAGTTTCTCAAGTCTCCTACAATAGCACCTGATCCTTTTTGACATTTATGCGTGGGGTACCTTTCTGAAATATGCAGCAGTGGATATAGCAAAGGATGTGATGTCAAAAGATGTGTTTCAATCATAACTAAGACTTTTATTAGCTGTATTAGGATTTTTTTAAATTGCAAGTGAATTAGTCCAAATTTACCAAGCCGAACAAGGAATTTATGAACTCACTGAACTTGAAAATCCAGGTTAGGGGCGCCTGGGTGGTTCAATCGTTAAGCATCTGCCTTTGGCTCAAGTTATGATTCCAGGGTCCTGGGATCAAGCTCCGCATAAGGCTCCCTGCTCTGGAAACCTGCTTCTCCCTCTCCCACTCCCCTTGCTTGTGTTCCCTCTCTCGCTGTGTCTCTATCAAATAAAGAAAGAAAGAAAATAAAATCCAGGAGTTGATCTGGCTTCAGGGATAGCTGTATTCATTTCCCCAAATGAAATCAAGAATATCTTTCTCCCTCTCTCTTTCATTCTCCACTGGACTTTCCTCCATATTGGCTTCACTCCAGCAGTTCTCTCTGGAAAACAGCTCCAGGTTTTCACAATTCTTACAGTTCTCAAGTGAAGCCAACTCACTCCTAGAATTCACTTATTTCACTCTGTTGAAAACAAAAACAAAAACACCTTGCATTACTTGGATCACAATACCTACCTGTATATCAGTCTCTGCTTCCAGAGGCTGTAGAAGATCCTGATATGCCAGTGTGGGTCACGTGTAATGGAGAGAGGAGGAGCCCCTTGGTGACAGTCCTGTTAGGAGTTCTAGAAAGGCACAGGAGTAATTCCTTAAAGGAAAATTACAGTCCTATTACCAAAAGGAGGAAGGAAATTGGCCCAACCAAAGCAACAGATATCAACTATATCAGTTATAGATTTGAATTAAGGCACTTAACCTCTCAGTGCCTCTGGTTTGTTTTTTGTTGTTGTTGTTGTTGTTTGTTTGTTTTTTATCAGGAAAAGAAGTCAGAGGGGCTTCTGGGTGGCTTAGCTGGTTAAGCCTCTGCCTTGGGCTCTGGTCATGATCCCAGGGTCCTGGGATCGAGTCCTGCACCAGGTTCCCTGCTCAGCAGGGAGGCTGCTTCTCCCTCCCCCTGCTTGTGTGAGTTCTCTTTATCTCTCTCTCTCTCAGACAAATAAATAAAATCTTAAAAAAAAAAAAAAAATTCCAGTGAATCATGGCACCTGGGTGGCTCAGTCAATTAAGCATGTCTGACTCTTGGCTTTGGCTCAGGTCATCATCTTAGGATGGTGGGATTGAGCCCCATGTCAAGACATGCCTAATACCGAGTTTGCTTGTCCCTCTCCCTCTGCCCCTCCCTACCCTTGCATGCTCTCTCTCTCAAATAAATAAATAAATAAAATCTTTTTTTTTTAAATCCAATGAATCAAGTTATTTTAAAATTATTGCCCTAGTCTTTGGCCTTCCTATAAATTTCCTATCAACATGTTTTAAATTATCTTATGAAAGTGACATCTTTAAATTTATTCACTTACCTTCATCTTTTAAGTTGTTTTTCTAAACTGCTCATTTAATATACTAGATGAAAAAGCACATTTAAAAGCATTAATTTTTATTAACAGCTGTTAAAAACAAGACAACAGTCCCCAAACAAAGGCACTGAAGCCCCAGGTCACCAAACCAGATGTAAATACATTTTTGGCTCTCCCAGAAATGGAAGTTTAAACCAGTCAATCAGAAACCACCTGGTGAGCACTAGTTAGGCCATGTGCCTGGGAGACCTCTACCATCTCCTAAAGGAAAGTAACTTTGCAATAAGCAATAAACAGTAAGCAATCTGCTTTCTCACCACTATAAATTCCCAGTTCCTGCTCCTTTCTGCCTGTGAAAGTCTTTCATTTTGTACAGCTCCTTGATGTTCCTTTCTGTCTGCTAGACTGGATGCTGCCCGATTCAAATTGATTTCTGCTCAAATAAGCTCTGAAAATATTTAATATGCCTCAGTTTAACTTTTAACACAGCTAAAGAGTCATTTTCCTTTGTAAGGTTTTGGAAAAGTCTCTGTTATGTGTTCTCATGGGGAACAATGAACTCTAATTTAATTTACATAAAGAGATAAATATAATCTGTCTGTATTTCATCATAAACTTGGCAGAACTAATTCCTTAATGTCAGTAACTACAGCAGGATTTTGCCAGTCTGGTTGCCCTCAGGCCTGTTAAGTAACAAAATTCAACCAAGTAAATTTGAAGACCTAATTGGCTTTGGTCAACAATTCATGGGTCAGACAGCACCCCATCTAGCCAGCAGAGAGGTACTCTGAAGAGGTGTCCAAAATGGAAAGATTTTTACAGACAGAGGGTGGGGACAAGAAGGTTACTAGCAAAACAAAAGGACTGTTCCAGAGGAAGCTGTTTGCTAGGGGGAAAGCCAGGGGTCTTCTCGTTTACGTTACCTCATCTTTCTTTGGGAGGATGGAGAGGACCCAGGTGACAGACTCCTTGGCACTGATGGAAAGAAACATTTCCTGACTGACTGGTGAAGGCCACGTTTGTTTAGGAGGTTGAAACTGCCATTAGATTGGGTATTAGGCTCTGGTTTGGGAACTCTGTCTAAGTGACACCATTTGGGGCCTTCGATTTTCCCTTTTTTAACAATTTTTCCTTCTCAATCACATCCCACTTTGAGATGTGATCAAACACGATGGCCTTAGCACCACTCTCAGCTATTGCTCTGCAGTTCCCAGGTTCTGTTGCCCCTTTGTGTGGTATCCATAACTCCTAACTTTTTAAAATTTAGCCTTTGTGATATAGGTCATGGTTTCTGGTTCACAGTCTTTAAGTTGGGTATTTTCCTCATGCCTTACATGTTCCACCCTTAGGGAGAGCATTTGCTTGGTGGTTAGCAACTATAAACTATTTAAGGCTTTTGAGAGAATACAATGCCCCAGATTATTAGGATTACTATAAGCAGGGGAATTCCCAATACTTGGAATGTGCTTTAGAGCCACAGTCCCAAGGACCTATGCAATCAAAATCAGATAAGCCAGAGAAAGACCCCTTGGGAAGAGTTCCCTTTTTTAAGCCAAACAGTTTTAACTTCCCCAGGAGGGTAAATCCAGGCCTAGCACGTGGTGTTGGACCCTGCACAGAGACCTCCTTGATGAGCTAAATGATAAGGGCTCTTCTGTTATTTTTTTTTTAAGGGCTCTTCTATTATTCAGGACAATTTAACCAGAGAGTCTAAAGATTTGTGTGGGGCAGCTATTGCTTTAGCAGCAGACTTTGTAATGATTTTAAGGATTAAGGAGAAGTTTTTGTGTGTGTGGTTTTTTTTGGGGGGGGGTTTTGTTTTTATTTAAGGATTTTATTTATTTATTTGACAGAGAGACACACAGTGAGAGAGGGAACACACCAGAGGGAGTGGGAGAGGGAGAAGTAGGCTTCCCGCAGAGCAGGGAGCCCAATGCAGGGCTCAATCCCAGGACCCTGGGATCATGACCTGAGCCCAAGGCAGATGCTTAATGACTGAGCCATCCAGGCACCTTAAGGAGAAGTTTTTGATCAATGCTTCAATTTGCGTTTATGCCTAACCAGGGAAATAGGGACCTATCAAAAGAAGTGTCCTTTTTAACTTAACAACATCAGTTTAGAAGAGCAACCAACGAGACTGTCACCAGCTAGACCCCAAAACCTGACTTATACTTCCCACCTGCTTATAGACACCAACTTTTGTCCCACATTTTTCCTTACGTTCTTCTTCTTTTTTTTTTTTTTTAAGATTTTATTTATTTATTTGACAGACAGAGATCACAAGTAGGCAGAGAGGCAGGCAGAGAGAGAGGAGGAAGCAGGCTCCCCGCCAAGCAGAGAGCCCGACGCGAGGCTCGATCCCAGGACCCTGGGATCATGACCCGAGCTGAAGGCAGAGGCTTTAACCCACTGAGCCTCCCAGGCGCCCCTCCTTACGTTCTTCTTTCCAGCTTTTCTCTTAACTTGGGCAAGAGACCTTAGGAGGCATGGCATCCCATGCTGGAAACTGAAACTGACCTTTAAGCAATAATGGCTGCCTTGACAAGACCTCCAGCTGGCCCAGACCACCCAGAACAGTTCAAGCTCAACCCTCAACTCACACCTGTGCAAATGGACCATGGAGTGACACACAGAGCAATGACGCTTACCTTTACCTCATTATAATGCCAAAATCTCTGCACAAGGAGCGCATAAGCCTCATTGACCTAACATACAATGTACGGATAGGTGTGTTTCCTTCAGACACACACACATAATTTTATGTCCACCTCTATGTACAAGGATCCCCATGATCTCTGTATTTACTGCAAATAAAGTTTATTTTATGTGACATCTCCATCTGGTATAGTTTCTCTCTGTGACTCACCAAAGGAGCAAACTAATGTTTGTTCAGTTACAAGAGGTCTTATTTTGCTTCTGAAAATTAGAGGCACAGGTAGATTCTTTTCCTAGCCTGAAATAAAAGAGGTTACCATCCCTCCTTAGCAATGACCTGGGAGATACAGCTGAGGATGCCATCCTTTTGGGCCAGTACCAGAAAAGGACGGGAGAAGAAAGAGAAAGGGTTTTATGCTTAAAGTGTGATGTCTCGATCTGACGTCTTGGGAAGTAGTCTACACATGGATGTCAGCTACTCTTCTTCCGGGTCAATTTGATTTAGAGATCTCCCACATCTTTTCATTTTGGAGCAGTGTCGGTGGTCAGGAGCACTTGGGAGGATCCCTTTAATGGCCTGAGGGCTGTTTACCTCTGATGATGTTTTACAATACCAAATTAATAGGCTCTAGACTATAACTGGCAGGTTTCCTTTCATTAGGATCCAAGAAGGCTTCTTAACCTGTTGATGACAGGCTTGAGCATAAAACATTAGAGATTTATAGCAACCGCTCATATTGGCATAAAACAGCAGGGATCCAAAGAAGGTTGTATACTGATAGAATTTCTAGAGTTTTGTAAGGTTTTGTTAAGGCTCCTATGATTTGTCCAGTGAATGGGTGCCTTGATCCCTAGAGATGATGGAAAGTATAACCCAAATAGGAAACACTGCTTTTAACAGTTGTTTTGTTTTGTTTTACTGTGAGGGCGTCAGCCTTGTAGCAAGGAAACGTTTTAGCCCATCCAGAAAAAACACAAATACAGTAACAAGTACACACTGATAACTCCTACTAAGTGGCAGCTTAATAAAGTCCAATTGCAGATGTTAAAATTCTACAGAAGTCTCCACACTTTTGTCTATTCATAATCTGAGTCATCTTAAATATACTATGGATGGGGAAGGAATGCAAAAACCGAAGAATGGGGTTTGTCAAGGAGCCAGAAAGAAGCAAGCAGCTGTCTTGGGCTTCTCATAGCCCTGACTGTTTATTGAATTTATAACCACTCTGTGTCTATTTTAATACTAATTTTTTTCAGTTGCAGACTGCTGCCATAACACAAGGACATTACGATGGCAAAAGTGTGGCAATAAGGGGCCGTGTGTACAGCAGAATGGACTTTGTGTACATGTGCCATAATCTTACAAATATAAAGAAGGCATAGTACTCTTTATTTGACAATACTTTCTATGCAAATTTACATAGTAAATAAGCCTAATTGGTTTTAAAACTCTTTTGGAATATTTCAGGTCAAAAAGACTTTTTTTTAAAAGAATGTGATTGGAGGGGTGGCCTGGGTGGCTCAGTTGGTTAAGGGTCTGCCTTTAGCTCAGGTCACGATCTCAGCGTCTCTGGATCAAGTCCCCTATCGCATAGTGCTTCTCCCTCTGACCTTCCCCCCCTCTTGTGCACTCTCTCCCTCTTTCAAATAAATAAATAAAATCATTTGAAAAAAAAAAGAATTTGATTTGGGGAAGTTTGTTAAAAATGTCAAAAAAAGGGACGCCTGGGTGGCTCAGTTGGTTAAGCAGCTGCCTTCGGCTCAGGTCATGATCCCAGTGTCCTGGGATCGAGTCCCACATTGGGCTCCTTGCTTGGCGGGGAGCCTGCTTCTCCCTTCTGCCTCTGCCTGCCTGCCTGTGCTCGCTTTCTCTCCCTCTCTCAGACAAATAAATAAAATCTTTAAAAAAAAAAAAAGGTTTGCAAGCACTTATCTAAATAGGATCATGGATCATTATGAAATGATACTTATAGGGTAAAGAAACTTACAAAATCTCATCAAAAGCAGACTAGGGGCGCCTGGGTGGCTCAGTGGGTTAAACCTCTGCCTTTGGCTCAGGTCATGATCTCAGGGTCTTGGGATCGAGCCCTGTATCGGGCTCTCTGCTCGGCAGGGAGCCTGCTTCCTCCTCTCTCTCTGCCTGCCTCTTTGCCTACTTGTGATCTCTCTCTCTCTGTCAAATAAATAAATAAAATCTTAAAAAAAAAAAAAAAAAAGGCAGACTAAAAGTCCAAGAAAACTTCGTTCTTTTAACAGAGATAAAACCAAATTTTAACTTTGTACTGGTTTAATTCTGAAAGAAAAACATTATTTTTATTAAATTTATTTTAATCTTAGCCAGCTTGACCACACATTAAAATTTTTTTAGGATTTCTTTTTTTTTTTAATAAGCCACTGATTTTTGTTTTCTATATTCTGATCCTATAACAATCCTGTCCCATTGTTACTAAAACCCAAGTTCAGCTGCTCAACCTCGAAAGCCAGTAATTGAGAGACAAGTGTTGGTCAGAAAGGAGAGGTTGCTAGGGGCACCTGGGAGGCTCAGTCAGTTAAGCAACTGACTCAGTTTTGGCTCAGGTCATGATCTCAGGGCCCTAAAATGGAGCCCTTTGAGGGGCTCCACATTGCGTGCAGAGTCTGCCTGGGATTCTCTCTCCTTCTGCCCCTCCCACTGCTTGTGTGGTCACTTGCTCTCTAAAAAAATAAATAGGGGGTGCCTGGGTGGCTCAGTGGGTTGAAGCCTCTGCCTTTGGCTCTGGTGGTGGTCCCGGGGTTCTGGGATGGGGCCCCACGTCAGGCTCTCTGCTCAGCAGGGAGCCTGCTTCCTCCTCTCTCTCTCTGCCTGCCTCTCTGCCTCCTTGTGATGTCTGTCTGTCAAACAAATAAATAAATTCTTTAAAAGAAAAAAAATAATAAATAGATAAATCTTAGAAGAAAAAAAAAAAAAAGAAGGAAAGGTTGTTTTACTCATGAGGCCAAGCAGCCTGGGAAGATGGTGGACTAATGTCCAAAGACGGTCTCCAAGTCTCCAGCCAAGCACGGAGTTTTTAAGGGGAAGGCACTGAGAAGTGGTAGGATTGATGTGCTGGGGAAGCATTCTTAGCGTGAGCCCAAGTGGACTTGCCAGCATTAGGAAAGGCTGTTTACTAATGTGGCCCACCTTGATCTTCTAGGAATGCCTTGTTCCTTGTTTCCCCAGGGTCAGTGTTGTGTTGCAATCTCAAAGAAGCTATGATTGATTAGTCAGGCTATACGCTAGAGGACCCAGGTCAGTGGATTAGAAGTATGTGGCCTTTTTAAAGGGCTGGGAGCACAGTTACACTGTGTTTTCATTTCAAAACAACTTCATTTTAGGACAAAATTATTGCTGTTGTTGTTGTTATGACTACTATTACCATTATTTGTGGGACATCCCAGTTAGGTCGGGGCTGGTGGTGCATGGGGTGAAAGGATTCACCCAAGGCAGAACAAAAGAGACGGAAGTTTATTGAATACACGGCCTCAAGGCAGTGGCCGGCAGGACAGCAAAGGAGACACTGTGACAGGGCAGTGATGAAGGACCACAGTTATAGGGTAGAGTGAGTAGGTATGAGAACATACGGAATTTTCCCTTTTTTGGTAATCTTAAGAACTATGTCTGGTCACTGAACAGTTAGGGCCTGTGACAACTTCGAGGAGGGTCATGTTATGAACCTGTTTGCCTTGTTCCAGCTTGTTGCCTAAAAGGGGCCTCTAAATTATTATCATTGTTGTTATGACTGAAAATATCTCTCATTTTCCTGGCATAGGGAGATGTTTCTCTTACTATTTTTAGTAGTTTTAATTACATATTAATTAGAATTTTTAACCCTTTGAAACCTTGGTTTCTAATTGTGGGGGCCAAGGGCAGGTCCCCCTAAGACAGGACACTTTGGCATGAACATTATTTTGAGTTAAAAGCGATTAAAACCCAGAAGACTCGGGAAAAACTCTTTAGGTCTCCCTTGACCGCCTGCTTGTACTAGGAAGAGAGCTTTTAACAGAGTCTCTTTACCTAAATAAGCTAGCTCCATCACAGGGGAGCTTTTGTTTTCCAGCATCTCCTCTCACCTTCCTGCTAATGGTCTTTCTCCCTTTTGTATCCTAGACTCTACCCTTCTCCTTAGCTTATACAAACATCATGCTGCCTCACTGTCTTTGGAATTTCCATGTCTGTGTGGAAATGCCTGTACATATAGCATTAAACTAGATTTTCTCCTGTTTATGTGTCACATGTCAGTTTGGTTCTTAGTCCAGCTAAAAGGACCTCAGGGGGTAAAGAAAATTCTTCCTCCTTGACACACTGAAAACTAAGAGATTGCACTCAGTCTGTCATATAATTTTTTACATTTGCAAATTAATGAATATTTAAAATTTTTAGAAGCATATGTCTTCAATTTATCTAAAAGTAACATATTCAAATAATTTTAATTTCTCTTTAATAGAAAGCCTAAAGTAGATAAACCTATGTTTAGTAATTAGTATTCTAGTATTTGTCTTATTTGGACATAATCTAGGTGTTTAATGAATTTAGTTTAACTCTTAGCAAAACTTTTAAGAATTTTTTTTTTAAAGATTTTATTTATTTATTTGACAGACAGAGATCAGAAGTAAGCAGAGAGGCAGGCAGAGAGAGAGGGAGGAAGCAGGCTCCCTGCGGAGCAGAGAGCCCAATGCAGGGCCCTATCCCAGGACTCTGAGACAATGTCCCGAGCCGAAGGCAGAGGCTCCAACCCACTGAGCCATCCAGGCACCCCAAAACTTTTAAGATTTTAAGTTGCCAAAAAAATTGGGGGAAACTATTGTTGGAGAGAGACCTGACCTCTTACCTGAATCTTTTTATTTAATCCACTTGTTTTTAACAATTATAGTTAGATTGCTTACAAAAACCTCATGAAACATTAAAGTCAGTCATTATTTTAAGCCATTTTTTTGTTGATAGATCTTAGAAGAGATAACAAAATTATTTGGCAGTAAACCCATATAGATAAAAGTTTTATATTTGGAGCATCTGGGTGGCTCAGTCATTGGGCATCTGCCTTCAGCTCAAGTCATGATCCCAGGGTCCTGGATTTGAGCCCTGCGTTGGGCTCCCTGCTCAGCAGGAAGCCTGCTTCTCCCTCTCCCACTCCCCCTGCTTGTGTTTCCTCTCTGAGTATCTCTCTCTATCAAATAAAATCTTTTTTAAAAAAAAGTTTTACATTTAATGTTCATATAAGGACCCTGAGATCATAACCCCAGTGGAAGATAGACACTTAACCTGAAGACAGACTCTTAACCAACTGAGCCACACAGGTGCCCTGGCTAAAGCTTTTTAAAAATATACTATGGCCTTTCGTGAGTGGGGCAAGAGCAGAGAGTGCACCATGAAGGCCTCAGGTATCATTTCAAGAGTACAAGGTGAGGGGCACTGCCTCCCCACCCCCAAATGCAGCCCTCTCCCCCCCCCCCCCCATTGCATACATATCTTTGTACCTCATCATATTGTTGCCCAGGCCACTTCTGGTACTTTCGTTGTGGGATTGTTGAGCGTGATGGTCAAGAAAGAATTCTTGAGATGTTTGATGTTGTTTAACAACTTAGTAAGTTTATTTAAGTGGTGTGGGATCAGGACCCGTAGGCAGAAAGAGCTGCCTTTTTCCCGTATGAAGCTGGTGACAAAATGCTTAGTGCTCCGTGGGGGAGGGGACATGCAGGAAGTGTTAAGAGTGTAAATGTCTTCTTCAGATTTCTACCTCTACTTTTGCAAGATTTCTTTGGCACTTATCATTCAGCTCAATATTCCCCATTGATGAGATGTACAGGCAGTCCTGAGACCTTTTAAGAATGTAGCAGCCAGGGGCGCCTGGGTGGCTCAGTGGGTTAAAGCCTCTGCCTTCGGCTCAGGTCATGATCTCAGGGTCCTGGGATCGAGCCCCACATCGGGCTCTCTGCTCAGTGGAGAGCCTGCTTCCCCCTCTCTCTCTGCCTGCCTCTCTGCCTACTTGTGATCTCTGTCTGTTAAATAAATAAACTCTAAAAAAAAAAAAAAAAAAGAATGTAGCGGCCAGCCCCTATCTGATCCTTGTCCAAACTATGCAGTCTTTAGGTCAGCCTTTGGGGCTCAAAGTGAACATTTTTCTTCTTCTATTGTTCATCACTTTGTGTCTCAGAAGGAGAAGAAGAAGTCTTC
The DNA here is from genome assembly GCF_002288905.1 of Enhydra lutris kenyoni. Classification (NCBI taxonomy): domain Eukaryota; kingdom Metazoa; phylum Chordata; class Mammalia; order Carnivora; family Mustelidae; genus Enhydra; species Enhydra lutris. The sequence continues at coordinate 13,724,131 of NW_019154088.1, read as the reverse complement.
AAGGGAAATTGCCCACTGTGGACGGGTGTTCAAGAAATCCCCCTTATGGGTGAAGAACTGTGGCCTCTGGCTGTAGTATGATTCCCACAGCGACCCTCACAACACCCACCAGCAGTACCGGGACCTGAACACTGTGGGTGCTGTCACCCAGTCCTACCAAGACATGGGTGTCTGGCACTGTGCCCAGGTCCACTTGATACAGATCACTAAGGCAGAAGAGACTGGAGCCAGCAAGCACCGCCTAACGGCAGTCAAGCACTTCCAAGACTTCAAGATCAAATTCCTGCTACGCCACGAGGTCCTACCTTGCCAGCACAAGCCATGCTTCACCACCAAGAGACCTAAAACCTTCATTTAGAGGCAGAACTCCCTGTCCCCAGGTCTGCCCAAATCAACTCCTTGAAAAACAAAAAAATAATAATGGATAAACAGATAGATAGATCGATAGACAGACCAATAGCTAGCTAGATTTGTGAAGAAGACCCTTAAGATTTGTATCTGTCCTTGGCAAGTCAAGTTTTAAGTAGACTTTCCCTCTTGTTTTTACTTGGTAAGTATTACTTCCCTGGAATTTGCATTTTAAGGAGATGGACTAGATTAAGAATTACTAGAAAAGACGAGGCAGGACACTGTATTTAGTATGAAGGTATGGGGTGGTGGGGGGAATGCAAACGCTTTCTAGAAGGACTTTCCTTCTCTTCAGGCCAGAATTTTTCAATACTTACAAAGCCTTTTGAGATGAATAAGGGAGGTTTTGGGATTGGTAAAAGGATTGGTCTTCAAATTGTTTTCGGAACCACACTTCTGGTCCTGTACCAACTAGATTTGTAAAACACAGAGAGTCATTTTTCGTTTCTCAATGAAACGAACATTTTTCGTTTTTCTTCTTTTCCTCTGGGTACATTTAGCTTAGGGGAGAAGGTCTTAAAATTTTTTTCTTTTTAATCAGTGGGCATCCAGGTGGCTCAGTCCACTAAGTGTGTGTCTTTGGCCCAAGTCATGAATGCAGGGGTCTTAGGATCGAGCCCCAGTTTGGGCTACCTGCTCAGCAGGGAGCCTGCTTCTCCCTCTCTTTCTAGCTTCTCCCTCCCTGGCTCATGCTCTTTTTCTCAAATGAATAAATAAAATCTTAAAAAAAAAAAATAGGCACACTTCGTGGCTCAGTCAGTTAAGTGTCTACTTTTGGCTCAGGTCATGGTCTCAGGATCCGGGGATCAAGCCCTGCTCCTTGCACGATGGGGAGCCTGCTTCTCCCTCTCTTTATGACCCTCCTCCTCCCTTGTGCTTTCTATCTCTCTGTCTCAAGTAAAACAAAAATTTTTTAAATAAAAATAAAATAGGCATCCCATTCTGTTTAATTTGGGAAACTTTGCTTTCAAGCGTACTTCTTAAATGAACAAGTTTGTCTAATTGAACATTTCCCATAGTGACCTCTGTAATTCTAGTTTTGGGTTTTTTTTTGTGTGTTTTTTTTTTTAAGATTTTACTTATTTATTTGACAAAGAGAGACACACAGAGAGAGGGAACACAAGCAGGGGGAGTGGGAGAAGGAGAAGCAGGTTTTCTGCTGAGCAGGGAGCCTGATGAGGGGCTCAATCCCAGGACCCTGGGATCATGACCCGAGTCGAAGGGAGACACTTAACTGACTGAGCCACCCAGGTGCCCCTATTCTAGGTTATTTTTAATAAAACTGTTTTATCTTGCTAGATATCTACAACTTCCAGGACTGTGGTTCTTAGACACAAAACAAGCAGGCGCACCAGAAGGTAGCATGCTTGACTCTTCAGAATTTAAGGACTTCATTAGCTAACCCTTTGGGTTTCTTGGAGCCAAACTAGTACCTAAAAGGGGTATGCGGAAAGGTTGTGGATTGTGTGTGTTTTACAGTATACCTCGTGGCACTGAAGTTTTCTTGAGGTTGGCAGGTGACCTAGTGTCAATCTAACCTATTCCATGACCAACTTATCCTATCACAGGAATCTTTTTCAGGTGGCTGCAGCCAGGGTTTAACAGCCTTTAGATATGCAACATGAGCCCACCAATTTTTGCAGCTTTAAAACCTCTAAGATTCTGCTAGCAATAGCCTTTGTTTACACAGAATAAGACAGACACACCTCCTCCTTAATAGTAGTACTGTGTCCTGGCCAAAAGAAGGGCCTGTGCACACCACCACCAATTTCCTTGGAATCTTGCTGGGTTTTCCACCTGGGAAATTGTGGTCTAAAGGTCTAGAGGCTTGGCTCTGCCAGCTCAGTAGGGCTCTAGCAAACAAGTCAGCTCAGCTGGCTCTGGGCATAATGGTCTGTCAGCTCAAGCCCACCCACCCTGGAAAGAAGAGCCAATTAGACGAAGAGCTCAAACACAAAACAGAGCAGACCTGAGACCCAAGAGGAGCTTACCCTTGGAAGCCCCAAGAAAGGCAGTGGCCTCAAAGGGATTTGCAGATACCACACCTGTGATTCTCACTGACTCCAAATGCTGCTAGAAAGTGTGCTGTGGATCCCTCCACTGCCACCGAATCTTGTCAAATAACAAAATTCAACCAAGTGAATTTGAAGACCTAATTGGTTTTGGTCAACAATTCATGGGTCAGACAGCACCCCATCTAGCCAGCAGAGAGGTGTTCTGAGGAGGTGTCCAAAATGGAAGGTTTTTTACAGACAGAGGGTGGGGACAAGAAGGTTACTAGCAAAACAAAGGATTGTTCCAGAGGAAGCTATTTGCTAGGGGAAAAGCCAGGGGTCTTCTCATGCACATTCCCTCATCCTGGACAGGACCCAGGTGACAGACTCCTTGGCACTGATGGAAAGAAACATTTCCTGACTGACCAGTGAAGGCCACATTTCTTTAGGATGTTGAAACTACCATTAGATTGGGTATTAAGCTTTGGCTTGGGAAATCTAAGTAACACCATTTGGGGTCTGCAATTTTCTTTTCTTCTTCTTCTTCTTCTTTTTTTTTTTTTTTTTTTAGAAGACCCATTTCTTACCTTTCCCTTCTCTGCTCTGTGTCACAGTAATCTATGTTCCCTAGTCCCTGTGTCATGTGGCTTCCAGCTTGGTTTGGCTAGTGGGGGCCACTGGGAGGGACTGGAGGCTGGGAGATTGGAAGGGGAGAGTAAAAGAGAAATCAGGGTCTTTGCCCCTTTTTCCTCCCTGCCTCAGGAAGCAGCTCAGCTGGTGCAGTGATCAGTCCCCTTGGCGGGCCATGGCTTCCAACCGGAGAATTCTACCATGGATTCCTACTTTGTCAGGTATGTCAGTCAGAGTCCAATCACAGGAGAGAGAACCCACCCAGTAGTGTGAATAGGGAAAGTTCAGTATGAAGAAGTATTCACTCTAGCAGACACTGGAGTACTGCAGGAGTGGCCAGTAAGAAATAAAGAGAACTCTAAACAATTTTAAAACAGCAAATACAAAGAACACTTACAACCTGGCACAAAGAGAATGAATCCAAGTACATCCTTCCCAACCTCACCAAACTGAGATTTAGATCTTACTGGAGACAGAATTGCCATGGCTCACTGGATGGTGGTGAAGATTGCTAAGGGGCCGCGCCAGCAGAACTCACTGAAATACTGAGGACACCCAGCCCCAGGCTGGTGCTTTCCCTTGCTACTCACTTGCAGAGCCACTCCAGGGAATGCAGGGAGAAGCTGCCTGCAGGGAGGTGCCATGTGCCACTGGCTAGGCGATCCTGCAGAAGCTGGGCATTGGGAAGCAAAACAGACTATGGGAGCACTGGTAAGACAAGCACAGGTCATGATGAAGAGGGAGGGAGAAAACAAACCCCAAAACTTCTCCTGAAATGTTTCTCCGGCGCCTCCTACTGACAAAGCGTAATATTATGCCAACTGACAAAGGAGAAGTCCACGGAGTAGTGTTTACAGGACCTGTCTTAGTTTCCTATTGCTGCATCATATATTACCACAAACTCAGTAACTTACACAGGACAGATTCATCACCTCCCTCTTTCTGTGGTTTAGGAGTCTGGCTCATTTTGTCTGGGTCCTCTGCTTAGGCTCTCACATGCCTGAAATCGAGGTGTCAGCTGCTGCAACCTCATCTAGAGGCTCAGTGAGGAAAGGATCCCCTTCCAAATTCATTCAGGTCGCTAGGAGAATCCAGTTCCTGACAGGGAGGTAGGGCTAAGGCCTCTGTTTCCTTGTTGGCTGTTGCCTCAGGACCACTCAACAACTGGAGGCCACTCTTGCCATGTGGTCCCCTCTACAGGCCCTCTTAAACTTTGAATCTCTTATATTAGGAAGAGTATAGTCTCTTTTTAGGGATCACCCGAGTGCCATGCCCACTCAGGAAAATCACCTTTTTTATTAACTCAGTCACCTGATTTAAGACCTAAACTATATTTGCAAAAGTGCTTCATCTTTGCCATCTGATGTAATCCAATCATGCAAGTGAAAATCCATCATGATCACATTCTCACCACATTTAAGAGGAAGGGATTACACAGCATATATACCAAGATCTTGGGGGCCATCTTAGAATTATGATGATGAAGTGTAGATTTGGGGTGGGATAACCCTAACTCCTGGGTTCCAGAAACATTACCTCCTCTCCAGCCAAGAACAAAGCCACTGTCCACCATTGCTAATCTCTGAGTTGCCTCCCCATGCCCTGCTGATTTTTTGGTTGTTCCATCACCTATATATTATGACTTCCTGTGCAAAAGTCTTTGTGTCAAACACTCAGAATAGTTCTTTTTCTCTAGTTAGACCCTTATTAAGACAAAGTTTTGCTGCCTGTGTCTTTTCACTCAGGCAACACTGGGTAAAACCATAAAAGTGGCAAAGTTAAGATAAATGGAACTGGGGTCTGGATTACGTGTTTCTGCAGTTTGCTTGTGCCCTCGGGCCCTCTGACCCTGCTTGTACCTAATTCATATGGACCACTTCCAAATTACAATGGCTTGCTGGTAGACCCATGTGGCTTTATGACTTGGTGGGTCATACAGAACCCAGCTCATAACAGCTCTGGCCACATGGATACTTGCTGTTGCATAATCAGATGCTCCATTGCTATCAAGGCCCAATAGCACCATAGGAGCTGATTTTCTTTTTCTTTTTTTTTTTTTTTAAAGATTTTATTTATTTATTTGACAGAGAGAAACCACAAGTAAGCAGAGAGGCAGGCAGAGAGAGAGGAGGAAGCAGGCTCCCTGCTGAGCAGAAAGCCCGATGTGGGGCTCGAACCCAGGACCTGGGATCATGACCTGAGCCGAAGGCAGCGGCTTAACCCACTGAGCCACCCAGGCGCCCCAGGAGCTGATTTTCAAAAGGGTTTTAGGTCTTGTGCAGATCATAGACCTTGTTCCAGAACCTAGAATCTACCACAGTGATTCTTCTATGAGAGTTTGTCATAAACCACACAAGGCATGTTTTCCCACCTTTAATATTTCCAACATCACAGGGTCTTCTAGATCTTAAGTTCCAAGCAACAGTGCTGCTTATCCCATTGGCTCCAGGAAGCCTTCCATGCTACTGAGTAAATGGGTTGGAAGGACGAATATGCTGTTTCCAGAATACAAAGAAATCTATGAGGTGTTGTACTTCCTTCTTAGTGGTGGGAGGTACAACTGTCAGTGGTGAGTGTCTGCATTATGTAAGGGGGGCTCTCAGTCACCAGATTCCCCATGAGATGATTTATGTGGGGATCCACTCTCAGAATAAAGACAGTCAGAAGGAAAGTAGCAAGCACAAGGCAATTTATTAAAGCTCAAGTACACGCTCAAGGTAGGAGAGCTGGCAGGTTCCTTGCAGGAGAACCAGCCCCTAGGTTGTTTTGGAATTGGATAATTTTGGGTATCTCTGGGCAGGGCGGAGCTGTGACTTATAGTGGGGTTGTCTCTAATAGAGGCTGTTTCCAATCATCTGGGAAACTTCTCCCACAGGTTGGGAGGGAGGAGTTTTTGATACTTTAAGATTTGTACCAGAACTGTCAAGGCGGCTTTTCTCAAAGGGATGGGGGAGGGCAGGCTGGGCCCACAATGCAAATTCTTTACAAAGAATCTAGGGGTTACCCTGGGGCAAAGTAGAAGAGGAAAGGGACTGTTCTGCACCTGTGGCTCTTGATCCGTCAGGCCTAACGCCTTGAAAGCCACAGGTCAGGATGTTGAGCTCCTGGGCTTATAATGTGTAGTTTTGTGGGTTTTTTTAAAGACTTATTTATTTGAGAGAGGGAGAGAATGCATGTGGAAGCAGAGGGTGCTAGGGAAGAGGCAGAGGGAGAGAATCTCAAGCCGACTCCCCACAGAGTGCAGAGTCGGGGGAGATAGGGCTTGATCTGAGGATCCGTGAGATCATGACCCCAGCAGAAACCAAGAGTCTGGGCTCAACTGACAGTCACCCAGGTGCCCCGTGTGTAGTTTTGGTTTTGTTGTTGTTGCTGCTGTTTTGTTTTTAAATCACCATCCTTGCCTCCAGTTCCCGTCTCAATCATTCCCCTTCAACGACTTGGGGCTGTCCCTCAGGGCATTCCTTTCACTACTCATGTCTAGCTTCTACCTAATGTAATCATCGCAATTACTTTAGAAGGGAATGTCCCAACATACCTACACCACCCAATCTCTAAAAACTTCACTGATGGGGCGCCTGGGTGGCTCAGTGGGTTGAGCCTCTGCCTTCAGCTCAGGTCATGATCTCAGGGTCCTGGGATCGAGTCCCGCATCCGGCTCTCTGCTCGCCAGGGAGCCTGCTTCCTCCCCTCTCTCTCTCTGCTTGCCTCTCTGCCTACTTGTGATCTCTCTCTGTCAAAAAAATAAATAAAATCTTTAGAAAACAAAACAAAACAAACAAAAAAACCAACCACAACAAAACTTCACTGCCGTGGTAGGCCCCTGCATCTTCACAGGTTTTATCTCTCACTGACTGGAACACAGGTGTCTTTCCAAGTTCACCAGCATACTTGTGGCTTCTGGTTCCTCCAGTCTAATGAGGTCATCCACAAATGTAATAGACCACGTGATATTCTGCATCTCCAGGTGGTCCAGGTCCCTTTGTACTGTGTCAGAAGGTGAAAAGTTAACATGGCCTTAAGACAACAACATAAATGTATACAGCTGTGTCCATCTCACAGGAATGCAAACTGCTTCTTGTTTTCTTTTCTTACCAGGATGGAAAAAAATGCTTTTCATACTATCCACAGTCTGTACCCGAGACCATATTAATCTTCCCTGGCAAGGACTTCCACTGACTTCATCCACTGAGCTCTCATCTGAAAACGGACTCTGATACAGAAACTGGGCAAAGAATCATGACTTTTTGGGGGTGGCTGCTGTCAGCCTCCTGATCATCTATTCTTGATTACTTATCTTACAGATTGAGCAATACTCAAAACTCCTATTGGTTGTCCATTTATCTTGCCCCTAGACACACATCTCTCTTTTTTTTTTTTTTTAAGATTTTATTTATTTATTTGACAGACAGAAATCACAAGTAGGGGCACCTGGGTAGCTCAGTGGGTTAAGCCTCTGCTTTCAGCTCAGGTCATGATCTCAGGGTCCTGGGATCGAGTCCCACATCGGGCTCTCTGCTCGGCAGGGAGCCTGCTTCCTCCTCTCTCTCTCTCTCTGCTTGCCTCTCTGCCTACTTGTGATCTCTCTCTGTCAAATAAATAAAATCTTTAAAAAAAAAAAAAAAAAGAAATCACAAGTAGGCAGAGAGGCAGGCAGAGGCGCTCGGGGGAGGCAGGCTCCCTGGCGAGCAGACAGCCTGATGCAGGGCTCCATCCCAGGACCCTGGGACCATGACCTGAGCTGAAGACAGAGGCTTTAACCCACCGAGCCACCGAGGTGTCCCTAGACACACATCTCTTAACCATCTTCATAACTCACTACGTGTTAGACTCCTCTGAGGGCCACTCCGCCCTTTCCTTTATGATAACTGTACCCACTTTGCTTCTGATAATTTTAGTCTTACCACTTGGCCTCTGTTACTTTCAGATCCCGTCATCCCCATGGATATCAGATAGCAAAGTCTTATGATGCCAGAGCTTACTGCTGAAGCCCCAGCCTGCAGAAGATAGTCACCACGGAGTTTCTCAATGGTTCTGGTGCCATTTTTACCAGCACATTCTTTATCATTTTAGAAAATGGATTCTTCTGCAGAACATAGTCAGCAAATGGCTTTTTCAGACTTATCTAATACATCCATTCTAGAATACACATATCTCTGAGACTTTTAATCCTTTACTGTCTCCCAAAGCAGTCTGAATTTTCTATTTCATTTTTCCAAAGCTTCCTCAAAAACCATTCCTGCAGCAAATTAACACTGTTCCCCAGAGTGTTAAATCCTGTTAGAGAGAATGCTCTCGTAACCATAAATTCTTCTTTATCCAACTTTTTTTTTTAAGATTTTATTTATTTATTTGACAGACAGAGATCACAGGCAGAGAGGCAGCCAGAGAGAGAGGAAGGGAAGCAGGCTCCCTGCTGAGCAGAGAGCCCGATGCGGGGCTCAATCCCAGGACCCTGGGATCATGACCTGAGCTGAAGGCAGAGGCTTTAACCCACTGAGCCACCCAGGCGCCCCGCTTTATCCAACTTTTTATCTCACCCCCATTAACTGAATGTCCTTCGAATCCAGTCCCATGTATACTCTCCCAGCTCCTGCCAATACATGCTGGCTAGACGCTGCAGCTCCTTGGCATGTGGTCCATTTTCTCCCTGAGCAGCTATGGCATGTGCGAGGCTATGTTGTTACTTGACCCCAGCAATTAGTCTGATGGCTAGAAGGCAGGATAGGGGTTGATGTTCATGTTGTCTAATAAGGTAATGGCCTATACATCATCTTCAAGTAGAGGATGGTAAGTGGCCTTTCACAGGAAGGAAAGGGTCCCTTCCTCAGGCCCAGAGGGTCCAGGGGAATCCAAGGATTCCAGATTTTTAAGTTCATCAATCCAGATGAGATACCCCATCTCCAGTTTCATGGTCCCACTCCTTCCCATTCATGACCCTAACCTTGGGGTAACAGACTTGGCATGGCTGAGAATTCACTCCTCTGTGGAGTTTTGCTCCTATTTATAAAGTCCTGGGCTCAATCTTCAACTTTTGCTTCCATCTGGCTGCGGGATTTGAGAGTCTGCTTATATGCTGCCAAGAAGGCCCTCCGGCTTCGCATTCCACCTTGAATTGGAGGTTAATTGCCCTCCGTATTTCATTGTTTGGTTTTTTCCTCCAATGCTTTAGTAGTAGACAGCAAACACCATTTAATTCCATAGTTCTTGTAAGTACTACTTTTCTCAAACATCTCAAAGAACGGAGTTATTATGCCTCATGTCCCTTCCACTGGAGCCCTATCCCAGTTGTCAGTGAATCTGGGTTATCGGTGAAATTTTTCGCTATAGTGACAGTTCTAATAACTGCACCGCTGTGGCATGCCAGGCACTATCCAAACTCCACCTACCACCACTGATGGGATCCTCCTTGCTGGCCAGCCAGTGGGCCTCGTTGCTAGGACAGCTTGGGCACTGCTGTGGATGGGACTGTCTAGGAAATAGATTCTGAGGCACGAATTTGTATGCAGGAGGCTTACTGGAGCGCACTTTCAGAAACAATACCTGTCAGGAAGTGAAAGAATCCACTGCTGGCCATTCCTTCCATCTCACCTCAAATTCAACACTTCCAAAATAAAATTCCTTTTTTAAAAGTTTTTACTTGTTCACTTATTTAAGTAATCTTTACACCCAACATGGGGGCTTGAACCCACAAGCCCAAGATCAAGCATCACATGCTCTCCTGATGGAGCCAGCCAGGCAACCCATAGCAAAATTCTTTAATACAACATTCAAGCACCATCACAATCTGGTCCCTACCTAATTGGGTTCTTGTCCTTCTACACTCACTGATAGCCTGCCTTTTCCACTGGTTATTTTCTAGATACACATACTCTTCTTTCTGACTGGGATGCTCTATTTAGCCTTCTCCGTTTACCAGAATTCATCGTCCAAATTGCATATTGCCTATCTCTCTATTTAAGAAATCTTTCTTAATGCTACCATCAGAATTAATCTCTTCCACCAGGCTTTGTTTATACCTCCAGTGAAGCAATTACCATAGTCTGCCCTGTATTATGGTTAGTGAATTTGTATCTTTCTTTCTCCCTAATTTGTGAACTCTCTCAGGATTTGTTTGATCAAGTAGTTTCACTCATCTTTAGACATTCATGGTCTAGCTCCGTCTCTTGCCTGTGTTGGATTTATATTAGCTAGGGTACATATTCAATTGCTGTAACAAAGACCAAGGTAATATTGGCTCAGGCAAGATAGAAAAAAAAGTCTATTTCTATCTCTCTCACACAGGGACATAGGGTTCCCTGTAGCTATAACTCTGTCACCGCTTGAGTGTTAGCCTCATTTCTATGTCCTAGAGAGCCCCACAAGATAGCTGCTGAGTGGGAAAGAGAAGGAAGAGACTGAGGGGAAGATAGAGAACCAGAGACTCCTTTTCAGTTGGCATTATCACTAGATGCTGCCAGCTGATTGAGGTCCAGTTCCCTCTCGATATGATGGCCTCTCCTCCCTCAGTAAGAGCTTCTTCAAAGTCACTGTGTCCATACAGTGAGATTCACGTCTGATTTGTGTCAGAAATAAGAAACAAACTCAGGACTGACACAGCCAATAATAATTCCAAGTAACTAGACACCTCATCTCTTAAGGCTTTTCTCTCAAATTATTATTTGTCCAAAACTTCTAGAGAAGCTGTGTTTTCCCTTCTATTTAAGGGGAAAAGAAGACAGAGAATGGGAAGACAGACTCACAGAAAAGACTTAGGGGAAACTGTTGTCCCTCCTGCTTATACTATATTCTCTGTATTAACCAAATTTAAAGGCTAGATTTATTAATGGAACTAGAGGATGTCAAATGTCCCCTCCATAATTCATTCATTTCCCTTTCCCCATCTCTCTTCTTCCTCCCCCACTCTTGTGCTAATTAATTAAAAAAAAAACTGGTAGCCCTAATTGTTATAAAAGTTATGCATATTTCTTAAAATGAGGCATACCCCAAAGCTGGAACTAAGCCAAATATCCACCAGAAAAGAACAAATAAACAAACTGGTCTATTCACACAGTGGAATCCTAGCAATAGAGAAAGGATAAAATTATTGGTACACACAAGGAAAAATCTTAAATTCATTATGCTGAACAAAAGCATATGAACACAAAAGAGTTCATTTTCTATGATCCCATTTACAATAAGCTGTAGAACTGGCAGAACTAACCCATAGTGATAGAAAGCAGAAAAGTGGTTGCATGGCCCTGAGGGGAAGGGGGCTGGCTAATCAGAGGTATGAGGAAACTTCTGGCTTTTATTTTTCTTTTTTAATTATGGAAAAATACATATAACATAAAATTTACCCTTTGAACTATTTTTTTTTTAATTTTAAAGGTTTTATTTATTTATTTATTTATTTATTTGAGAGAAACAGCTGGGAGGAGGGACAGAGCGTGAGGTTCAAGCAGATTCCATGTTGAACATGGAATCCGATGCGGAGCTTGATCACACAGCCTTGAGATCACCACATGAGCCGAAATCAAGAGCCAGACACTTAACCAACTGAGATACCCAGGTGCCATTTGTGAGTGTGCATTAAGTACGTTCACATGGTTTTACAACCATCACCATCTTCATCTTCCCCAACTGAAATTCCATACCCATTAAATACTAACTCTCAGGGCACCTGGGTGGCTCAGTAGGTTAAGCGTCTGCCTTTGGCTGCAGTCATGAGCCCAGAGTCCCGGGATGGAGCCCCACGTTGGGCTCTGTGCTCGGTGGGAAGCTTGCTTCTCCCTCTCCCTGCTGTTCCCCTGTTTGTACTCTCTCTCTGTCAAATAAACAAATAAAACCTATAAAAAAAAAGAAAAAGAAAAAAGCAACTAGCTCCCCCTCCCCCTCCCAGCCCTTAATAACTACCATTCTACTTTCTGTCTCTATGAATTTGACTACCCCATGTACCTCATACATGTAGAATCATACAATATTTGTCCACTTGTGATTGGCCTATTTCACTTAGCGTAATGTCTTTAAAGTCTGTCATTGTTGTAGCACATATCAGAATTTCCTTCACTTTTAAGGCTAAATAATATCCCATTGCATGTGTATTCCACATTTTTTTTACCTACTCATCTGATGATGGGCACTCAGGTTGCTTCCACCTTTTGGCTATGTGAATAATGCTGCTATGAACATGGGTGTACAAATATTTGTTGAAGTTCCTGCTTTCACTTCTTTTGGGTATATACTCAGAAGTGGAATAGCTGGAGCATATGGTAATTTTAGTTTAACATTTTGAGGAATTGCCATAACATTTTCCACAAGTCCTGCTCCATTTTACATTCTCACCACTAATGCACAAGGGTTCCAATTTCTCCACATCCTTGCCAACACTTGCTTTCTGTTTTTGTTGTTGTTGTTGTTAAAGATTTTATTTATTTATTTGACACAGAGAGAGAGATCACAAGTAGGCAGAAAGGCAGGCAGAGAGAGAGGGGAAAGCAGGTTCCCCGCTGAGCAGAGAGCCCGATGAGGGCTCAATCCCAGGACCCTGAGATCATGACCTGAGCTGAAGGTGGAGGCTTAACCCACTCACTGAGCCACCCAGGTGCCCCTCTTTCCTGGGTTTTTGATAATAAGCCTTCCTAATGTATGTGAAGTGGTATTTCATTGTGTTTTTTGTTTGAATTTACCTAATGATCCATGATGTTGAGCATCTTTTCATTTGCTTATAAGCTACTTGCAGATCTCCAGAGAAATGCGTATCCAAGTCCGTTGTCCAATTTTTAATCAGTTTGTTTTTTCTGATTGTTCTTGAGCCATAGGAGTTCTTTATATATTCTGGGTATCAATCCCTTATCAGATATAATTTGTAAATATTTTCTCCCATTCCATGGGTTGCTTTTTCTTTTTCTTTTCTTTTTAAAAATTTATTTATTTATTTTTTATTTCTTTTCAGTGTTCCAGAATTCATTGTTTATGCACCATGGGTTGCTTTTTCACTCTGTTGATAGTGCGCTCTGATGCACAAAAGTTTTAAATTTTGAGAAAGTAGAACTTACTTTCTTTTGTTGCCTGTGCTGTTGGTGTCATATTCAAGAAATCACTCATAAATCCAATATCATGAAGTTTTCCCCCTATGTTTTTATTTATGAGTTTTATAGTTTAAGCTCTTACAGTTAAGTCTTTTTAAAAAAATATTATTTATTTATATGAGACAGAGAATGAGCAAGAAAGAGAGACTGAGAGAGAGAGAGAGAGAGAGAGAGAAAATACAAGCAGGGAGGGGCAGAGGGAGAAGGAGAGGGAGAAGCAGACTCTTTCCTAGGACTCCAGGATCATGACCTGAGATAAAGGCAGACACTTAACCAACTGAGTCACTCAGGCACCCCTACATTTAGGTCTTTGATCCATATTGACTTGATTTCTGTATATGGTATAAAATAAAGGTCCAATTTTTTTTTTCTTGCATTTGGATATCCAGTTTTCCCAGTACTGCTTGTTAAAAAGACTGCCCTTTCTCCATTGTATGATCTTGATGTCCTTGAAAGTTATTTGGCCATATATACAAGGGCTTATTTATGGGCTCCCTATTCTATCCTATTCCATTATTACATATGTCTGTCTTTATGCCAGAATATAGTTTAGATTACTATAGCTTTGTAGTAAATTTTGAAATTGGGAATTGTGAGACCTCCAATTTTATTCTTCTGCAGGATTGTTTTGCCTAATCAAAGTCGTTGGGGTTCCGTATGAATTTTAGGATAGATTTTTCTGTATCTGCAAAAAATGTTGAAATGTTGGGCCACCTGGGTGGCTCAGTGAGTTGAGCATCTGACTCTTGATTTTGGCTGAGGTTATGATCTCAGAGTTGTGAGATCGAGCCCCCAAGTCAGTCTGCTCGGTGGGAGGTTTGCTGGAGATTCTCCCTCACCCTCTGCTCTTCCCCCTTCTGGCATGCGTGTACACTCTCTCTCTCTCTCTCTCAAATAAGTAACTCTTTTTAAAGAATGTTGAAATTTTGATAGATGTCACATTGAATCTATACATTATTTGGGTCATATTAGCATATTAAACAAAAAAATTTTGATGATGAAAAATTCTATATCTTGTTTGTGATGATACATCAGTATATCATTTTCCAAAATTCATAGAACTGTATGAAAATGAGTATACTATATTGCATGTCAATTCTACCTCAATAGGGGCACCTGGTGGCTCAGTTGATTAAGCACCCAACTCTTGATTTCTGCTCAGGTTATGAGCTCAAGGTTATGAGATCAAGCCCCACATTGGGTTCCCTGCTTAGTGGGGAGTCTGCTTCTCTCTTTCTCTCAAATAAATAAATTTTAAAAATCTTTAAAAATTAAATAAACTAATTAAAATCTTAAAATTATGTCTTGATAAGTTGATTAAAATCTTTTAAAAAATACCATAGACTGAGTGCTGGAGAAACCTGTGCCAATGGGCATAGAAAAGAAAAAAAGGAAATGCCCCCAAGAAAAGCCTATTCTCTCTCTAGCCAAAGGATCTGGAAAGGAGTAGACTATCAGAAGCCTGGACCCTGGGTTGTAAGTCATTAAGTCTCTCCCTAGAGAAACAACATAATCTATATCTTTTATCTTTGATTTTTTTGGGATATTATATTCTCCGACCTTCTTCTACTTTTTCAATTACCTCTTCTAAGTCTGTCCTAAGCCTTATTATCTTCTCCTAATTATCAGTAGGCTTCAGCCTCACTTAGCTAAAAGTAATAACCTTGTGCTCCCGATGTGACTCTCCAACCCACAAGCGAGCTCTGAATTATTCCTGCACCTTCAGGCCTCCTTGCCTTTTCTCATATAGCTCACTCAACCTGAAATATACTTCCTCCATCCATCGAAAATCTTCAAATCCCAGCTGAAAGGCCCCATGAGGTTTTCCCAGAATCTCTCAGTCAGAATAACTGCTCTTTCCTCTGTTCTGGGATTGTTTCATTCTGTCCTCTGCACTAGAGGTCAAGGTCCTTCAGCCTAGGGATTGAGTCTGTTTATTCTAGATGTGTTACCTGCCAATGCCCCAGATAAATACGATGGATGAATGAATGAATAATTGGGTCTTCAAATTACAAAGACTCCTATAATTTATAGGACTCTTATACCTTTATAAAGCTCCTATAACTGTATAGGGGACAGATTAAACATGAGAGAAAAGTATGGTCTATAAATATGTGCACAGAGCTGTGGGTATAGGGGAAGCCCAAATGTAGGTATGTGAGGTGTAGATATCAAGATATGTTCATGGAAGGAAACTCCGAGGTGCTGGGGGGAGGCTTGGGGTCGGTATGTGGGTGAGGAGGTGGAGAAAAATGTGGAGATAAAAGAAAAGATCTGAAATAGTTGATACACCAGGAAATGGAAGGGCAGGTGTGGGACATTGAGAAGCAGTGAGTGTACCTGTGGGCAGTCCTGGCCTTTTGACTGCCCAACTTCACCTCACAGATACTTAGCTATTTTTATTTTATTATTGTTTTACTCCTATGGTTCTTGAAGATTTCTTCATAAAATGAAAATAGCCCTGGCAAGTTCCATCAGTTAACATTTTAGTTACCAATTAAACCAGTATTTAAAAGCAATAGGGTGTGGTGGTCAGTTTTATACGTTGACTTGGTTAGACAATGGTTTCCCCAGTTACACAATCAAACACTAATTTAGGCGTTACAGTGAAGGCGCTTTGTAGATATGAATTAAATCCATAATCAGTAGATTTCAGGTAAATAAGAGAGATTATTCTAGATGATCTGAGTGGGTTTGATTCAGTCAGTTAAAGGGTTTTAAGAGAAGAACTGAGGTTTCTCTGAAGAGGAATAAATTTCTCTGTACATTTTAGCTGCTGGCAGGAGTCTCAGTCTTGCCCTACCAGTGTTCCCTGTCATCTACCACAGTCCTGGAAGCTAATTCTGTGCAATAAAGGTCTTAATAGGTATCGCCTATTGGTTGTTTTTCTGAGTGGGGTCTGGGGGCTAGGAGAGGCAAGAAAGGAAGAGGAGGAACAGCAAAGGGAGGGCTGACATAGTAGCTGATAATTCTACCCAAGGCAGGGTATATTCAGGGAAAATAAAAGGCCAAAAAAGACAGGAGCCAGAGGACGCTGAGTTCAAAGTGAAGAAAGATAAGAAGGGTAGGGACACTGCGCCGAGAACTCACTCTTCCGTGGCAGCTTTAATTATTGGCAGCAATAGGGGTGGAGAGGGAGCACTGACCTTCTAATGGAGGCCAGTCTCTGCAGACTGCATAGAAGTTATTCCTCACTTATTCCTCACTTTTGCTACTTTGCGCATTTCTAATCTTTCGTGTAACAAGAGAGGTTCATGCATACCTTTGCAGCTAATGCTTCTAGATTCACCTGCAAAGTCAAATGCTCTGAAAAAGAAAAAGAAGGAAAGGAAAAGAGGAAGGAAGGAAGGGAGGGAGGAAGGGAGGAAGAAAACAGAGGAAAGAGGGAATTGAGTTCCTTCTATATCTAGAGTGTTTCCCTAAACACCATGAATAATTCCAAGTTTCCAGAAGTTTGCCAGGTTTCCAGAAACTAGGTACATATTTGAATAACTTAATAGCAAGAATATAACCTCAAGTAGGTTGTTTGGATAAATAAACTTAAATAAGCAAGTTAGTAAAAAGATAGCAATGTATATAAGCTTTGAAAGAAAGAAAATCACCTTTGACTATAGTACAATTGTCAAGGGACTTTAAAAAGGCAACTACAGGGACGCCTGGGTGGCTCAGTTGGTTAAGCAGCTGCCGTCGGCTCAGGTCATGATCCCAGCGTCCTGGGATCGAGTCCCACATCGGGCTCCTTGTTCTGTGGGGAGCCTGCTTCTCCCTCTGCCTCTGCCTGCCACTCTGTCTGCCTGTGCTCTCTCTCTCTTTCTGACAAATAAATTAAAAAAAAAAAATCTTTAAAAAAAAAAAAAAAAG
>NW_019154088.1:13496904-13707071 GCF_002288905.1 Enhydra lutris kenyoni | reverse complement strand
AAAAAAAAAAAAAAAAGGCAACTACATGGGCATGACAAAAAAGAGGAATAAAAAAAAAGTCAGATATCCCAAACTGGACCGACTTAAAATTGTACCAAATATTAAAGGAATTCGCAATTGAATGAGAAATGTAACTTGTATTCATTTGAGAGAGAGAGAGCATGCAAGCAAGAGAGCACAAGCAGGGGGAGCAGCAGAGGGAGAGGGAGCCACAGACTCCCTACTGAGCAGGGAGCCAGACATGGGACTCGATCATATGGGGCTCCATCCCAGGACCCTGAGATCATGACGAGACCAAGGCAGCCGTTTAACTGACTGAGCCACCCAGGTGCACATCAAAAACATCATGTTTAATGAAAGAAGCCTACGCTAAACAACATATATTATGTGATTCCTTTTACATAAAGTTCTAGAACAGGAAGTATGGATCTATGATATAAACTTATCAAAGCAATGGTTAATTCTAGGGGATAAGGAAAGGGTTCAACTGGAATGAGCAAGCAGAAACTTTTCAGGGCAATTATTAGCCATCAGGAAAATACATATTAAGTGCAAGTTAGAACTACAATGAATTATTCCAATGAAATGATGCACAAGGGTACGCATATAAATCAATGGAATAGAACTGAGAGTCCAGAAATAAACCCATACATTTGTGGTCAATTGTTTTTCTACAAAATGACCAAGACAATTCAATGAAAAGAGAATAGCCTTTTCAACAAATGATGCTGGGACATCTGGATATCCATATGCAAAAGAATCAGTTTGAACCCATCCTTCACACAATACACAAAAATTAACTCAAAGTGGATTATAGATTTATATGTAAAATCTAAAGCTATAAAACTTCTAGGAGGGAAAAAGAGTCTAAATATTTGTAACTTTGGATTAGGCAATAGTTTCTTTTAATTTTTTTTTTTTTTTTTTAAATCAGAGAGAGAGAGTGAGTGAGCACAAGCAAGGGGAGAGGCAAGCAGAGGGAAAAGCAGGCTCCCCGCTGAGAAAGGAGCCTGGTGTGGGACTGGATCCCAAGACTCTGGATCATGACCTGAGCCAAAGGCAGATGCTTAACCGACAAAGCCACCCAGGCACCCCAGGCAATAATTTCTTAGCTATCACACCAAAAACACAAGCAAAAAAAAAAAAAAAAGAAAGAAAGAAAAAGAAAAAGAAATTAGAATTCATCAAAATTAAATGAAAAAAACTGACAATACCACATGTTGGTGAGGATTAGCAGTAACTTCTCATACTCTCCTAATGGAGGTATAAAATGGTATAAGCTCTTTGGAAAACAGGCAGTTTCTTATCAACTTATACATATATCTCTCCCATAACCCAGAAATTCTACTGTTATGTATTTACCTAAAAGAAATTATGGATTATCTATGAATGTTAACAAAATTCTTTTTGTGGAGAATGTTGTCAATCAGTAGCCCCAATGCATGGAAAGCCCTCAGGGAGACGACAGCAAGGAAAGTTCTCATGCTATATGGGGGAAGAGTTAAACTAAGGATCCCTCCTTGGAAATTTTTGTCTTTAACAACTTAACTACCAAGATAGGTGAGTAAGCTTAAAAAAAGGGGGGGGGGCAAACTGATATTTATTGAGCACTTAATATACGATGGACACTATGTTACATGGTATGGTTAATCTCATTTAGGTTCCACTGGAACCCTAGTAGTGAATATTACAGTGATGTTGCCTTCATTTTACAAATGGAGTATCCAAAGAGAGTTTGCCCATGGTCACCCAGGTAAATTCATAATTATACATATCATGGCTTAAAGAAGTGAATCTGTCTCATTTATTTTGGGTTACCAATATCTAGCACAAATTGATTACATAAATGACTGAATAAATGATCTAATGAATCGTAGAAGCACTTGACTGATCTCAGAGAATACACACCAGTGGCTCTACGCTAACTCTAACAGCCCTCTTTTTAAGACCCAAATGTATAATTCAAGGTTTTCTTTTGTTTTACATATAGATACTATGGAGATTTAGCATTGACAAACCAGTGAACTTTATCTTTCAAAATTCTAAATGTTAGCAAGACCCTTGAAATTAAGTTACTGAAAGTAAACAAAATGGGGGCACCTGTGTGGCTGAGTTGTTAAGCGTCTGCCTTTGGTTCAGGTCATGATCCCAGGGTCCTGGGATCGAGCCCTACATCGAGCTCCCTGCTCAGCGGGAAGCCTGATTCCCCCTCTCCCATTCCCCCTTGCTTGTGTTCCATTTCTTGCTTTGTCTCTGTCAAATAAATAAATACAATCTTTCAGTAATTAATTAGTTAATTTTTAAAAATCTTAGTAAGTTCTAGAGACCGACTCTACAACATTATACCTGCAGTCAACAATAATATATCAACACTTAAAAATTTGGTAGGAGGGTAAATCTTATGTTAACTGTTCTTTCCACAGTAAAATAAAATACAAGAAAATGAATCGTCAAAAGGATTATTTTGTGTGCAAAACTACTGTATTTACAAAAATGGCACAAAACTGAATTCAACAGTCAATGCACATGCGTACTTCCTTCACATCTTCAACAAAAGATATTCTGACACTATGGAATGGAATAAGAATACTGGCCTCAAAGGCAGCTTTAGTTAAGCACGAGAGTCATGTAAGTTATAGCAGAATGAGCATATGTTGCCCAAGTAAAATTCTAATGTTAAAGTTGAAACACATTTAGGGCCATTCAAGTTCAAGCAAAGAAACAAATCTATCAGAGCCCCATCTATTTTTGTTGGAAGAATGTGACCTTCCTTCCATCTGGTTGTCTTAAATTTCTGTTTTGCCAAATCCAAAAGGAAAATACAGAAGAAATCAATACAATAGAGGTTATATTAAATAAGAGTAACATACAAAGCTATAATTAAGATGAATTAAAGAAAGCCAAAAGATTACAATTTTAAAACTTGCTTTTAACTTGTTCAATCAGTCCTACACTAGGAGTTAGGTAATATATACAATCATTTTCAAGTAGATTACTTTATGTTGCTCTAACATGTTCTCTTTATCAGTGCACTGTTAAAACTAATCAAAACTCTGCACACGTATATTCCTTTACAATAGCAGCACACACTACCGCTACCTGCAAAGCTGTCATTCTCAAATGACTTAGTGAGTGAAAGGAAATAAAAAGCAGAGAAGTAACATATTAAGGAGAAATAATGGGAATTAGAAGATTCATGCAGTTCAGCTATTTTAATCAGCCAGCCACTTGCTAGCCACAAGGGACTGTTCCTGCTGAGGAAGGTCCTATGGAGTGGGAATGTGGTCACCAGTGACTTCTGTCTTATCTAGAACTACAGTAGGAAGCTGTTTGTTCTTTATTTTTATTGTTATTGTTGTTGTTGTTGTTGTTGTGTGCGTCTGTGTTTAGGTAGGCTCCATGCCCAGTGTGGGACTTGAACTCAAAACCTTGATTCATTTTTGCTTTAACCATGTTATAATCCCCAGAATCAAGATATTTTTTCCCTTTTTGCAATTGTTTCCTTAAGAAATCTGAACCTCGATGCTTTTGTCCCAGATGAGGACACCTTGTTTTTAATATTGCTTCTTCAGCTTTCTCTACACTAGTTACTGTATCTTCTATTTCCCTCTGCTCCTCTGTGGAGGCTGCCTCTGGGACTGCACAGACATACTGCTCACGTCTTAACCTGGCTTCTCCTTGCTGAAAGGATTCAATCAAGTATCAGGCTTAGTCAAGAACCCCAAGTCCAGGACTCCAAAGTGTGGGGTGGATACCTTGTTACAATCACAAGACACTGAATTTGGAGATTTAAATCCCACACAACCTTGGTCAAAAAAAAGCAAAGGAAGGAAATCTAACACAAAAAGAAACATGAATCAGACTTGGTCAGCTCTGTTGTGACGTTAACACATGAGAGTGGAATGATTCCATTCACAGACTTCCCCTTTTCTAACAATATTAAGGAACAGTGAATTTCTTCACCACAAGTCAGTGTAAGATCCTGACCCTCATATATAACACAGTGCAAATACACTCGGCTCTCTTTTGACAAAAGGAAAAGAGGGAGTAGTCAGAACCACTGTAGCTTTGAAGGTGCAAAATAGTCCATTCATGTTCATGTTCAATACTTGCCCCTTGAAAAAAACCAAACCGTGACCAGAAGTGAAGAGAGGTAATCCTATCACAATCTTTCTCTCCTCCCCACCCCTCATCCTTACACTTTGGGGTCACTTCGATATGTGTCCTCCTAGTTTGGTGTGCACATACACCTGCACACAATATATTTATGCTTAGGTATTTTCTTAACCATAACATGCTGCCATCTGCCTTTTCTACTTAAGATCTGTATAGGTGAACCTCGTTTTTGTTTTTTTTTTTCCTATTGGCTGCCAAGTATTACCTATAACTACTTAAAAATCACTCATTGAGGGGACACTTTTCATTCTATTTCATTTCTTTTTTTCTACTTTTAAATGACTTTTTTAATTTATAGAAGTAAAAGTTACCCATATTTTTAAAAATTCAGACTGTATTGGGGCACCTGGGTGGCTGTTGGTTAATCATCCAACTCCTAATTTTGGCTCAGGTCATGATCTCAGGGTTGTGACATTGAACCCCACATTGGGCTCCATACTCAGCACAGAATCTGCTTAAGATTCTCTCCCTCTCCCTCTGCCCTCCCCGCCCCCAATCCACTCACATCCTCCCCACCCAAAAAAATTCAAATGGTATAGACATGTCTAAAATGAGAAAGAAAAAGTCTCCCTCCTCCCATCCCCACCAACCACATCTCTGCCACACCCATTACTCAGGTTCCATCAAGTTTCTGTTTTAAGTTCTACTCTCGATTACCACTGAAACTGTATGTGATACATTTACACCCCTTTTGCTTGACTTACCAACTATAGATATTATTTATCAACTCCTCATAATGAAAAATTAGGAATGTCTTGTTTAACTTAGCAAATGCAGGGGTGCCTGGGTGGCTCAGTCTGTTAAACATCTGCCTTTGGCTCAGGTCCTGGGATCAAGTCCTACATTGGGCTCCCCTCTCAGTGGGGTGCCTGCTTCTCCCTCTGCCTGCTGCTCTGCCTGCTTGTGCTGTCCATTTGTCTCTCTCTCTCTCTGGCAAATAAATAAACAAAATCTTAGAAAAAAATAATAAATTTATAACACACAGATGAAAAGGAAATATGGCATTTCGCTATCAAACAACTTTAGCCTGCTCTAATAATGACTCATCATTTGTGGTAACACAACTTGGTTACTACAAATAATAGTTTAATTGGGGAATTATACTAGTTTAGTAATAACTTGGATTTAGATACAGATAAACTCCTCCAGAGGCCAGGAATACCTAAGTTCCCGTCAGGGTCCTGCTGCTAGTTAACTCTGTGGCTATAAACACATGACCTCACCTTGCAGTGTCCTAGTTTCCTATCTCTTCAAATAGGAATGATAACTATCTCACAGATCTGAATGAGGATTGAATTAAATAAATCATGCCCTTGAACACGACTTGTAAAACACAGAGGTATCCTCAGCACCTTTCCCTTTAGCCATCTGTGTCCTTCCTGGGGTGGGTGCCGGGCAAACAAGGCAGAAAGTGGGCCGACAGATAAGGCAGCAAGGTCAGGAATCCTCACCGTGCCATGCCTTGCTGCTTCACAGGTTTCAAGCCCTTACAAGATCTGATAGAATGGGGGTGTCAGCAGGAGTGGAAGCTGAACCAGCACTTGAGTCAGCAGGGTCTCTCATGTATCCCAGGAATGAGAAGTCCTAAAGCAAAACGAGAAGCTGGAAGTAGGAGAACCAGATGCCTGTTGCCAGTGGCGGTCACAACAGAGGCACCAACCTACTCAGTCTGGAGCAGGATTTAAGTGTCTGACCCAGGACAGGGAGTAGGACGGGAGAAGCCCGTGGATGTCAGAATCAGATGCCTTAGTCTCTGAGACAGAACCCAGAACTAGATCCTGAGGTAGAAGAGCAGAAGGGGAGAATGAGCTCCTAGCTGCAGACAAGAATAGGTCACCGTCTTGGGTGACCCAGTAGTCTTAGGTTGAATTAGCTTTCCACATTGTATTCCTGGTAAGGTAACTTGAACACCAAGGTAACCTGATTTTTAATTTCTTTCTGGAAATTACCGTCATTTTCTTTATATGTTTAATTTTTTAAAGATTTATTTATTTATTTATTTATTTATTTATTTGACAGACAGAGATCACAGGTAGGCAAAGAGGCAGGCAGAGAGAGAGGGGGAAGCAGGCTCCCTGCCTAGCAGAGAGCCCAGTGTGGGGCTCGATCCCAGGACCCCGGGATCATGACCTGAGCCGAAGGCAGAGGCTCTAACCCACTGAGCCACCCAGCTGCCTCTATATGTTTAATTTTTATATTAAGAAAAATTCCAAACACACAGAAGTAGAGATATAGTAATGAGTATATAACATACAAAACATACAAATAGTATAAAATACCCATTACCCAGATTCGATCATTATCAAGATTTTCCCACACTTGCTTCACTTTCTTGCATTTTGAAAAACTAAAATAGTTTAAAGCAAATAATAGACCCAGGTCATTGCATCCCCACTCACTTCAGTATGGATCTCTAGAACATACATACACTTTCCCATATACCCTCAATAGTCTGTTTTGTATTTATTAGTTTCTGTGAGCCAAGTTAATGGGAAATGACTATTTTCTTAGGGTGCCAACAAAATCAAGCTTCTGACTCTGATGCACAGTGAACTAACCCACTGAGGTGAATGCCACCGTGATCCAGGTCACCAGGATCCTTCTGTTTGAACTGGACTGTAAGGACTGAACTACAACAGTCCAGGTCCCCTTACTTCTCTTTTGTGTACACATGCACCCATTATGCATACACACACACACACACACAACTAAGGGGAAAATGAAGTGAACCCCTTCCATACAATAAAACAGCCAGTCACTGCAGCAATTCTGGTAGGCTTTCAAGATAAATGGGGATGCTACAGAGAACACAATGCAAAGGTGTCCTCTCTGCTGGCTCAGGAAAAAACAAACAGCAACATCAGAAAGCTAGGAAAGTACTGGCTGTTGGAAAGGGAACTGAAAACCATAAGGCACACCAACAGAGACAGTATGTCATGTCAGGGCGAAATTCTGCTGGTTCCGCCTCACCACTTCTAAGTTGGTATAAGAATCTCTCTCGTTCATCTTCTCTTGCCTTCCTCATTATATCCAATGGCCTCCTCCTGACCTGTGGGCCCCCAAGGCAGTGACTTCTCTTTCTTATCCTTTCTCTCCATCTTTCCTATCTCCACACCCTCCTCCCCAAGTGCCTCTTCCATTAACTCCCCCATGTCTTAATTTTAAATGCTAGGGACACATTTTATTTGATTTTTTAAAAAAGATTTTATTTATTTATTTGACAGCTAGAGATCACAAGTAGGCAGAGAGGCAGGCAGAGAGAGAGAGGAGGAAACAGGCTCTCCGCGGAGCAGAGCCCGATGCGGGGCTCGATCCCAGGACCTTGAGATCATGACCTGAGCCGAAGGCAGAGGCTTAACCCACTGAGCCACCCAGGCACCCTGCTAGGGACACATTTTAAACACGAGGGACCCATTTCTTCAGCCTAAGACATGTTCAGCACATAGCACTGAGTCTGGTATACAACCTCTGCCATGATCTGAATGTTTGTGTCCTCCCAAAATTCACATGTTGGAATCCTAATGCCCAGTGTGATGGTGGTAGAAGATGGAGCCTTTGGGAGGTGATTAGGTCATGAGGGTGGGGCCCTCATGAACGGGATTCTTGTTCTTACAAAGGACATCCCACAGAGCTCCCTCCCCTTTCCCACTCTGTGAGGACACAGTGAAAAGGTATTGGCTATGACCCAGGAAGAGAGTCCTCACCAGAACAGGACCCTGCTAATGCCTTGATCTTGGACATCCAAGTCTCTGGAACTGTGAGAAGATTTCTGCTGTTGATATGCCACCCAGCCTGTGGTATTTTGGTATAGCAGCCCAAACAGACTAAGATAGCCTGTTAAGAAGTATTGGTTGGATAGATGGATGGATGGATGGATGGATGGACGGACAGACAGATGGTTTTAAGTGAAAGGGTACAACTTTAAAACCTACATGAGTTCAGATAGAACTTTACTATGACATTGACGGATCATTTGCCAAAATGGTACCAGTCATGATAGCCGGCTGCCCCCCAGGTGGTTAGAAAAGTGGGAATGTGATACACATGCCCCCCCCCAGTACCACCAACAACCACTAAGCATAAGAAGGGAAGAAAATGTCAGAATGGAAAGATGATGGGCACTGGGCTGTGACAAACCTGAATGCAAGCCTTGACTCCACCATCTTCTAGTTGTGTGACTTTGAACAAAGTATTTAAAAAATTTCATCTATCCCATGTATAAAATGGGGATAATCGTATCTACTATACAAGGTTGTTATAAGGTTAAATTAAAGAACATATTTAATTAAGGGTCTTAGCAAAGTGCTTGATACATACTGGGCTAAAAATATTATAATTTTTATTATATGAAAATATTTATTATCATTAAGAAATCTCTGGAGAGAACCCAGGAAGTTATGGTTTACTTATGAAATAGGCAAGCTAAATACTTAAAATTAACTTAAGAGAAGGATGACAAAATGGTATCTCTCTTTTTTTTTAATTTGAGAGAGAGAGAACGAGTGGGAGGAGGAGCAGAGGGAGAAGCAGACTCCCTGCCGAACAGTGAGCCCAACACGGGGCTCCATCCCAAGACCCTGGGATCATGATCTGAGCAGAAGGCAGACAACTGACTGAGCCACCCAGGCGCACCAGACAAAATGGTATCTTTAAAGGGAAAACTTACTAAATTAATTTACTTAATTTCTGAGGAAGTAAATCACATGTAGGTAAAAGAGAACTGCTTAATACGACCTACCTGAGCACCTTAAGAAAACCTTGGACAGGGGTGCCTGGGTAGCTCAGTGGGTTAAAGCCTCTGCCTTTGGCTCAGGTCATGATCCCAGGGTCCTGGAATCGAGACTCACATGGGGTTCTCTGCTTAGCAGGGAGCCTGCTTTCTCCTCTCTCTGCCTGCTTGTGATCTCTGTCTGTCAAATAAATAAAATCTTTTAAAAAAAGAAAAGAAAACCTTGGACAGATTTCCAAAGGAAAGCCTGAAATAAAAGTCCCGGAAAACTGGAATGTTTTGTGAGGCAATGAGGAACTAAGCTCAGTAACAAAAACAATGGGTGGAGCCTCCTGATTCCAGCCAGGGGAGGGAACTACAGGGCCCGAGTGACAGATACTGGAAAGGCCTCTGATGTATGGCGGGCATAGTAGTCACATTTCTAATTCTGGATTTCTCAAAGGAAACAGTGTGGTCTTCCTCAGGAAGGTGGAGTCCTGTGCACTGAGGGGCTCTGACGTAGAGGCATCAGACAACTGTGGGGTTGACATCCATGAGAGGAAGTGGGGAAGGGGCCCATTAATCTAATAGTAACCAAAGCAAGCCAGGTGCCAGTCACATTATCTCATTTATATCACCACAACCCACTGATGGTAACTGTTGTCTCCATTTTACAGAGAAGGAAACTGAAGCTCAAGGAGATCTTATAATTCAAGTTCTCTCTGCTAGTAAGGGAAGGGGCCTGTTATGAAGAACAGTGCCCGCCTAATAAGCTAAGGTCTGCTGTGGCTCTGGTTCCTCTGTTCAACAGATGCTTACTAAGCACCTACTATGTGCCAGGCACAGAGTCAGGTGCAGGAGATAAGACCCCCCCCCCACCCAAGTCTCATGGAGCAGAGTCTAATAAGAGAGTTGGAAGCAGCCACTAGTCAAATAGTGCCACTAATGAAGATAAAATTACAAAGTGAGACATGAAGACACGTCATAGACGTGTCTAGACTTGGGATGGGATGGGTGCCATGGGGAAGAGTGGTTCTAGACCTCATCTAGAACTAATGAGGTAAAGGAGTGGTGAAGAAAAGCATTCCATTTAAGACTATTGCCTATCATAACTATGGTCCAAGCCCCCAAACAATGCAACTTCAGTGTGGCTACAGCTCAGAGGGGCTGAACTGAGGGTGTGGGGAAGTGTGGGCATGCAATCAGATTTCCATTCTGTAAAGTCCAAGGTATTTAAACAAAAGCCACTGGCACACTTGGGCAGCCCCAAACAGACCACTCTAGTGGGTTCTGGGACCCCAGCTACATTCCACCTGTATGAAGACAGTTGGAATGTCCAAACGTTGCTGCCTTAATAGTACCTTGGGAAGCAGAGATTGGTGGACCCAAGTAAAGAGACTGACTCCTCAAGCATCTTTGCTAGCAAGGGGCTCTCTAAGATATGTATATGTGATCAGGAGGAGGCAGTGAGCAGTAAAATCTCTAACAACACTTCTCTCTAGTGATGGGTTAGATCAGGGTCAGCAAACTATAGCCCCACAAGCCAAATCCAGCCTGTGCCTATTTCTGGACAAACCTGGAACTAAGAATGGTTTCTATATTTTTAAACGATTTTATTTTTAAAGGAAAAGACAACCAATATTTTATGACATGTGAAAAGCGTATGAAATTCACATTTCAGCACCCATAATTAAAGTCACACTCATTCATTTGTTATCATCTGTGGCTGCTTTCACAAGAGCAGAGTTGAACAAATGTGACCAGCACCAAGGTGTGCTGCAAAGCTGAAATTATTTATTATCTGGTCCTTTATAGAAGAAGTTTGCCAATCCCTGGGCTAGTCAGAAGAGCCTGTAAATCTGACCATGTGGTCAGACAACTGACAAATGAGCTTTAGTGGGAACAAGTGCAAAGTAATGCACTTTGGGATAAAAATATCCTAACTATTTATAAAATGAAGACGGCTCTGAGCTATGAGGTCACAACTCAGAAGTCAGCACAACTGGGAGGACTAAAGGCAGCAACAGTAATATTAAGCGAACTTCCTGCCCTAGATGATAAAAATCAACACAATGGCTCGAGTTGGTTATCTGAAGTCTTCACCAGATGGGGGCCTGGGGAATGATTTCAGAAGGACTAAACTGAAATTCAACTAAGAAGAAAGCTTTTTATTTTTCACTTTCACTTAGAAATTATGTATAGATATTGATGATGGAATAGAGGCAAGCCAAGGACAAAGCAGAAGACAGACACCCCACAACTCTGCTCCCACCCCCATATATGTGACATTCCTCAGATACACCTGGCTTCCCTAAAGCTAAGTAAAGGAAAAACAAATAGTTAATTTATAGAGATCACAATCCTACAAGAGTTGAGTCTTCCTCCGCTTACAAAAGTCTTAGCAATTTACAAGAACAAAGCATCTCTATGAATAAGGAAATGTAGACACAATTAAATGTCCTTATAAACTGTGGCCCTGACAGATCCTAGGAGCAGGCAGTGTAGTGTTCCTCCAAGAAAGCTTCCAGCTATCTTCACGTTAATGCCTTGCTAGAGGGAAAACAACCTTAACTTGACAAGCGCAAGGCCTCCAGTATCCTGTGGGTCGTCTTTAGCATTTGAAAGTCCTGTTGGACATCTGCCTTTTTCCTTACCTCTTCCAACTCCCAAGTACATAATCAGCCACCCCTCACAACCCCAAGCAGCAGCTTTTTCTGCCCCCGGGTCCTGTCCTCGTGCTTTAATAAAACCACCTTTTGCACCAAAGACACCTCAAGAGTTCTTTCTCCCTCATTGGCTCCGGACCCCACCCCACCAAATCTTACCTCTATCCCCAAACCACATCAGATATCAACAGTCTATATGTAATCTGGGGAAAATTAATAATAAAGAATTAGAATTTGTGCTGTGTATACAGGACTAATCTGGGATGGGTTATCATCTAGACTTTGTCTATTTAATTCTATAGTTCCAGTGCCTACTTTAGTGACTGGCATATGATAAACACTCAATATTTGTGGAAGGCAGACAGGCAGGAAACAAAGAAAGAAGGGAAGGGGGGAGGAGGGAGGAGGGAGGAGGGAAAGGAGAAGGGAAACTGGGCAGAATCTATGGGGTTTGAAAGCTAGACAGCATTTAGCCAGATACCAAGAATGAAGAAGAACATCCCAGCAGGGAACCAGGAGCACAAAAGGCCAGGAGAGGTCATGAGGCCTATAAATAATGTCATTAAGATCCGCAGTCACCTTTGTTCTAGCTGTAAGGTAACTTAGTTTCTCATATTCATTGGTTTTGTGAAGAGGACATCCAGGGCAATAAGAGAGTTGTAGCCCCAGGAGAATTAAGTAATCAACCTCACAGTAATTTTGTCAGTCTCTGGGGGCAGTTGGGTATACAGTGATTTCCCCAGCCTCATCCTCAGGCATCATTTCCACACCTGCAAAGCTACGAACTGATTTGGGGCTTCCATGGCTCTAACAGGTCCTGGTGTCTTGGGGCCTCTACCTGGCTGTGGCTGGCCTCCCTCTTGGACACCTTTGACCTCTTCCATTTCACTGTGACAGGAATCACACCCAGAGAATTCTGGAGAACAACCAGCCCAGTGTGCTGTTGAGCCCAAAAGGAACAAGGTATCCTTCCCAGGGAAGATACTCTCCCTGCCCAGCAATATCACAGTTACAGATTCTATTCTTGCCACAAGGTACACTCATCCCAGTACACCAAAAGTCGCAGGTCTTGGGAATCCCTTCCATCTCAACTAAACTGGGACAGTTGGTCACCTGCCAGATGGGTTTCTCATTTACAATGGGCTTCTTGTCCTGCTCTTCCCCAGACTCCACCTGGGCCGGCTCCACTGTTTCTGCTACCATAAGTCCACTGTAAAGTCCACTTTTAGGCTTGAGCGGTGGAAACCTAAGTCAGGTCAAAGGGCCCACAGGGACCACCAGGCTGAATGCAAACAGGCCCATCAGGGGACCCACCTCCAAACAGCCATAAACCCTGGCTGACTTAAGGAGAATTCTATCTGTTCCCACACCTCCTCACCTTCCCCCCTTAACTACAGCCCCATACCACAGTCCCCCTGGGCAGACAGTCTCTCCTTTGCTGTCCTGCCCATTTGTATTCAATGAACTTCTATCTCCTGTTTTGCCATGGGTGAATTCTTTCACAGCCCACACCTCCAGCTTCCACCCAACTGGGTGGCCCCACACCCACCACTCAATATTCAGAGAGCTCCTTCTGGGTCAGGGAAGGGAAGAGCAGGGGCTGGGTGGGTCAGTGAGAACAGGATTAAGATCACAGATCTGGAGACACAGCAGAAGGGGCTCCCAAGGAACCTCAGAGATGGGGGAAACAAAGGCAGAAGGAAATGTAGGTACAATTAAATGTCCTCAGAACCTGCAGCCCATTGACAAATACTTGAGGAAGGGAGAGTACGTTGTTCCTCCAGGAGCCTCCCAACTGTTAACGCCTTGCTAGACGGGGAAAACAACTTTAATGTGACAATAGCAAGGCTTCCGGTATCCCTTCAGTCTTCTTTAGCATATGAAAGTCCTTTTGGACACCTCCTCACTTTTACCTCTCCCAATCCCAAAGTATGTAATTACAATCTCAGGGTACCAGGCAGCAGCGGCAGCAGCCCCTCCCTCTTTCTGCCAAGGTTTCCGTCCCCGTGCTTTAGTAAAATCACTTCTAGGGTCCGTGGGTGGCTTGGTTGGCTAAGGGATGGCCTTTGGCTCAGGTAATGATCCCAGAGGATTGAGTTCTGCACCCGGCTCCCTGCTCAGTGGGGAGTCAGCTTCTCCCTCTGCCCCTCACTGTGCGCATGCTCTCTCTCTGTCTCTCCGATGAAATCTTTTTTTTTTATCACTTTTAAAAATTTTTATTTTATTTATTTGAGAGAAAGACTGTATGTGAGAGAGAGCACAAGCAGGGGGAGCTGCAGAGGGAGAGGGAGAAATAGGCTCTGAGACTGCAAAATCTGAGCAGGCAGCCAGATCTGGGGTGGGGGGGGGCTTGATCCCCGACCCCTGAGATCATGACCCCAGCCAAAGGCAGACGCTTAACCAACTGAGGCACCAGGCACCCCAATAAAATCACTTCTTTTGCACCAAAGATGTCTCAAGAATAATTTCTTGGAAAAAAAAATTCCTTCTTGGCAGTCGACTCTAGACCTTACCTACGTTCCAAAACGACATCATCAGCTGCTAGAGAGTTGGTCATTAAGACTCCTGTCTTCCATCGGTATCTATGTGTTTCTGTGCATACAAGGAAGATTAGACAGTACCTAGTGGGAAAAACCCTCATCATTTCCAGAGTTTGGAGGTGAGGAAGACCTACTAAAGGGAAGGCTGCCTTAAACCCCATCTGTAAGTGAGCAGAATGTGAGTTAGTAAAATATAAATCACAAAAAGGAGGGTAAAACTTTGTGGGGTCAGTATTAAACAGCTGTAATAATTATAGTAATTTATATCTAATTACCATGTGGCATCGTGATTAGGAGGCATTACTGTGTCATGTAAATCATACACCAAGATCTTTGGGATTAGGGTACTAAAATCTGCTCATCCATGTGTGCTCCCACGGTCAGTTTAAAACCATTAGAGGATCATCTAGGTTGGCTTAGTCATGGGGTTTTTTTGCTTCAGGGAACACAGGGAGTTAAATAGGTGAATTTGCTACATTTGATTCTGGGAGGACCCATATAAGGATAGTTAAAAAAAAATAATGCCATCTTTA
Source organism: Enhydra lutris kenyoni (assembly GCF_002288905.1). Classification (NCBI taxonomy): domain Eukaryota; kingdom Metazoa; phylum Chordata; class Mammalia; order Carnivora; family Mustelidae; genus Enhydra; species Enhydra lutris. The sequence goes on along the minus strand of NW_019154088.1, from coordinate 13,692,448 downwards.
TTTATAAAGGAGTTCTGGGAAAAACTCAAAAACACTTTGCAGATTTTAATCTAATTAATCCTCACAATAACCCTAGGAGGGAGCTCTTACACAATGGCCTTCATTGTTTAAAGCCACCAGTTGTTAGAGGCCACAGAAGAGTCATTTGTCTGCAGTTGCTTCTCTGTCTTAGTTTTAATTCATAAACGTTATAGTGTTCTTTGAAATAAGTCTTGTATAAATATAAACTGAGTATTAGTGTATTAATCATCTCCCGATCAGTATGAGACAGACTAAGCTCACCACTAAGAATTTCTTAGAAACTATAGACCAGCTTCAAGAAATAAGAATGTTTGAGTGGAATTTAAAGTTATGAATAAACTCTCTATGATTAAAACATTTTTGCATATAAATCCACATGAATTTACAAGGCTTCTGCTCTGAGCACAATGTTAGGTGCCCTGGACACAAAAACAACTTAGGATACAAATGAAGTAATAGTAACAGTAATGCCTGTGGTTGTGATCCAGAGATCTAACAAAGTCATAATATGCCCTTCACAAACCAAGGAGTTTCTGGAGTTTCACTCTCCTAGGAAGGGACAGATACCAGTGGAGGCTTCTTAACAATCAGCATTTGTCTGTACCCACGTTTTGCATTTTGGTTCAGATGGCCTGGCCTTTAAGAGCTGTAAAGTAGGTAAGGTAAGGGAATGTTTTCACATGCAAAATCTCACTGGATTCTTACAGTGTTCTAGGAAATAGGTAGGACAAGGACTATTTTCCACTTTGCAGACAGAAAGTGAGTCCTGAAACAGTATGCTGCGAGGCATCACAGTGAAAGGATGGCAAAATTAGAGAAGCCGAAGAAGCTTCTCTTGTCTGAAGAAGGATTCCCAAAGCACATCCAAAGTCAGCCTTCCACCCTCACACCATCAAGCTCCGGGAGCTTCGCTGCCACCTCCAGGCTCCAGGGCTGGTGTGCTTATGTCTTCTATTCCCTCTAGTTTTAGCCAGACACGGTCAGAGAAATTCACAGGTGCATTTACTTCCAAAACTAAGGGAAGATAAAAACAAAGGTGTGAAAACAATGAACTTGATTAGTGTAGGTTTTGGCTCACATGTTGGTTTGCCTGGCGGGATACATTGACTTGGCCCTCTCCTTTATGTCCTCTTTGTCCAAGAAGGAAACTTCCCTCTCCTTGGACAATTCTCTTAACTACTCTGTGTTCTTCCCCTCCCCTTGGAAGAGGGGTTAAACAGAATCTCCAGCTTCTCTGTTACCAGAGCAATCCACAAAAAGAAGAGATTATTAGACTCCCTGTAGTTGTGTGTCACATCACCAACCCTTGTCCATATGAGGCTGACAGCTTTCATCCCCTCCTGAAAAAGATGAGGGGTCACATTCCAAAAACATCCTTTGAGAATCTCCTACAAGCACCTATTCCAATGGCGAAAGGAGTTCTCAGGAAGAAGAATATGCAACATTTGAGCCTGTCAGTTAAGTGGCAACTTTTCCCATATTTTCATTAAAAACATTTTTTTTAAAGATTTAATTTGAGAAGGAGAGAGAGAGAGAGAGCAGAGCAGGAAGGAGGGGCAGAGAGAGGCAGGCTCCCCGCTGAGCAGAGATTTTTTTTTTTCCCCCACCCCCACCCCCCAACCAACACAGAGCTTGATCCTGGGACTCTGGGATCATGACCTGAGCAGAAGGCAGATCCTTAACTGACTGAGCCACCCAGGCACCACCCTCTCATATTTCCATTTTTGAAAACTTTTCCACTCCCTCCCCCTTCCTTTCCAGGAAGGATTTTACAGGGTGATGCTGAAGTCTGGAGGTGATGGCAAATCTTTGGTGTATGGAATGGGAATTTCTTCTAGAGTACTTCAAGGAGTCTAAGTACATTTCTGTAGATCATTCCATTTGTGTGTGGAAACAGACTGAGAGGATAATGTAGGCTAATGGTTGAGAGCATGAGTGGGGAGGAGGGGGAGAAGCAGGTTCTCTGGGATCATGACTTGAGCCAAAGGCAGATACTTACTCAACTGAGCCACCCAGGTGTCCCTCTACTTTAAAAATATTAATAGTTGGCATTGATGGATCACTTACTATGTGCCAGGAACCATATATGTTATGTTGTTTTTTAAAAAAATATTTTAGGGGCGCCTGGGTGGCTCAGTGGGTTAAGCCGCTGCCTTCGGCTCAGGTCATGATCTCAGGGTCCTGGGATCGAGCCCCGCATTGGGCTCTCTGCTCAGCAGGGAGCCTGCTTCCTCCTCTCTCTCTCTCTCTCTCTCTACCTGCTTCTCTGCCTGCTTGTGATCTCTGTCAAATAAATAAATAAAATCTTAAAAAAAAAATAAAAATAAAAAAATAAAAAAATATTTTATTTATTTGTCAGAGAGAGAGAGTGAGAGAGTGAGCGAGCACAAGCAGGGAAAGCGGCAGGCAGAGGGAGAGGGAGAAGCAGGTTCCCTGCTGAGCAGGGAGCCAGATGCAGGACTCCATCCCAGGACCCTGGGATCATGACCTGAGCTGAAAGCAAACTGATTGAGCCACCCAGGCATTTCTGTATATGCTGTTTTACATGCTTTATGTGCATGATCTCACTGAATCCTTACCATAGCCCTGGGAAGTGGGTACTCTCATCAAGCCCCTTTTATAGGTAAAAAAATTGAAGCACAAATTGCTTAAATGGTTTGCCAGAGATTATAGGACCAAATGGTGGAACCAGCACGCACACACATGCAGTCAGACCTCAACACCCATGCTTTGAATCATTAACTTCCTCATAGTGATGGTCTAAGGATTAAGTGAGCCGATATAAATCAGGTCTCTTGCAGAGGTGCTTGGCACATAAAAAAGCCTCAAGTAAATGTTAGATATGGTATTATTTTCAGCCTTGTCATTTGTTCTGAAAAATGTCTGGGCCAGAAAACAGGTTTTGACGTGGGATATTGTGGGGCTACTCTAGTTGACTGCCAGAGGTAAGTGTCTTTTAAACGTCAGACATCTACTATTACCTAAACAATTTGTGTATTATGAGTTACCCGGTTAAGAGACGGGACAAATGGTTAGCAACTTTATCTATTTGCTCATGCAGAAAAGTTCTCCGTACTGGAAAGAACTATGAAGTCTCATAAAAGAATGGCATGCTGAGCAATAGCTGAATTGTAGGCAGGACCAGATTATAAATGATTATGTTTCAAAAGTTCATTTGTCTATTGTCATAAATTCTGAATACATAGAAATAAGGTTGCAAATGGTGGTTACATGCCAAGACTATTCACAGAAGTCTATTCAGCCCATTTTAAAGTTCAATGCTAGAAATCATGCCACTAGCTCAAGGCCAAGCCTAGGAACAAGGGCCCATGTGATAAAATAAAAAGTGTCTTTCCTGGTACAGAGGCAAGTTGAGATTGAGTGTATTAGTTATCTATTGCTCTGTAACAAATTATCCTAAACTTACTATATTAAAACAATAAATAATATCTCACAGTCTCTGTGGGTCATCTGGGAGCAGCTTATTTGGCTGGTTCTGTTCAGGATCTCTCTGGGGTTTCAGTCAACATCTCCTGGGCTACAATCTGAAGGTTTAACTGGGGCTGGTGGATCTACTTCCAATGTGGCTCATTCACATGGCTCTTGGCAGGAGCTCTCCATTTCTTATCACCTGGGCTTTTCTTTGGGGCTGCTGAGTTCCCTGTGACATGGTAACCCTGACTTCCTCAGCACAGCTGATCCAAGAGAGAACAAGCAGGTAGCTGCAGTGCCTTTTATGACCTAGTCTTTTAAGTAATACATTGTCACTATTGTCATATTCTAGTCATTCTAGGCCACATGGTATTCATTAAGAGAAGCTCACATTCGGTGGGAGGGAGATTAAGCTCTATTTCTGGATCGGATGAGTATCAGAATTTGTGGATATACATTAAAATCACTATCTAGTTTTTTATCTCCTATCACTTTGTTTAGATATCCAGTGATATAAAATAGTAAAAATAAATTGGGAGGCAGAACTGCAGCCCTTCCCAACAAAGCTTGCCGTAAGTATCCAAAACAATCCATGTTCTGCCTCAACTTTTCTTGAAAACGTCTATCCCCTTTCCTTGAATGGAATTTTATTTGAACAATTTATAACAAAGAAAGAGCAATCACATTCCTGACATATTTGCTTTATTTATGTGTATTTCTCACTAGCAGAATTTCAGCCAATGAAACAAACTGAAATGAAAAATAAAAATAATTTACTCCTGAGTTGGATGGATTAAGATATTCGGGGTTAGGAAAGCAAGGCTTAGTAAGCACTGTCCCTTCAGCTGATAATGACCTGAGCTCTCTGGTTATTGAATATCCTAGGCAAGGCTGCCCTCCCTGGTCTTGGGAACCATGGCATCTCTCATCCAGGTTTCCTGATCTGACTCCCATGGCTGCAGCTCTGTAGGAGTATGGGGCGCATTCAAGACTGAAGGATTGCTGGGGAGTCCAAAAACATTTGATGCTCTGGCACCCGTGGGATGCAAGATTCTACAGTACCTTCTGAATCTTCAGAGGAAAAGGATGCTCCATGTGACTTTTTATTGTGTATTCTGTAACCTGAAACTTGGTAATCCATGTAGACTACTGTCAAAATACAACATCTATTAACACAGGGTAACTACAATTCAACTCCAAGTGTTAGCTAGGGACTTCCTCTATGAGTTCCCCTGACAATGTTGCTGTTTTAAATCTTAAAATTTGAGTCTTAAACCCTTTTGAGAATATGATAAAAGCTAAGGGACTTAATTCAAGAAAATACATATAAGCCACAATATTTTGCACATGAGTTTAATGCCTCCAGAAGCCCCTAAAACTATCCAAGGAATCTGGATTAAGAATCTCTTAAGACTTCAAGGGAGAAGAGGAGTGGGGAGGCTTATTGCCATTCCATTTCACCATTACAGCTTAGATCTAAATGAGCAACTACTACTCAGAACTCAGTTCTTCTAAATTTGTTGTTGTTAATAGAACCAAAGGCCAACACGGAAACCCCTACTAGATTTTGTGCTTGGGTTTAGTCCATGTTATAAATGGAGGGGAAAGGAACATGGCAGCGAACACACACAGGACAATACATATCTGATGAAAAGCAATCGTAAATACAAAGGAGTTACAATTGCTGACGACCTTGAGAGGGCCTTGCCCTCTCGAAGTTGACCTGACGGTGCAGCAAATTTTGCCAACTTGCCAGAGAAGCAGCAACTCGAGAAGAGAAAGCCGGTTGGTTTCTCACTTGGCAAGAAAGCGCTAAAATCGTTTTCTGCTGCGGATCCGCAACCGAGGTCCTGACCCAAGATTCCAGAGGCCCTCCTCGGGTGGAGCGAGCGAGCTCCGGCAGCAACGCCCAGCCCCGGGCGGGCGGGACCGTTCGAATCTACCCACTTGGTCCGCAGGCCCCGCTTCATCCGCTCCTGCTTCTCCGCCTGGGGAGGTGGCAAGGCTGCGCGGGAGACAGGGGCATCCCTGTGAGTGCCCCTCGGGCAAAGGCAGGCGCGCGGGGCTCCGCTGCCGGGACTGGGGGAACGGGCGGGGGCTGCGGCGCGCGCGCCCCTGCCCCTCCCCTCGCGGGCGCCGCAGCCCTGCGCAGCGGGCCTGCGTGTGCTCCTGCCGACCCCTCCTTCGCGCTCCTCGCCTGCGGCCGCACCGGCGCACGCGCGCGGCCTCGCGCAGGGCGGGGAGAGGCGGCGGCCCCCGGCGTGCGGCCCCGAACCTGTCAGACCCGGGTAGCCGGCCTGGAGCTGCGGGCGCGGCCGGCACGAGGACGGCGCCGCTCCCCGCGCGGCCCCGACCCGAGCTGCGCGAGTCGGCCCCGCCGAGCCGGCCGGGGGCGGGGAGATGAGCGGCGGCCCCGCGGCAGCGCCCCAGGTAGACGCGCCGCCCCCTCGCGGAGCCCCGGAGCCTCCGGGCCAGACTGCGCCCCCGCCGCCCGGGGCTTCGGAACTTGGGGGCAGTGTTGGGGCGCCTTTAATTTATAACGTGTTTCGTTTTCCACAGCATGGGGAGGGACGCGCGGCAGTGCCATCGGGAACTGGCGCTCCGGTGAAGTAGGGGCCGCGGGAGCCGCCGGCCGGCCGCCTGCACCGAGCCGTTCCGTGCGGCGGCCGCTCAGCCTCTGCCATGGCCGGATCCGGCGCGTGGAAGCGCCTCAAATCTCTGCTACGGAAGGACGACGCGCCGCTGTTTCTAAATGACACCAGCGCCTTCGACTTCTCGGACGAGGTGGGGGACGAGGGGCTTCCTCGGTTTAACAAACTTCGAGTTGTGGTGGCCGACGATGGTTCTGAAATCCCAGAAAGGCCTGTTAACGGGGCGCACCCGGCCCTGCAGGCCGACGACGATTCCTTACTGGACCAGGACTTACCTTTGACCAACAGTCAGCTGAGTCTGAAGGTGGACCCCTGTGACAACTGCAGCAGACAGCGAGAGTTACTGAAGCAGAGAAAGGTGAAAACCAGATTGACCATTGCTGCCGTTCTTTACTTGCTTTTCATGATTGGAGAACTTGTAGGTGAGTTGTGTTGCCAACTCACTTTCCATTTACCTTGTCCCGAGGGTTGTTGTCCAGCTTTAGTTACACATGATTTGAGGTTTAAACTTTCTTTTCGGGAAGTTTGTTATTTATCGAGATATTGATCCCGTGATAGGAGGAATCCACACAGTTCCAAAGTGCAGGTCAACCTAAGTAAGACAGAAACTTTCAGAGATAACTTGGACTTTTTCATCTGGTTCTCCAAACACTGTGACACCGACTGTAAAGTTAAGGACATTAGCTTCACTGTTTATCATGTAACTTCCTCTTTAAAAAGTTCTGATAAAACAACCAGGTTAGTTTTTGCATCGTTTAAAACAGTAAATGATCTAAGCGTAGAATCATAAAATTTTACAGTGTGAAGTGACCTTACTGAACATCTTCTCTTCCTTCTTTTTCACACATAAGGAATCTGAGGGCCCAGAAAGTTAAATAAGTTGGGAGGACACTTAGCTGGTTAGTGGAAGAGCCACATCCACAGTCTCCAGCTGCTTACTTTTTTCTCTACATTTGACTTAAGTGGTCTCTTCATACTATTTCTTTTTGCATTTACATCCAAAAGATTTGCAAAATTAAATACTACTGACTTTAAAAGTTTTTCATTATAGTAAGGATCTGAAAAGAACCAGAGGGCTCCTCCAGGGTTCATGAACTTTTCACTTTTTAATTATTCAAGTAATATATTGTCACTCTAAATACATTCTTAGAGGTTAATTTCATAGTCATATTAGTGTAACTGCTAACTTCTCTTAATAACAGTTTACAAAGTGACATTAAAGCAGGGAGATAATTCTGCCTTGTTGTTTCTTAATGATGAACCATTAGAGAACAGAGGTGGCAGTCCAGAATAAGATACTGGCCAGAGGTTAGATGTAGGAAAATTATATACATTTCCTACCTCATTTTATACCTCTCCTCCCCAGTGCGCACTTCCGCCATGCTGGCTTTCTTTCTCCCTGTGACTCACAAAGCTCTCCAGTCCATGAGGCCTTCAAACTGGCTGGTTCCTCCACCTCAGTGGCTTTCAAATTTTCTTGACCTAATTATAGTAAAAACTACACTAGACATTGTGACCCGGGTAGGCATGCATACATACAGATGTATGTATGGATGTACACACACATACATACATGTGTAAATATATGTATAACTAAAACAAAAGTCTGATTTCTTGTGATGCATTCTAGTATTTTTTTGGTATGGCCCCAACCCACTTAATTGATTTTGTGTTCCACAAGTAGATCAGGGCCTGCAGTTTGAAAAACACTGCTTAACTTGGAGTGCCTTTTCCCAAATATTCTCTTGGCTGGTTTCTTGACATTCATATCTTACCCCAAAAGATACCTCTGAGAGACCTTTTCTGATGGACTGAAGTAAGTATCTCATCTCCCTTATTCTCTCCCCAACTTTAAAAACCCTCAGCATCTTGAAATCATCTTGTTTGTATATTCACTTGTTTGATATCTGTCTTCTTCCACTAAAATAAAAGCTACATTCCAAGGAACAGAAGAGACCTTCAATAAACTTTTGTTGAATTAATTTTTATTGTGATAGAGAATTATAAATGCTTAAGCTATAAAGAAAGTAAAAGGCAGGCGTGAAATTGTGGCCAGGTAAGACATAGTCTCTACAGACTAAGATTCAATGACTTGCTCAAATTCACACAGCTAGAATATTGAGTCAGTCAGACTTAGTGATTCTTTTTTTTTTTAAGATTTATTTATTTATTTGAGAGAAAGAGAGCATGTGCACACACATGAAGTAGGAGGGAGCAGAGGGAGAGGAAGAGAAGCAGACTCCCTGGTGAGCAGGGAGCCCTACCCTTGGCATCTCCATCCCACAATGGCTGACTGAGTCACCCAGGTGCCCCAGACTTGGTAATTCTTGAAGTTAATATTTTGTATTTGAAGTTAAAAATTATATTAATCACAATTTTCCCCCTTAAAATTAATTTACTTTATTTTACCTAAGAAAAACTTATTAAGATAAAATTATCCTGACATACCATTTTTGAAATCTCTTATTTGATAAATGTTGTTTTGTGAAAGCCACACTAAGTATTTTATTTAAAATATTGATTTTATTTTCAAAGATAAAAATCTTTTGTTAAATAATACAGAAGTGCTAATGGGGGCACCTGGGTGGCCCAGTCTTTAAGCCTCTGCTTTCACCTCAGGTCATGATTCCAGGGTCCTGGGATCCAGCCCCCATATCACATCCCATTGGGCTCCCTGCTCAGCAGAAGGCCTGCTTCTCCCTCTCCTGCTCCCCCTGCTTGTGTTCCTGCCTTCACTGTCTCTCTCTCTCTCTCTCTCTCTCTGTCAAATAAATAAATAAAATCTTTTAAACAAAATGCTAATAGGATAAGCATTAACAAATATTCAGGATGTTACATAGAATTAAATTGTATATAGTAGAGCATATATTAAAATGTATCAAAAGCACTTAGAAAAAAGGCATCTTATGTAGAAAGTATGGAGTAATTTTAAAAATGAAATAATTTAAAGATCTGAAAGGGAAGACTTGATTTTGAATCTTGGCTTTGCCACTGACTTGTTTTTTGTTTTTTTTTTTAAAGATTTTATTTATTTATTTATTTGACAGAGAGAGATCACAAGTAGACAGAGAGGCAGGCAGAGAGAGAGTGAGAGAGAGGGAAGCAGACTCCCCGCTGAGCAGAGAGCCCAGTGCGGGACTCGATCCCAGGACCCTGAGATCATGACCCGAGCAGCGGCTTAACCCTCTGAGCCACCCAGATGCCCTTGCCACTGACTTGTTTTGAGACTTCAGATAGGTCCATTCTTTTCTTCCTTTCATTCAGCAAGTATTTTTTGTGTACTTGCTCTATGCCAGGCACTATATTTAAAGTATTTGGGCTATATAATTGCAGACAAAACTATTATGAAATCTACTGTCTGAAGCACTTAGTTTAATGGAGAGCACAGATGTTAAGCATATAGACAAATAAATTTAAAATCCATATGGCCTTAAGTGTTATGAAACAAAAGAACAAGGTACTATAAGATAGAGTAACTAGTGGGACATAGTTTATGTGTGAGCCAGGTGCAATTAAACCAAAAGGTAAGAGTTACTCAAGTAGAGGAGTGGAGGAGTTTTCCAAGTCAAGAGAACAGCATGTGCAAAGGTCCTAAAAACCTTCAGTTCTTTAAAAGGACCAAAAAAGAAGGCAAGTTTCACTGGAATATAATAATAAGTAAGAGGGAAAGAGCCCAGACCACCAGATCAGCCAGTTCTGATAGACCATATTATGAGTATAGTTTTTAAGTCTAAGTACAATGAATAGCCAATGAAGGCTTTTAAGTGGAGAGTGATATGATGGGATTTACCTTTTTAAAAGATTATTCTGGGCCTTTTGTGGAGATGGATTGGAGGGTGCAAGAATGGAAGAAAGTAAACTATTGCAGAGGTCTAGACAAGAAATCATGGCTTGGACTGATGTGGATGGAGAAAAATGTACTGACTGAGAAATATTCTAGAGGTAACATTAACAAAATTGACTATTGGCTTAGATGTGGGGGTTGATTCTGAAGTTTCTCACCTAAGAAATTGAGTGTATGGAAATGCATATCATTTATTAGGCAGGGAGAAAATACAAAGCAGGATTTAGGCAGGGGCTCAAGGGTTGTTTTCGACATGTTTATTATTGCATGTACATAAAATAGCCAGTAAACATGTCTTGTGAGCTTTAGATATGAGTCTATAGTTCAAAAGAAAGGTCAAACTAAGAGATACAGTGTGTAGTGCTATCGGAATGGAAAAAAACATCTAAAGAGTCTGTTTTGAGGAACTCCAACTTTAGCAGTCAGGCAAAAAACAAACAGGTATTCCAGAATCTAAGAAATTAAAGTATTTCCAAGTGGAAATAAATAAGTTAAAGCTGCTGATAGGTCTAATGAGTTGAGAACTGGACTATCCTTTGGATTTAGTAATAGTTATTGATTAACAATTGCATTTTTATTGGGAGTGAAAAAGCTTGAAGAATGAATGCAAACAGACTTCCTGATAAAGATGGCAAATGAACTCCTATATCTAAATGTACTTTTTCCTGAAGCCTCTCAAACTACAATAAAGGGATTTCTAAATGTATATATGTTTATAGCCATATATCCATCCACATCTGTGTCTGTGTATGTGTATATATGTCTGCATAGATGGGGAAAACTGGAGAGGAAATAATAACATAAATTTGGCAAACTAGAAAGGAGATAGATAAAAGAAATAACTGACTTAATAGACCCAAAAAAGACCCCTCCTAAGCAAGTAGTTGGGGAATGCCAAGAATCAACCCAGTTTACACTAATTCATCAGAAACACCTAGAGAATTTATTAAAACACACATTGTTGGGTGAGAGCTTCTAATTAAGTAAGTCTGGGATAGGGCCCGAGGATTTGGATTTCTAAGTTCACAAGGGATGCTGATACCAGGGACCATACTGAGAACTACTGCACTTCAGAATCCTAAGTAGGCCCAGAATTGTTTGCAGCTGGTACCCCTAGAAATGGGGTGAAGAGGAAGACTAAAATAAGGAAACAAGTTAAACAGATAAAATAATTATATAGTTAGTATCCACAGAAATAAGAGATATGTATCTACAAGAATAAGCTGTTTTAAAAAAGAAATTCAAAATAAACAACTTTTGAACAATAAAAACAAAAAACAATTTGAACTCCATAAAAAAGTTATAAGATGAAATAAGGTAATCTCTCAGAGTAGAGCAAAACAATAGAAATAGATAATAGGAGAAAAAACACAAGAAAATCAGCATATCAATCTAAACTCCAGGTAATAGGAATTTGGGAAATTGAGAAAACAGGAGAAAAGAAATTGTCAACAATATAGTTTAAGAAATTTCCCCAGAACTGAAGGGTTTACCTTTCCAGGTAAGAAGAGTAAACAAAAACCCAGCAAACTAGGCGAAAATAAAGCCATAGTGAGGTACATCATTGTGAAATTTCAGAATATAGGGAGCACATTGTTATCTATTGCTTCAGGCAGCTGCAGTGTTAAACAATTCCCTCTGATTGTTTTTTGACAAACATTTCTTAGGGTTTGCCTAAGGCAGATCCCCAAGTCAAGTCAAAACAGCCTTACTTGTATGATTTTCCAGGGAAGTACCAGGCAGATCAAATAATGATAGTTCTTTGGGAATGGGGCTTGTAAGGAGCTCTAACCACATTTTATACCTTGCAGTGGCTGCCAGGCTAGTTTTCACTATGGTTGCTGCTTGTTGATTTTCAGGTCAACCACAGAGCAGGAAAGAGGGTGATGGGTCCAAGGCTACAGAATGTTCACGGTTCTGATGAAGATTCAGTTGTTTTCTTTGAGTGAATACTACCTATAACAGCCTCTGGTTAATTTCCAGAGTTCTAAAAAAGTTGATTTGGACCATTTTTCCTAGGTTCTCATTACTTCCATAGAGGAGATGATTTTCAGAGGTCCTTACTCTGCTATTTTTTGCTGATGATTATCAGCACATGGCTCTTTAAATTTAGGTTAACTAAAATTGAATAAATCCCTCAGTTGCCTTATCCATATTTCAAATGCTGAAAAGCTACTGTGACTAGTGGTTCTGGACAGCACAGATAAAATATTTCCATCATCTCAGAAACTTACTGGACAGTATAGCTTTAAGGTGTTATCTTTATTTTATAGATAAGGAAACTGAGGCTCAAAAGTATTAAGTAACTTTCTAAGAGAGTCTCAGAGAGTCCAAAACCCCATGTTATTAGCCACCAACTTACATTTTTCTCAGTGATTTTCAGCTCTTTAATGTCAAGGGAATACATTAAAAAAAAAAAAAAAAAAGTGGTATTTGTATAGAGCACACTGGAGTAAATGGATGTGATTATAAGATCACTAGCTTTGTCTCCTGCTGCTCTTGCCTCTGCACATCATGCCATTAAAGAGGGGAACAACAGCTCAGCACACTTATGTGTCATAATACCCTGGTCAGGAAGTTAATTGTAACAGTGATGCTCAAAATTACCAAGACCAGAAGCATCCACATCACCTTGGGAACATGTTAAAAATGGAAATTCTCCTTAAAAAAAAAAAAAAAGGAAATTCTCAGGCCTCATCCAGCCCTCTGGAATTAGAAATTCTGGGAGTGGGGACCTGGGTGGCTCAGTGGGTTAAGCCTCTGCCTTCAGCTCAGGTCATGATCTCAGGGTCCTCGGATCGAGCGCCGCATCGAGCTCTTTGCATAGCAGGGAGCCTGCTTCCCCCTTCTCTCTGCCTGCCTCTCTGCCTATTTGTGATCGCTCTCTCTGTCAAATAAATAAAATCTTAAAAAAAAAAAAAAAAGGAAAGAAATTCTGGGAGTGGGGCAAGCAGTCTGGTGTGTTTAACCACAGGATTCTGATACACATGAAGTTTTGTTATAAAAAGCTTATTCAATGAAAAAAAAAAAAAGCTTATTCAATGAATGGTGCTAGGACAATTGGTTAACCAATAGTAGAATGACATACATATATATATACACACGTATATACACACACACATACACAAAATGAATTTTATATTTTATATATACATACAATGCCTGGAAAATCAACATTAAAAATTTTATTCTAAATACCACCTTTAATCTCTCTGAGACACTGCTGTCTGTACCCAAGGGAATCTGTTAATCTTTATCCTTCATTTTGAACTAATGTACTTTTTTTAAAATAATTTTTTAATTTTTTATTAACATATAATGTATTAGCCCCAGGGGTACAGGTCTGTGAATCACCAGGTTTACACACTTTATAGCACTCACCATAGTACATACCCTCCCCAATGTCCATAACCCAACCACCCCGTCATGTACATTTAAAAAATTTCTTCAGTTTAATTTTGTGGTCAAACCTTCATAAACAAGTATCTACCTTCAGCCTTCTTGTAATATTTAGATATTATGGTCATTAATTTCACTAATAGTAGGATTAGTAGGTTGAGTAAAAGCTGCAGTGCTAAAACAAAATTTCTATGTGTTAGAGCCCAATTTAATGGTTCTTAATTTTTTTTCAAGATTTTATTTATTTGAGAGAGAGAGCATGAGCTCAAGCAGGGGAGGCAGCAGAGGGAGAGGGAGAAGCAGATTACTCGTTGAGCAGGGAACCCGACATGGGGCTTGATCCCAGGACCCTGAGATCATGTCCTGAACTGAAGGCAGACAGTTAATCAGCTGAGCCACCCAGGTGCCCCGGTTCTTAATTTTTTTAAGGTCATCGACTCTTCAGAGAATCTGTTTATAGAAATGGACATCTTGGGGCGCCTGGGTGGCTCAGTGGGTTAAAGCCTCTGCCTTCGGCTCGGGTCGTGATCCCAGGGTCCTGGGATCGAGCCCCGCATCGGGCTCTCTGCTCAGCGGGGAGCCTGCTTCCTCCTCTCTCTCTGCCTGCCTCTCTGCCTATTGTGATCTGTCTGTCAAATAAATAAATTAAAAAAAAAAAAAAAAAAGAAATGGACATCTTCACCACAAAAATACACACATATTTAATGTTTGGTATAAAATTTCAGGATATCTTGATTTAATTGTAATAGGATAAAGATTTAGTTAAAAGCTGAGATTTTGTAGGATGTTACATATTTTTGGTTTGCTTATGTTTATTATTTTAAACATTATTCTAATTATTCATTATTTTAACTTATTCCTTCTTCCCTCTCACCTTTACCCCAAGGTGGATACATTGCAAACAGCCTAGCAATCATGACAGATGCGCTTCATATGTTAACTGACCTAAGTGCTATCATACTGACCTTGCTTGCTTTGTGGCTCTCTTCAAAATCACCAACCAAAAGATTCACTTTTGGATTCCACCGCTTAGGTAGGTAATTGGAGTTTCTTTCGGTTTATAAGATTTCATAGTAAAACCACAATGAACTGTAACTAGCCTCTGAGTAACTGAAGTCTTTCTGGTGATAACCTATTTGAATAAAGCAGATGAAAATAGATAAACAAGATTTATTCAAATACATATACTCCAGGGTACATTCGGTCTAGTCAGCTAAACAGTTTACACATACCCAATAATACAGTAATCACTAACTGTTGTTCCCTATTTCCTGAAGATGTTAACAAAAAAAAGTTTACCTTATAGTTTATTCAACTAGGCAAAACCACATGGGTTTATGCTAATGTGTATTAGCTTCTTTCTCCACACTTCGGTATTCCAACCAAAGCTACATAGCCCAGATCTTAAGCAGTACTATATGTTTCACATATACCGTGTGGCTAAGCTTCATTGCTGCCATTGTATCATCATAATTCTGTAAATGCTGATAAGGATTCTTTGCTTGACCAAAGTTTAGTCAGGAAACTTAATCTCCAGAGCCCATCTGTGCACTTCCTTAAATAATCCTGTTTTAGCAAGAACCCTGCTAAGTCAGTTGAATAGAACCCCCACTCTCAGTATCTGGTAGGTCATCTCACAGGTGATATCTCATTGCACTGGCCTGTCTCTAGTGAAAATTCTCTTAGGTCAGTTTAGCCAGAATCCCCCTCAACCCTTATGTTTCCTCTTAGTAATTTTCCATCCACTGACTTGCCCATAGAGTATTCAGAGCTGAACCCAATCTCTCCCCACCCACTGCAGAGTTCTATTGCACTGGTCCTGTACCTTTCTTCATAGCTTCCCCTCTTGAATAAAGTCTTCTTTACCATGTGTTGACAAGTGTCATTAATTTTTTTTCTTTAACAATGTACACGTTTTTATTTTCCTATTTTGAATAAATATTAATATTTGAGAGGTTAAAATCATACATTGTTATCCATACAGCTCTTTCTCTGTTACTGTGTTTTAGATTTTTTTTAACTTATTTTAAAAATATGTATGAAACAATTTACTTGAACTAGTATGTGAAATGCCATATGTTCAGATGTCATTTGATTAGAATCCAGAAGTTGACATTTAGGTAGCTTTAGTCAAACCTGTCTTAAAGATCCAGAATTAACAACTTGCAGTTTAATTTTGTAGAGACACTGACCTTCTTGGCTAATATATCAGTAAGTTCCTCCCCTTCTTGGTAACTTTTTAGCCTCATCATAACTCAGCATCTAGATCTTCTAAAATTTAGTCACTGGGCCTTCTATGTAAAACTCCATTGTGCCTGAAAGGCTCTATCTCAAGTAGCTATCCAGATCATCAGATTGGGACATTCTCTGGCACTCCACCTTCAGCACTCTCAGCTGCTTGCTGTACCAGAGAGCTAATGCCCTGAGGTGTGTCTGTGATTTTTTTCCCACTTCACAGTGCACCCGCTGCTTACCAACATACTGTATAGTCATTTCTTACCTGCTTGCATTGGGCTTTTTGAACAAATTCAAGATTACTTTCAAACTTTAATTTCTTGTGATTTAAACACCTTCAATTTAAGATCTAACACTCAAACATAGCATCAAGGAATGGGGGTTTTACCTTCCACCACTCTTTAAAAGAGTGTGTTTCATTTTGTCCTGCAACTCTTAACCTTTTAGGTTATAGACCCCTTGGACCACTAATGAAAGTAGTAGAATTCTACCCCCCACCAAAGAAACATTCAATAACAGAACATAGAAAGTCCTACATATAATAAGAACACATAATCATGAAAATCCTATTAAATATCAAAGAAATACTTTATCTAGTCACTTCATTTCTTCATACACAACAAGCACTGTGAAAAGAGAGAAAATAGGACTGACTGTTCCTGTTTATCTCTGCAAGTTTCTGTAGAAAGTAAAATATTCCTTTTTCCTTAAAAGTACAAAGTTTACAATTATGGATTAGATACCAGCATTTGACTCATCTCTTCTGAGAGTTCATTCAACTAAAAACAGCAGAAAGAAGCAAGTCACCAATAAACACCTTTCTGGAAGTTAGAAGATAGATGGGAGGGGGGTAAAGGAAGAAACAAGCCAGGAAGCTACAGCCCAGTGCACACTTAGCCAGGAGCTGGCAGCCCCACACTTCTCCATAGAAGACTCAGGGATAGAGATGAGTAATAGTGAGAACTGGGGCTGAAAACAAGGACAGTTAATGGAATGACTATAAGTGGGAAACTGCTCACACTTGTCCACTCTGTTCCTACCTTCCTATCCCCACTCAGGTAGCCTGCATTTTCCCCCATGCAAAATACCATATAGTTCTTGAAAGATCTTGAACAAAATGTCTGGGGACAGCTGAGGCTTGTAGTGTGGAAGCTGATGTTCCAAAATAAGTCTTTTTCATATTAGAATTCAGGGTTCTCTACCTGTAATGTGTGGTTCCCCTCCTCCAAAGTAATACATTTGTTTTAGTCTGCCCTGCCTTGCACCCCTTATTAGTAACCATTTTAATTAGTTTATGGCTTATCCTTCCAGCATTTCCTTTTTGCAAAGAACCATTTCCCTGTCCTTCTGCCCTAAATGTAAATGGACAACCAACGACCTTTTAGCAATAAGAAAAACAGAAAAATTAGTCCTAGAGGAAAGGGAGGTGACTTTAGAAGCAGAAGCAAATGTTTTAAATCATCTTATTAATATACTCAGAATAATAAGACAGTAAAATATTTTGAAAAAGAAGCATATAAGAAAAAGGTCTTTGAAATGTTACTGCTAAAATTAAAAAAAAATTCAGTACATAGACTAGAAAATATAATCGAAGTCTTAGGATATATAGAACAAAAAGATAAAAACGGGGAAAAGTTTAAAACTTTTATAAAAGAACAATTTAGGAGGTCCAAAGATTGTGCTTATTAAGAACCTCAGGAAAATGTTTAAAAAAAATAAAATAAAAGGGAGTGACTGCATATAGGCTTCCCTTTGGTGTGATGAGCATGTTCTGGAATTAGAGGTGATTGTGGCGTAACCTTGTGCACTGAAACCCACTCATCGGTGGTGCACTTTAAAATTATTAAACTGGTGAATTCTATGTGGGTGAATTTTATCTAAATTTTTAAAAATTATCTTAAAAAGGAAGAGAGTTACTAATACAGGTAGGTGAGTATTTCCCAAAGCTAGGGAGGGACTTAAACCTTTACACTAGAAGGGCCTTATGGGATCTTCATTTTCTTCTTTGTATTGCAAAATTTTATGAGGATTTTGCAGATACAGAACTTATTTCACTTATTCTGCTCTTTGGGGAGGATTAGAGAGACAGCAAGGATATGTAGAATTGAATAAAGCTGTGAACCACAGCAGGGGCTGTCTTGTGTTCCACAGAATATACTGCTCCATGAGTATTCTTTTCAAGCTCTGTGAACCTCTAATACCAAGACTTGGGGATTCAGGTCCTAAAAAACGCTGCAGAAAGAATCTCCCTAAGAAACTTCTGGTGTTACTGTTGTTGAATTTTGTTTTGACATTGTGGTTGTGGGGGGGAGGTTAGGACAGGAGTTAATTTTTTTCTTTGTCGATCTCTTTTGTAAATATGTAAAACTTACGTTGCAAGAATCAAAAATGAGTTATTAAAAGAAAGGATTTACTCAGAGAAGCTTTATTTTCATTCTGTCCCCTCCAACCCATCTTCTAACCCCATTCCTTATTAGTAATGATTTTTAACTTGTTTCTGGCCTATCCTTCCAGCATTTCCTTTTGAAAGTATAAGTGAATACATACATATATACCATACTACCTTACCTTTTCCTATCCCCTGCCACCCTGTCTTATGCAAAAGGCAGCATACTGTATACCCAGTTCTTCATCTGGAAGTGTGTGTCTGTGGATGATAGATACTAGTTGTACCATTCCTTAAATTTATTTCCTTTTTGTTTGCTTCTAACAGTTTATACATGCCTAATAGCATTTATCACATTTTATAGCTATTTTCATGAAATCATATCTTGTTCTAGACCATGAATGAAGTAGGGATGGAAACAGATAATATTAAATAAACTTTTTATGTCTGGCAGTAATAAGTGCACGATATGAGATTATTAGCTGAATTGTTGCTTATTCAGGCTGAGTAAATAAATAATAATATTATTATTCTGAGTAAATAAGGACATGAAAACTGTGAAGCAGATCATTTAATATAGCTCAAGAACCTCCAATCACTTGTGTTTAGGGTAAATTAAACCAGTTTCCAAACTAGGAATAGGGATATTTTTGAAATTTGAGGACTAAAATATCTGGGACTTGAGAACATTTATCTGTAGTTCTGAAACTGTGATCATATTCACAACTACACTATAAAAAGTTATTTGATTCAAAACATAATGGGGTGGAACAGCCAGTCTTCTCGGTCCCTTCGACTAAGTAAGAAATTAGTCAGGAGAGTGTTTTCCCCAGATGTCAGTCAGGAACAGTCCTATTTGTTTTGGTACTTTCCACTTTTAAAGTTTTGGGAATAAGTTGTCTTCGGTTCAGATCTGAGATCTGCAGTTTTACTAGCTATATGAACTTTTAGAGATGACTTAATCTAAGTACAAGGTTTTGGGGGGTTTTTTTGGTAAAATATGAATGATAATACTTGCACTGCACAATTGTTAAGAATACGTAACATGGTAAGGTCTAAGTACCTGACCTGGTAGACCTGGCCCAGAATGAATTCCCAATAAAAGTTAGTTCCAATCTTGTTTTCCTTCCCTCTTCTGCCTGCCAGTATATCACTCTGCCCACACTTTTCACATCTCTCAGATGCTACACACCCCAAAATTATATGTCTTCCTTCCTCACTAATCAGAATTCTTCTCTGAGCATAACCGTCTCAGCTAGGTAGTGGGAGAAAAGTAAGGTGATTCACCCTGATGATTAAGCAGCAGTTTTTAGAGCAGTGCTTTTTAACTCAGGTCTTTGGTAGTATATGTTTTTAAGATTTACTTATTTATTCCAGAGAGATAAAGAGGGGAGGTGCAGAAGGAGAGGGAATCTCAAGCAGACTCCCCACTGTGTGTGGAGCCCCACATGGGGCTCAATCTCTCCACCCGAGCCAAAATCCAGAGCTGGACGCTTAAGCTACTGAGCCACCCAGGTGCCCCTTTGGTAACTTTTTTGGAAATGTGACTAAATTTATTTTCGCACAAATCATTTAGTGAAGGTGAGAAAGGTGGTTTTAGATTTGAAGGGAGGACCAAATGGCTGCCCCAGAGCCTGTTCCGGTCCGGCAGTACATTCCTTTCCTTCCGTGAACTCCCAGATTGTGTCAAGTCATTCGGGTTCTCCTTTTCTTTATTAAGTGGCAGCTCTTTTGTGGGAAAAGAGAGAGCAGGCTAGAAACCATATCTGAGCTATTTTTAAGTGCCTCGATTTATTTGACTGTGGGTATGTCCTCTTACCCTGGAAGTTAATAAAACCTAGAACTTAATGAAACACACTGTAGCAGAAATCCCACAGATCCTTAGGAGGAACAGCACTATTTCCCAGACAAAGGGGAATTGCTATTCGAAAGAGAACAGTACAATCCCCTTGCTTTCTACTTTTATTCTTCTCTGTAGATTATGAGGTTAATTGACTTTTATTTATAAGGCTTTTCTTCCAGTTCTTGGGCTGAAGAAGCTTCAAGGATTAGATAAAGATGGAGATCATGTAAAAGGACTTAGTAAGAGTTGTTTGTATTTGAAATAAAAAAGCAGGATTTACATTTTGGTAATGCAAATCATCAGCCTAGGTTAGCGAAGTGACAGTGCAGGAGTCTTTTGTAATAAGCAGAGTGTAGTTCCACTCAGCAAAGACCCTGGCAGACATGGCTAGATGATGGTTCTACTCCTGTAGGTATACAGTTATAAAGCTAATTCTGTGTCATTTGCTATTTCATTCCCTGTTGCAAAAAGAGCAGAAAGTATTCAGCTAAAAAATTTCTTTTCCCCATACATGCAGCCATGGTTAGTCATTCATTTTAACAACGTCCTCCCACTCCTGACAAGGGTTATGCCAATTAATGATTCACATCTTAGTGAGAATTCATATCACTAAACATCTGGAAAAGAATAGATACCTCCTAGAAACTGGAGTTTTTGTTGAGACAGAAGGAAGACATGAGTGAGGTGGTCCATGTTGGATAGTCAAGAGTCAATTTGAGAGTGCTGGGCATCTTGGGTATGGGGTAGAGGGAGCGGTGAGAAGGCATTAGAGGGGCGCCTGGGTGGCTCAGGCATTAGGCGTCTGCCTTTGGCTCAGGTTCATGATCCCAGGGACCTAGGACTAAGCCCTGCATCGGGCTCCCTGCTTAATGGGGAATCTGCTTTCCCTCTCCCACTCCCCCTGCTTGTATTCCCTCTCTTGCTAAGTCTCTCTCTGTCAAATAAATAGAATCTTTTAAAAAAAATTGAAAAGATTATTTAGAATAGGAACTGAAAGGATCCAAACATGGCAACCTACTGTTGCCACCGGAATACCAGGCTAAACTGCAAAGTCTGCTTTGCAGTCTGCCACCTGGTATTCCAGTGGCAACAGTAGGCCACTAAAAAGTGATGTCTTTAGCCTAAGTGCATGCAGTAGGATTGTCTGTGGCTGAGTTGAAATACAAATATGAATTCAGAAATCCTAGGCAAATCCAGCACAGCCCACTGATTTTCCTTCTCTTTCCTTCCTATCTTTTACTGGAAGTAGGTAGAAAAGAGAAATAACATAAAAGGAAGTACAGGAGAGAATGTGTCTCCACTCTCCTTCCCTATTCATTTTTTAAACCCCTGAAACCTATTTTTAGATGTTTGCTATAGTTTTTTGAGACAACAGAAAGACAAGCATTATGGAATTTAAAGGAAATATACTCATTATTGGCATCCTAGCATTAGCAAAGTTAACACTTATGATAGGCCAGTACATTTAGGCAGCACTCATGAAAAACAATATGCTTGGGTTGAGTGTGGTTTATGTAATTGAAGCAAAGTGATACTCATTCACTGAATAGGTGCTCAATAGTTACCTGTTGATTAAAGGAGTAATACTATAGGTTGGGGAGACAGGCAGTAAATATGTACACAAATGCAGTACAATTACAAATTAGAGTAAATGCTAGGAAGCAAAGAATAAGGTACTATAATGGAGAGTAACAGGAGGACAGAGAAGGACTCAGTGTTTATCATATGAACCTTGAAAACCTCTAGTTTTGGAAATTTATAGATGTGTTAAAATATGCAATAAACATTTTTCATATTTTCTAGTACTATCAAAACTTGACAGTCATCTGTGTTTTCTCCCATTTGATTTTTTTCTTACCATTTATGAGTCATTTAAACTAAAACTGCCTATTCTCTGTATGTGAAATTCAGGGTATATTTTGGTCTTAATAGATCATTGACCATAAACATGTGTTTATATTTCAGATGAATTAAAAGACCTAAGTGATGTTATAATAAAAAACACATATTCACTCATCTTACTCCCTCCTCCAATGCTCCAGTTCAGTCAGATGGAGTGACTTAATTATTTGTGTGTAATGTAGCAAAATATGTTGGAACTACTATAATAATAGATTTTCTAGAATTTCCATAAAAATCTCTTTCAAGAGTTTCTCGTTTATGATAAATTTCCATTTAGTCAAGTTTATCTAAAGTTACTGGGGTCATAACTTTCATGGAAATCTAGGGTTTCATTTGTGAAAATTCTGGGTCTTCTTTCAAAGATGAAAAATCCATGCTGTCGTGTTCTCCTTTGTGTTGAAAAACTTTTTTGTATGTTATGTGACCAGAGACTAAGCCAGAGCAAGAATGAGAAGACTGGAGCAAGTCAGAATTTGGTTGTTGATGGAAAGCTTCCCTCTCTTTTAAATGTTGGGTGGCAAAAACCTTGCCTGTGTTTATCTACATTCTGTCATGTTAAAAAATACTTTGAAAGGGGTGCCTGGGTGCTCAGTTGGTTAAGCATGCAACTCTTGATCTTAAGCTCAGGTCATGATCTCAGGGTTGTGAGATCAAGCCCCATATCAGGCTCTGCACTGGGTTTAGATTCTTCTTAAGATTCTCTCGCTCTGGGACGCCTGGGTGGCTCAGTTGGTTAAGCAGCTGCCTTCGGCTCAGGTCATGATCCCAGAGTCCTGGGATCGAGTCCCACATCGGGCTCCTTGCTCGGCAGGGAGCCTGCTTCTCCCTCTGCCTCTGCCTGCCATTCTGTATGCCTGTGCTCGCTCTCTCTTCCTCTCTCTCTCTCTGATAAATAAATAAAATCTTTAAAAAAAAAAAAAAAAAAAAGATTCTCTCGCTCTGTCCCTCCCCGCACCACACCCCCTTCCTTCTTCTCTTAAAACAAAACCTATGAAAAAAATTATAAATGTTAATTTGTCCTATTCATGATATTTCACCAGTTTAATTTATTCACAGTGAAAGAGCTTTTATCAAAAAAATGATCATATTACTACTACTAGGATTTTTAGCTATGTAGTATTATCTGTGCCTTTTACTTCTCAGTTATAAATCTCAGGCCTAAAAATATACATAAATTTTTTCTGTTTTTGCATTTATCAGTATTCTGTCTAAGACATTTTGACAGGTGATTAGAATAAAAAATAATAGCCGAATGTCTTTGCTTTTCACAAGGGGTTGAGACACGAGTCACATTCCTTATTAATTGCTGGTAAAGGGATATCATTGATACCAGCATCCTAATATGTCACTTTGGCAGTTTCTAGGAATCAGCTGAATTTCATTACTATTAACTGTGGGTAGACATTGGGATCCCTTTTATGCTACTCACATGGGTGAAAATTGGTGTGGAAAACTGCAGGCTGCAGGTGTCTAGTGGGCCTTCTAAGTGTGGGAATCCTCCCTGCCGAGGATCTCTGTTCATGCTTTAGTCTGACTTTCATTTTACTTTATTTTGAAATAAGATAATTTTATTTCATTGGTTTTGCTTTATATGAAAGTTCACTAAAAGGTGATTTTAAGTGTTTAGGAAAATTATCACTAGGGTATGGAGTTGCCAGATTTGGGTGTGTGGCCTGGGAGGGCACACACACATTCTTGCAGGACTCCCAATATGTCTGAAATATTGCATGGGACATACTTATACTAAAAAATTATTCATCTGAAATGCAAATTTAACTAGATATCCAGCATTTTATCTGGCATACCTACTAGTGTAAGTTATCATTTATCATCCAAACCAGCACACTTTTGAGAGTGAAGTAGGGCTCTTTAAATAATTATGCCAGGACAGTGGTATAATTAATAAATTGGGGCTATCCCAGGAAAACTATAAAGTATTACCAATTTAATTATAGGGAGTTTTGAAAGAATTTTTAATTATTGGTTTTAGATTTTCATAAATAATCACAACTTAAAGACAAAGTTAATGGCATAAACTTATATAGCCATGAATTTTTATAAGTAAAGAGTATTGCTTTATAATTTTATATTAATAATTTGATTAAGTCATCTTTTTTTTTCAAGATTTTATTTATTTCTTTGACAGAAAGAGATCACAAGTAGGCGGAGAGGAAGGCAGAGAGAGAGAGAGAGAGAGAGAGAGAGGGAAGCAGGCTCCCCGCTGAGCAGAGAACCTGATGCGGGACTCGATCCCAGGACCCTGAGATCATGACCTGAGCTGAAGGCAGAGGCTTAACCCACTGAACCACCCGGGCGCCCTGATTAAGTCATCTTAAAAACTATCTGACCTCATTGGTAGCTTCAACCTTGACACATGATTAAAGTTCTCTTTTCTGGGAGGGTAGAGGGGAAGAGTTTGAGAAGAAGAATTGGTTTTGTTGTTGTTGTTTTTTTTTAAGTAAATTCTACTCCCAACGTAAGGCTTCAACTCACAACCCCCCAGATCAAGGGTTGCATGCTAGCCAGCCAGGTGCCCCAGAATGGTATTTATTAAATACCAATTTTAAAGAGAAAGTTCTCTTACCTTGTGAGTAAAATGAAGCTACCACTAGTACATGAACTTCACAGTTTAAAAATATTTTATTTTTTTTTAATATATGTGTTCTTTACCATCAGCAGTTATAACTTAAGAGGAGAAATTCCATGCATTTTCTGTCTTGTATTTGGCTTAAGTCTTCTCTTCTAACCAATTTACTTACTATTTTTTGGGATTTAGTAAATAACCTGTCACTCACATTTAGCTTACCCTTCTTAATTGTATAGCCTTTATCATCTTCCCTTGTTCAACCTACCTAACCTCATTCAGCAAATCCATCCATCAGTATGTGCTACATGACAACCACTCTGCTGAATGTCACAGTAAGTGTGACGTGGAATGGAACTGGTCCTGTCCTCAAGCTGCTGAGAGTCTGCACTTGATGTGGTAGTTTCTCCACAGCTTTGTGTATTTCAGAGTGTCCTTCCTGGGTTTTAGCCGTATGCGTCTTTTGAAATGGGACGATTAGTATGTCAGAAATAAGTGTACCATGGTTTTGAATAGGAGCTGTATGTTGTCTTATGCCAGCATTTGTTCTGCTAATGCACAGGATTTTATTGGAGTTTTAGCTACATTAGTGAGATGTGTTCAGGAAACAGCTAATAACTGCTAGATAATTTTTCTGTGTTATAATTTATGTATCAAAATGAAAATGTATCAAAGCTCAATATATTTGAACTTCCTGGAACCTTTGAGCAATGACTTGACTCAGATAACAGTTTCCCAGATTGTTTTACCTTTAACGAGATTACTGTCTGGTTTCTCTAAAGGAAAAATTTTCTTTAAAAGTATTTTCTTGCTTTTATTATTTTGAGTGTCAACAATTGTTTTATATTATATATATTATATATTTTATATATATTATATATATTTTATATTATAATGTTAATTATTTAAAAATGTAAATATTTTCCATTGTCCTATTGTGTTATCTTGAAAAGATAAAAGATTATCTCTACTATATACTTACATGGTAAAAGTTTATATGATATAAAAGCATATATAGTGCAGTCATCCCTG
Organism: Enhydra lutris kenyoni; assembly: GCF_002288905.1. NCBI lineage: Eukaryota > Metazoa > Chordata > Mammalia > Carnivora > Mustelidae > Enhydra > Enhydra lutris. The sequence goes on along the minus strand of NW_019154088.1, from coordinate 13,667,119 downwards.
TCTCCCAGTCAGCCATTTTCTTCATAACCAGTTTTTTTTTTTCATAACCAGTTTTTTATTAGCATTTTGTATATCCTTTCAGAGATTGCATGTACAGATATCATATATATATAATATATATATTTATATATATATATACTCCTTTTTCTTTTCACATATAGTAACATGCTTTTTTCACATAAACCTATATCTTGGAGATTACTCCTTATCAGAACCTAAAAAGCTATATCCTCTTTTTAACAGCTGCATAGTATTCTGTGTTATAGGGCCCCTACTAATCACTTTTTTATTGTTTACTATTTTATACAGTGCTTCATGAATAGCTTCATAACATACCTCATTTTGTACATATGCAGCTCAGTTAGCATGAATGTGTGTATCATTCCAAGAAGAAGAATTGCTGGGTCAAAGTGCATTCATGAATACTTGCATGCCTTATTTTTCTTTAGTCTAAAGGTAATATGTGTTTGTGGTAAAACTGAAAACATTTCAAACATTACTGAAAAGAATAAAATGAAAACTAAGTTTCCGAAGCTCTAGTCCCACTTCCTAGATGTAACACTTTCTTGTCTTGTGATTATCAATTTGCCTGATTTTTTTTCTTTTTTTTTTTCGACATAAATGGCTTTATGATATTTCACTATATGGATATATCATATTTTATCCATTAAGTTCCTCGTTGGTGGACATATAAGCTGTCTCTAGATATTTTTTGATAATAGTGAATTTACAGTGAAAAACCTTATAGGTATATCTTTGCATATATATCATGAGTTCTATTGAATAGATTCCTAGAATCAAGGAACACATGCATTTAAATTTTTGATTCATTTTACTAACTGCTCTCCAAAAAGATAGTTCCATGTGACATTTTCACCATTATATCCTTGCTAACTATAGCTGTTAACAAACTTTTTAATATTTACCAATTTAGTAAGGGACAAAGAATAATCATATTCTTATCTGAATTTCTTGTATTATGATTGATTTTGATAAACTGGTTGTTTCTGTTAATTTTCTGTATATTAGTATTTGTGTCCTTTATCCATTTTTGTTATGGGTTCTTCACTTTATTATTAATTTGTAAATGTACTCTTTTACTGGGAAATTAGTCTGTGAGCATGCATGTTACCAATAATTTTTTTTCAGTTTTTCATTTTTTACCATGTATATGGTCTATTAAATATACACAGTTTGACCCTAAAGAGATGAGGAGGAAGGTGCGGAGTGGGGAGAATGAATTAGTGGAGAATCCAGAGCAAACTACTCAACACTTTTTAAATAAAGAAAATAACATGAAAGAAATAATACAATGTTTTTAATCTCTTCGGAGGAAAGATATAAATAAAAGATCATACAATATCTAGTTTGTATGAAGTGTAATAACCATGCTACAGATATATTTGTTGTTTATATTTTTCCCTCCAGAGGTTTTATCAGCTATGATTAGTGTGCTGTTGGTGTATGTACTTATGGGATTCCTCCTATATGAAGCTGTCCAAAGAACTATCCATATGAAATATGAAATAAATGGAGATATAATGCTCATCACTGCAGCGGTTGGAGTTGCTGTTAATGTAATGTAAGCTTTATTTTAAAGAAAAGTATAAAAGCTTTATTTTTTAGAATAGTTTTAGGTTCACAGCAAAACTGAGCAGAAGGTGCAGAGATTTCCTGTATACCTGCTGCCTTCACACATGCATAGCCTCCCCCATTATGAACGTCCTCCCTCAGAGTGGTACGTTTGTTACAGTGGATGAACCAGCATTAACACATTACCCCACAATATCCCTAGTTTACAGTCGGGTCCATTCTCTTGGTGTTGTACATTCTGTGGGTTTGGACAATTTTATGATGATATGTATGTACCATTATGGTATCATATACTGTATATTGTTTTCAATTAATATTTTATTAATTTTTAATAAATTAATATTTTTAAGTTCTGTGAACTTATAGACTATTGTACATGCATTCACTAATGTGCAGTGGTATCTTTATGTATCTTAAAATTATACGTTATATTAATTTTTCTTAAAAATATTAGTAAAACATTGATGGAATTCTAAATTCCTCATTAGTTTGCTCAGTTATACTGAAGTTTGACAAATAATTTGGAATTTAAGTGGGACAAAGTTTTTTTTCTTTTATTATAATCAACAAGACTTTTTTAAACTACAAACTTTTTCCCTAAAAGCTATGACATTTTTAAGTTATATACTTATTTGGACCAGCAGTCAGAAAACTTTTCTGTAAAGGGCCAGATAATAACTATTTTAGGCTTTGAGAGCCATGTAGTTTCTGTCACAACTGCTCAACTCTACTGTTAGAGAACAAAAGCAGGCACATTTAATACGTAAACAAATGAGCACTGCTATGTCCCAATAAAACTTTATTTACAAAAACAGGCAGCGGGCCACATATGGTTTACAGACTGTGGTTTGCTAATCCCTGCCCTACTGGCTTCCATTCCTATTAAAATAAAATCAGTCCTTACCACAGCCTTTTTTTTTTTTTAAGATTTTATTTATTTATTTGTCAGAGAGAGAGAGGGAGAGAGCAAGCACAGGCAGACAGAATGGCAGGCAGAGGCAGAGGGAGAAGCAGGTTCCCTGATGAGCAAGGAGCCCGATGTGGGACTTGATCCCAGGACGCTGGGATCATGACCTGAGCCGAAGGCAGCTGCTCAACCAACTGAGCCACCCAGGCGTCCCTACCACAGCTTTTTTAACGAAATCCTGTGTGCCTTTCTAACTCATACCTTAGCATTCTTGCTCAGTTTATTTATTTTTAAAATTTATTTATTTATTTATTTGTCAGATAGAGCAAGAGAGTGCACACAAGCAGGGAGAACAGCAGGTAGAGGCGAGAGCAGGCTCCCTGCTGAGCAAGGAGCCCTATGTGGGACTCAGTCCCAGGACCCTGGGATCATGACCTGAGCCAAAGTCATATGCTTAACAGACTGAGCCACCCAGGCGTCCCTTCTTAATCACTTTAGTCTAGCCACAATGGCTGTCCTGCTTTTTTGAAACACATAGAGCACATTTTCATCTAAGAGCCTTTGCCCCGGTATTCCTTCTGCCTAGAGCACCACCACATGCTGCTTCCTGACTTGATCCAAGTCTCTGCCCAGAAGGAATCTCAGGCCTCTGACAGATTACACTCCCCCAGCACTCTCCATCCCCTCACAGCGCTTTACTTCCCTTCAAAACATTTGCATTGGGGCGCCTGGGTGGCTCAGTGGGTTAAGCCTCTGCCTTCAGCTCAGGTCATGATCCCAGGGTCCTGGGATCGAGCCCCGCATTGGGCTCTCTGCTCAGCAGGGAGTCTGCTTCCTCCTCTCTCTCTCTCTGCCTGCCTCTCTACCTACTTGTGATCTCTGCCTGTCAAATAAATAAAATCTTTAAAAAAAAAAAAAAATTTGCATTGCCTGGCAGTATATTATGTATTTATCTGTTTACTTCTCTGCCTTCTCTACCGGAACATAAGCTCCATGGGGATAGGAATATGTCTGTCTTATTCACTGTTTTTTTGTTTTTTTAAGATTTTGTTTATTTATTTGACAGAGATCACAAGTAGGCAGAGAGGCAGGGGGTGTTGGGGGGGGAAGCAGGCTCCCTGCTGAGCAGAGAGCCCAATGTGGGGCTCAATCCCAGGACTCTGAGATCATGACCTGAGTCGAAGGCTGAGACTTAACCCACCAAGCCACCCAGGTGCCCCTTATTCACTGTTTTGATGCCAATACCTAGAACAGTACCTAATACATAATAGGTGCTCATATATATATTAAATGAATGAGTTCCATGTTGCCTCATTAGTGTCTGATTCGTAACAAATCCTTTTATCAACAATACTAGGAAGAATAATAATGTTTTCTTTTATTTTTGACAGAATGGGTTTTCTGTTGAACCAGTCTGGTCACCACTCCCATTCCCACTCCCTGCCTTCAAATTCTCCTACCACAGGTTCTGTGTGTAGACACAACCATGGGCAGGACAGCCTGGCAGTGAGAGCTGCGTTTGTACATGCCTTGGGGGATTTGGTACAGAGTGTTGGTGTACTAATAGCTGCATACATCATAAGATTCAAGGTAATATGATTGCTACTTTTTCTATTTTAAATTATATTTAATTTCAATATTAAGAATATTAACATAATTGTGTTTTATCAGTATACTGGATACCAAAGCCAGTCTTACTCATTTTGCATTTAGGTAGGCTTAATTGAGCCATCAGTATAGCTCTTTTGCTAGCACTAAACACAATAGTATCATTTCACAGAGTAGCTGGTCTGTAGCTGGCTTCTGGACTGCCTTCACTGGAGAACTCAGTTTTTTGTTTTTGTTTTTTTTTTTAATTTTTTTTTTTTATTATTTATTTATTTGTCAGAGAGAGAGAGGGAGAGAGAGCGAGCACAGGCAGACAGAATGGCAGGCAGAGGCAGAGGGAGAAGCAGGCTCCCTGACGAGCAAGGAGCCCGATGTGGGACTTGATCCCCGGACGCTGGGATCATGACCTGAGCCGAAGGCAGCTGCTCAACCAACTGAGCCACCCAGGCGTTCCGGAGAACTCAGTTTTAAGCCATGTCACTGAACTGCTAGGTACTGGAATGTACGCTGGACTAGAAATCCAGAGACTGGGGTTCTAGTCTTGGCTCTGCTGTTAATGCTTTGACCTTGAGCAAGTCCCTCCTCCTTTGTAGGAGAGGCTTAGACCAGATATGTGGCTGCTAAAAGTCCTTCCAGCTCTGATATTCTATGGTTCTGGGTGGAAGATTTAGAGAAGGCACGGAGGAAAACAATAGAACAAATGATTAAACTTCTGGAAATAGGTCTTAGAAGAAAAGGCAAAAAAAAAAAAAAAATTTTTTTTAAACAATCTAGGAAAGAGTGAAGATGTTTCTCAATCGCAGTATTCAAAAATAAAGGTATTCTTTAGTTCTGGTATAGAAGACTAAAGAACAGGGTACAGAGTATTGCTTGTTTTGCTTTACAGTCTGTTTTACGTTGGTCTATATTTAATCACACAATTTTGGTCTGTTACCTTTCAGCCAGAATACAAGATTGCTGATCCCATCTGTACATACGTGTTTTCATTACTTGTGGCTTTTACAACATTTCGTATCATATGGGACACAATAGTTATAATACTAGAAGGTAAGATCTCACTTTCATATCCCCAGTGTGGGTTTCTTACCTCCCTTAATCAGATTGGGGGTGGGGGGCATTCTAGAGTAAGAGTCATGTCTTTTCCTTTCTCTTTACTGATGCTTATTAGGCTATGGTTAAACCACTTCATGTGTATATTGATGTACTCTTCCCTCTGTTACCCATTTGATCCTTACAATAGCTAAGAAAGGTAGGTAGGATGGACATTATCCCCACTTACCAACGAGGAAATTGAGCTTCAGAGGGGTTATATAACTTGCTTACTTAAGGTAATGCTGCTAATAAACTGTGGAGTGAGGACAGAAATACAACTCTTGATTCTTGGTATAATTATGTTTAGTGGTTTATTCACTCTTTAATTACCATTTAACTTGCTACTTTGTTATATTTTCAACATCCCTACTTACTGATCCTATGACTGAGTGTGTAAATTCTCCACACCAGGTTCATCATCATTGGATATTCCCTTTTTTCCCTTTTTTTTGTGTATCCCAGCTTATTTGTTAAAGGAAGTATTCAGATTTGATACTTCTTTTTAGCAAGAATGAACATTCTAAAAATTATTAACCTCTTATACATATCTTGCTTTATGTGTGCATGGTTTATCTTAAGGTATTAAGATATTTTAAAGTGTCCATTTAAAGTGAATTTGGTAAAGCCATTTGGTTTCTTTGGGGAAAAACAAAAAGTTCTATCAGTAATGTATAACTTTCTTCCCCAAAATAAACTTTACTTATAAATGATATATTCTGAACTAATAGGTGTACCAAGCCATTTGAATATAGACTATATCAAAGAAGCCTTGATGAAAATAGAAGATGTATATTCCGTGGAAGATTTAAATATCTGGTCTCTCACTTCAGGAAAACCGACTGCCATAGTACACATACAGCTAAGTATGTTGCTGACAGTAAATGCTGGGGTTGATGGACTTTAGTATTAAACATCTGTGCTTATAATTAAGTAGGAGGACTTTTCTGCTGTAAATATTTGCTTTAAGGGGAGGGACCAGGCTTTTCAAAAGGTGAGTGACAGATCAGTAACAACAGCAGAGCAATAATTTTTGATCTCTGAGACTTTTTTTTTTTTAAGATTTTATTTATTTGAGAGAGAGAGAGAGAATGCACAGAGGGGCAGAGGAAGAGGGAGACTGCTGAGCAGGGAGCCTGGGAACATGACCTGAGCCAAAGTCAGACGCTTAACCAACTGAGCCACCCAGTCACCCCTAAAATGAGACGTTACAAATTGATTTTTGCCTTCAGATTAAGGCATGAAGAATATTTACCATCCTTTTTCTACATAAGAAAACCTGTTTTTATTTCTTAAAGTCATTTCACAGATTGATGCTTTTTATTTATTAAAGTAATATGCAGGGGCGCCTGGGTGGCTCAGTGGGTTAAAGCCTCTGCCTTAGGCTCAGGTCATGATCCCAGGGTCCTGGGATTGAGCCCCGCATGGGCTCTCTGCTCAGCAGGGAGCCTGCTTCCTCCTCTCTCTCTGCCTGCCTCTCTGCCTACTTGTGATCTCTGTCTGTCAAGTAAATAAATTAAAAAATCTTAAAAAAAAAAAAAAAAGATAAAGTAATGTGCATATGGGTTTATGTTTTTAAAAAAGGGAAAAGACTTAATGTCTAGTATTCTTTCTCTACCTGCGAGTGGACTGGAGGGATTGAAATATGAGAAGGCATCCTGGCTTTGGAGACTGGTGTACTTCTCTAACAGAGTAGCTTCAAGAGGGGAGAAATCAAACTACTAAAAATAGGTTCGCTGTATGCTGAGTTTGTTATTCCCCTATGTCATTGTAACTATGTACAATGAGTAGTAATGGTATTTTCTTGACATTGCAGTTCCTGGAAGTTCATCTAAATGGGAGGAAGTACAGTCCAAAGCAAAACATGTATTATTGAACACATTTGGCATGTATAAATGTACTATTCAGCTTCAGAGTTACAGGCAAGAAGTGGACAGAACTTGTGCCCACTGTCAGAGTTCCAGTCCTTAACTTTATACGTTTTCGGGACTACTGCCTTATTTATCCTGCAGTCACAGACCTGAGAGCAATAAATGCGCACACCTGAATGAGACAATGGAATCCCTGCCAGCTGTGTCCATATCAAGCATGGGTCTCTCAGAACAATCACTCCAGCTGGACAGTGCTAGTTTCTGTTTAATGGTAAAATGAGACTTCACCCTGACTTTCAGAGGAAGATGTTTCCAACACTATTTACAGAATAAGATGTGACTCTACAGATACCTCAAAGAAGACAATCCAAGACCACACTTCATTAATTATGACAGAGTACATGTCTTAAAGGAAGCATCAAGAATTCAGTATTTGCATTTAAAAATCCTTTTTAAAGACCATTTTTTATCAAGCCAGTGCTGGAAAACTGAATTTTTTTTATTATGTAATCTTGACATCCAGCGTCTGGAATTTGACACCCAGCTCTCTTTTTACAGAAATTATTTCTCAGCAGATTTCAGAAAGTACTAGACGTTATCCAGAGAGTGGAATAAGCATGTATTCCCATGTTTCAGAAATGTTTTATTTCACAAATAACTTAATGTTATTATTATAGTTATACTTTATAAACAGTTTTTGCCAGATGTTATGGGATTTTGCATCTCAAAGTTAACATTTTGGGTTATTTGCAATCTTGATCAGAACTAAATCTTTACATATTGTGATCATTGTCATGAGGATTATTTAGGAAATATTTTCAGTACTATTCTGAATGGCAGAAGTTCATCTTAAACTCCAGTTATGATATGATCATGTAAAACAAAATACAGGAGTAAGGATGGAGTGTGGAATGTCAGATTTAAGTCTTCCTGAAATCACTTTTATTGTTCATGGAATTATCTTTACTTAAGACTAGGAGGAGACTGCAAAATGTGAACAGTGATCCTCTGTCCTTTCAAGAACTGAAAGTTTGCTTGGTACCTTGCTTCTGGCCTCCTTATCAGTCAGTTTGTGCCCTTTCAGGGTAAAACTCTGGAGGACTAAGGGTCAGTTTGTAATGCCCATCTTTCAGATGTGTATTAACCACATTCCTCCAGAGAGATTTTTGTTTGATTATATGAGTTAGGGATTCTCCAGGGACTCCAGAAACCCTAAGATATAATTTTGAGGTTTTCCAATAATACCATAGCAGAAATACCCAAAGAGAAAGGGAGAAGACATTATTCTGAGAAAAAAAAAAGAAGAAAGAAGAAAAAAGTCAAGGGTTTTTGACCTAGTGTTTGTGTTTTCTTAAAGCACAGGAAAAGGGGTGGACTTTCAGTCTGTGGTATGGGGAGGTTAAACATGAAACTTTCCAAAGGAATGCAACCTAATTGGTAACAGTTGTGTTAAAGAGGCAGCTGTGAATATTCACGTTCCATTTTGCAACTGTTGGTTTTGAAATTATCTTTTTGCACTTTAGGAGTCCATTTTCACAGGGACAGTTTCTTAACCAAGAATGGCTATGGATCTTGGGGTTCTCAGAGACCCAAGAGTAGCGTACAGTGTAGAACAGACAGGTTGTGTTTTGAAAGCCGACGTAAACATGCCAATGACTTACAATATCAAAGAAGGATAGGAAACAGATTTCATCTTTCTACCAAGTACCTCACTATAAGTAAACCGAAGATAAAACCTGAATTTACCTAAGAGAGGATTATGAGTTGATGGTATCCCCCCAAAAAGGGTTGAGGAGGGATAATTGTATCTAATAAAACCCAATAAGTGTTTATGGAATTGAATTTAAAATTAACTTTAGGGGATTCTTACTGTGAATCCATTTAAAATAATGATTTGAATTTTTCAAAATTTGGGTGGTATATAAACTGTTTAAATACAAATTCTCATAATAGGGAAGGCAAATAAGAATAAATGAGAAGCACTTCAGTGGACATCTGAGCATTTATGGACTTTAGGGTACCTAGCACAAGAAAGGAAAAGAATAATCATTATATGCTAATGGATTTTCACATATTTGTAGTTGTTATGTCTACTGAGCTTGTTTCTTGTAAACTTCCCTTGGTCTTGAGTAGGTATATCTTACTTTTCATATCGACCTGTCCTTGAAAATTTACTTGATAAAAGAGTCTAAAATCCACTTGAGGACTGAAAAGGAGCCTTGTGTAAAATGCAGGAAACACTGAAAACTTATGTAAATCTTAATGACTGTGTTCTATTTAAAGTGAGGTACACATGAAGTTTCCTGTCTTTGTCTTTTGTAGCAAGGATTACAGATTTTGTACTTTACTGGGTCTGTGGGACTGAGAACTGATAGATTTCACTTTTTATAATTTGACAAAACCCACAAAGGAGGATGTGAATTTAGCAGGTACGACCAGGGGACCATGGTCTGCCTCTGATAAGGAGCCTTGTGTCTGTCCCTCACCTGTTGAGCTGCAACCCTGAGTTACACCCCCAGCAAGCCCTCACAGGAAGAGTTCTCCACTGTCCTGTGACAAGCGGTGAGTATTTGTGGATAAACACCTAGTGTGGTTAATTTTGCACTGGGCAGTTTTTCAGTGTGATCTATTTTAATTAACATTTCCAAATAATCAGAGTTAACTTGTGTACATAAAACCTGTGTTTCACAACTCTGGCCAGAGGTAGCATTTTGATTTTAGGGAAAGACCTATTTTTCATTAACGACCATGCTGCCTTAGAAATCTCATGTGAGGAAGAGGGTTGAATAAAGTATCTTTCAGAGGGCTTTGAAATGCCGAACCACAAGCAAATGGAATTCGCACATACACTTTCCATTAGCTGTGCCTCGTGTAATGTGAGCCCAGATTTTCGCAGCTCTCAGCTCCCATCAGTATTGTTTGCCAAATCACAGGAGTTCCTGTTTTACTGTTTTCATTACAAATTTTGGTACTTTATTTCCATTTTCTAAAATGAATTTTCCTGCTCTTAAAAGTCTCAGTATTCTGGTTCTGTCTCTTGAACCCAGGTGTCCTCACTGACAGTGTTTGTCTTTTCAGTAGAATTTTCCCAGACTAGACACAGGCTGGATTAGACACACGAGCTTCCCTTTCATTTTAATGCGAGGAAAACCATCTTTCAGAAACAAAGTATCACTTATAAATGTATTTCTAGGTGAGGAAGAATGCTTTTTTTTAACAGCTGCTTGTTCCTGATCCAGATTTCTCTGCACACTGAACTTTAAAGAATAAGTATGATAGAAATAGGCTATACTATAACCATGAGTGAAGATCATTTCTAGTAAGACGACTCCGGGTCTTGTTTCTCAAACAACCATTATCATTACTTTTGAAGATATAGTCATTTGCTTTTGAAACAAGCACAATTAGCTAAATTTATTTTCTTTTTTCTTTTTTTTAAATTTTTAATAGCCCAGTGCAGGGATTAACTCATGACCTTGAGATCAAGAGTCAGTTGCTTAACTGACTGAGCCCCCTGGGTGCCCTAAATTAATTTTCTTTTTATGAATTTATATAAATTGGCTCACCATAATGAATAGTGTGTTCTTACAGAATTTGAGCCCCTTTGGCATAAGGTTTTAGGCAATTCTGCTGTTGACTCTACCTATAATAAATTTAAAGTTATAGAATATGTTAATAGATATAAGACTAGTTCATTTGGCTCAGTTTGTCTTTGAATCAAGCTCAGCTCATGAGCCAGTTGGGTATTAGTCACAAATGAATAGTGACATCTAGCTGTGTGCTGTGTTGAGGGGAGGTGAGTCTCAATTCCAAATGATTAAGTTTTATTTCTAACTACAGATCTGTCCTGTGAATCTTGCCAGACAGGGCATGATATTTATTTTACAGCTCACCAATCGGGGTATTTTTGCGATGTTGGCAGGAACGTGCAAATTAGAAGAAATTGTCGTGGGGGAATTCCTCAGTATTGAATTGTATATGCGCATTCAGGCCATCCTGTAATTGATTTCTCGCTTACAAAGGGTTTACGCTGTTCTTCTAATCATATTGTAAGGACCAACAAACATTTTTCTAATTTTTGTAAGACTGGAAAACATTTATGGAGACTTTACCAATTAAATCTATGACAGTGTCAATTTATAATAAGGTAATTAAGTATATTCTGATGTAACTGCAACACAAAATTGAAATGGCCAGTAGTATGTCAGCTTTGCACCTGGAAGATACTGTATATTTGGAAAGCTTTTGCTTCTCTAAAAAAATATATATGTTATTAAGTAAGCCATATCACAATTTAAGAAATTGTATATACTTTTCCATTTGCCCTTTCAGAAACCAGGTATTTTGCATATGATTGATTTTGGGAAGATTTTGAAGCTGGGGTTTGCCCACGTAATTTAAGATCAAAGTATAGTATATGTATATGTACTGTATTTGCAATTTTCAAATTGTAATTTCCTATACATTTATTAAATAAAGTATTGTTTTGCCGTGTGGTTTATTAAAAAATGAAAATATACAATCCCCCTTAAATCTCTGGTTTTTTTTTCATTGATTAAGTAGTAGTAGGCCTTAAAACAATAATAATCTTTAAAAGCATTAGAAAGTGGATTATAACCTAACTAGTTTTACCAACTCCAATGGTAATGCCCTCTTAGACGTTTAAGAAATAAACCTGAAAAAAAACCTTCCCATTAAGGAGAAAAAGATATTAAAAGAATCTGTAACTTTTTCTATCTGTCATTTTTGATATCCCTGCAGCCCCAGCAACAGTGGCAGAAAGGGAAGAGCAAGGCTCCGCTCCAGTAAGGTTGGTGCGGGCCTTTGTGAAGTCTAGGCACGCTACCTGCTGACCCTCCGGGAATGTAGACAAGGGCTCGGTCTGAGCACTGTGCCTCATGGGCCAAGTCTAGCCTGCAGCCTGATTTGTGCAGCCCAAGGAGCTCAAAATGGTGTTTATAGTTTTTAATGGCTAAAAAAAAGTCAGAAGAAGAATATGATGTGAAAATTAAGTTGAACTTTACATTTCAGTGTAGGGGGTTCAAACACAGCTCTGCTCCTTTGATCATGTGTCATCTGTGGCTGCTTTTATTCTTCAATGGCAGAGTTGAGGAGTTGGGACACGTATAACATATTTGCTATCTGACCATTTATAGGAAGTCTGTCCACCCCTGGTGTACACACTGTTGTTCTCTTTGAAGGCTATCACTTTTGGGTGTAGCAAACTTTTCCAATCTGGCTTGGACGTTTCTGAGACTGGCTAATATGAAGGTCACCTGAGCCACTAAAGGTTCTTTCCCTCCCCTTTTTTCGTTTCTATATCCTCCTTGGAGTTTGGGGCAGAAAGAGGAAAAGAGTAGCAAGATTTCAAACATTTTGTGCCATATGCCCTAAATGTTTACTAGCAAAGCAGTTTTCTACCCCAAACATCAGAATCGTTTAAGAATACTTTTCAAGGGGTACCTGGGTGGCTCAGTTGGTTAAGCATCCAACTCTTGATATCAGCTCAGGTTGTGAGTTCAAGGTGGTGAGACTGAGCCCTGCATTTGGCTCCATGCTCCGTGGGGAGTCAGCTTGGGATTCTCTCCCTTTCTGGCCCTTTTCCCTGCCCTCATCCTGCATGCCTGCATGCTCTCTCAAAAATGAGTCAATCTTTAAAAAAATACTTTCTAATATAAAGTTTTATTTACTTGATTTTTAAATTTTCACTTAAGTTATGACAAAAAAAGGAATTTAAAATGTATTTATGTCGAGTACCTTATGTAGTTTGTGCCAACTGGGAGCTCACAAGTGAAAAAAAATATTTTATCTGCTAAATAAGATGAAAATTGGGGAGTTCCTGGCTGGCTCAGTTGGTTAAGTGTCTGCCTTCGGCACAGGTTATGATCCCGGGGTCCTGGGGTTGAGCCCCACATTGGGGTCCCTGCTCAGTGGGGAGACTGTTTCTCCCTTTTCTCCCCACTTGAGCTCAGTGTTGCTGTCTCTGTTGCTCTTTCTCAAATAAAATATTTGAAAAAGAAAAGATGAAAATTGGTTATTGGGCTTTTAAAATATGTCCTCTCAATTTTCCAGTCAGGGAAAGATACATCTATTTTTGAAATATTTATGAAATATGAAAATAGATGAAAGATACATCTATTTTTGAAAATAGTAATAAAATATAGTTTAGATAAGTTGTACTAGGGAGATGTTAGATATTATTTGATTACTTATCTAGCTAGAGCTATCTAAAATGTGTCAATTTTTTTGGTCCACATCAGATGCTAAAATAAATTCTAAGCTGGGGTAAAAGCCTTACAAACTTTTATTTATGCCAAACTTTCAGTTTTATTTACTATATCAGAATAATATTCATTTATAATTCATTCCAACTATGACCTATTATTATAGCTGGAGGCTATGAAATAGTCTTTTTAAGCAGCATTCTGGTTTAAGGCTCTCATGTGACTTTTTTACGGAACATGAACTATAAAGTTTGGCCTATGGGTATTACCCAGTAAATATGGAGACGATACTTAGTAAGTTACCAAATAGCTTCCATGTCTCCTTTCCTGAACTTCTCAAAAATTCATTCTGGTTTGACTTTCAGATTCCTACTGTCTATGTTTTACTTGCCAGTTTCTGCATGTTGGTTTATGGGGTTTTGTTGTGTGGGTTTTGTTGTTGTTGTTGCTTTCACACTTCTCTTCACTTTAACAAAATGTCATGGAAAAAGTGTGTGGGGGTTGGTTTTTTTACAAACTATATCGAGCTATTTCTTGGTAAGAAAGTAGGATTTTTAAAAAAGATTTTATTTATTTGACAGAGAGAAAGAGGAAGAGTGCACAAGCAGGGGGAGCAGCAGACAGAAGCAGAGGGAGAAGCAGAGGGAAAAGCAGGCTCCTTGGTGAGCAGGAAGCCCTATGCGGAGCTCAATCCCAAAAGACCCTGGAGTCATGACCTGAGCCAAAGGTAGATGCTCAACCAACTGAGCACCCTGGTGCCCCAGATATTTTCTTTACTAGAAATTTTCAGAGATCCCGTGACTGCAAGGACTATCCTAGGGCAAGTGAGACCTCTGTTCCCTTGACTCCCCTAGGATTGCAGATCTTACCCCACCTTCCTCTCTTACCTTTCCTCTACTTCCTTCCCAGAGGAATCCGGCTGATAGTGTGAATTATTACAGGGATATTTGCCTCTAGACAATGATGCTAGTCCGGGCATGAAGGAGTGGGGTGAAGATGAGAGTTTCCTGGACTTCTGTGCATTAAATCACAGTCACCTGGGAAGGCTATAAGCAAATCCTAGTTCCAATAGGCTCTTAATCACTTTACAGTTTGGCTGGAGTTTCAGCATTATCTGAACACAAGCCCATTTCATCCTCTCTTTGCTTTCTTGTGTAAGAATATTTTCCAAAGTGCAGCATATTTTTTAAAGTGCCAAGACAAAGTATTATATATTTTAGCTATATATATATATATATACACACACACACACACACACACACACACACACACATACATACATAACTGGTTTGAGAAGCATTCTCATCTTTAAGATACCATGATATTGAAATTGGGACATTTCAAAAAGTTGGTTCAGTTGGTTGGAATTTTTTATAAGATATATATTTTTTTGGAATTGATCTTTGAAGACCACCTCCTCCCTACTGAACATGTTATGGACTAGAATACAAAATTCCTAAGGATTTTTCAAATTAAACAGGAAAGGAAACAATACTATGTTTTTGGAGAGCATCTTAGGTCATACCCTCACTCCGACAAATATAAAATCAAACTCCCATTAGGGATAGCTTGAGAAACTCTGGCTGGTAGGATAAAATCCACCCTCTTGGTAATGATATACAAAATCTTTCTGATTTGGTGACTGCTCACTTCTCTACTGACAGTTCCATCCTTTCCACAACTACTACCCTACCCCGCCATGTGTCAGCCATACCAAACCACAGTCAACTTTTGGTTAATGGGGGAAATATGTGTTAGCATTTTTTTTGAGATTTCAGACACTGTACTGTGCATTTCATTAGGTAATTTTCATGATGGTATTTTAAAGAATATTATAATCATCTTACAAATGAAGAAACTGAGACCAGGAGAAGTTAAGTGCCTTGACAAAAGTCATGTAGGTAGAGTCATAATGCAGAAATAGAAGGCCACAGACAACTCTTAAAATTAGTTATAATTAGTAAACAAGTGATACAAAAGGGATCCAGTGTAGACTACTGTAGTCAAAATCACAACCAAGTTTTAGATAATAGATGTATAAAAATAATGTAAGTATAATAGTTCAGGAACACTCAACTTTTTACAATTTATATGCATGCTTGGCCAAAAAGTAGCCAGAATTTTACTCTGTTTCTTAGCTGAGTTCTTGTTTTTTGAAGCACTAGAATGGTACTAAATCAGGTCTCAGCATATTGTTCTCAGTAGCATTTCATCTCTTCACTCCTCAACCCTCACAGCCATGATGGGGAAGTGTTGGGACCCAAGCCACAGGGGCTGGGCTCCTTCTGGCCTTCCCTCAATAGCCCACCACTTCCTGCTCCCAGGACAGTGCACTTCTGTGTTCACACCTGGTCTTGTTTATGAGGAGCAGGGGCTGTTTCACATTATAGTCAACATACATGGGGATCCACTGGTCACAGCCATCCCCAAATCTTTTTTTTTTAGATTTTATTTATTTATTTGAAAAAGAGAGAGCTCAGGTGCACACACAGCAGGAGGAAATGCAGAAGGAGAGGGAGAAGCAGACTCCCCACCAAGCAGGGAGCCAAACACAGGACTTGATCCCAGGACCCCACAATTATGACCTGAGCAGAAGGCAGACACCCAACCAACTGAGCCACCCAGGCACCCCCATCCACCAAATCTTAAGTCAGTGCTTACATTGCTTGGGGAGAGGGAAAGGTAGATAAATCAAGGAAAAGGGGTTGTGCCCACCAATGGACCGTCACCAAGACAGGATTGAAATGACCAAGAAAGAGCTTAAGAAATTCTATGTTGGGGGGCGCCTGGGTGGCTCAGTGGGTTAAAGCCTCTGCTTTCAGCTCAGGTCATGATCTCAGGGTCCTGGGATGGAGCCCCGCATTGGGCTCTCTGCTCAGCAGGGAGCCTGCTTCCCTTCCTCTCTCTCTCTGCCTGCCTCTCTGCCTGCCTCTCTGCCTACTTGTGATCTCTGTCTGTCAAATAAATAAATAAAATCTTAAAAAAAAAAAAAAGAAAAAGAAAAAGAAAGAAATTCTATGTTGGGAAACAACAAAAACACAAGCCTCCAGTAATTCACAGAAATTTCTAGGAAGTCAGTGAACTTCCCACAAGCCATGGAATTATGGGTTAAAGCTGATCTCATCTGGGTTGGGAGTGGGTAAGATCTAGTAGATATCTGGGTTAGTAACTAGGAAGCTCCAAACCAAAGAGATACTTTCCCTCTGAGCTCACACAGAGGTATGGACTCAGAGCAGGCTGTTTAGATTTCTATCCTGACCCTCCCTTCCGAACAGTGAGATTTTGGGAAAACTTATTGAACTTTTCTGTGCCTCAGTGTTTCTGTCTGCAAAACAGTAATATTAATTGTCCCTACCTCATGTGACTTTTATGAGGATTAAGTGAGCTACCTAGTGGAAGTGCTGAGAATACATCATTATCATCAAAAGTTAATCTCTTCACAAATGCACTGCCTAGGGCAGCTGGGGTGGCTCAGTCGGCAGGTGTCATGATCCCAGGGTCCAGGGATTGAGTCCCACATCGGGCTCCCTGCATCTGCCTCTCTCTGTCTCTCATGAATAAATAAAATCTAAAAAAAAGCACTGCCAATTTTTTTTTTTTTTTTAACTTGACTAACTGAGCAGTGCTGGTCTTGCAGCTCCCAGAACAAGGCAAATTTGTTAGCCTCTGCTCCTTTGCCTCTTCTTTATCCGAAAGATCATTTCCCCAACTTTTTACCTCACAAAACTCATCTCATCCTTAAGGCATCTCCTTGGGCATCATCTCCTCCAGAAAGCCTTCCTATGCCCTCCCTATGCCCTCCCCACCTCCCCCATTTGGTCACTGTGGGAGCCACCACTGTCTGATCAACCCACAAGCCCCTTGTGGGAGGGACCTAGGTCTTCTCTTTGAATTTCCAGTGTTGGAGACGCAAGAGGCCTGTGTGAATGTTCCACAGTTGGAAAGTATACATCCACTAAATATCTATTTTTGTATGGACATTTCTTAAGTAGCCCTAAGAACCCCTATCATCAATGCTGTAATCTCTTTCCCATAACGTAACTGAAACCCTAGCATAAAATGGCTCCTCTGAAAAAAAATGTTCCAGACTGGCCATCTTTCAATAACAAAGACTTAGTTTCTTTATACTTAGAGTATGTACAATTACAGTACAGCTATTCAAGAATTTCTGATTATTTTCTGTATCGTTTTAAGATTACAAGAGAAATTAGACCCTCTCCTGAAACACCCACAGAAAATTGCACAATTAACTGCAACTAAATTGCTGTTAACAGCTAGCAGTTATCATCACTCCCAGAACCTGCTCATCTCCAGGAGCCCAGAGGTAGTAGCAGCTCCTGTCAGTTCCTGTCTTGCTGGTGACGGCTTGTTCCTTTAACAAAGACGCCTTATTTTTAGAAGATGAACAGCAGCTATTTTCATCTTGAAATTGGGGAACAGCTCACACTCCTTTGTAAGTCTTGATGGAGTTTAAATCAATCTTTATTCTCACTTTACAACGTTATCACCGAGCATATAGGAGCACACTGGAGCAAGAGGCGGAAAAAAAGATTCTGGCCTCAGCTCTGGTAGGCGTGTCTCATTGGACATTTGTTGAGCCTCAGTCTGGCCGTCTGAATACTACTACTACTACTACTAATAATAATAATAAAACACTGACTGAATGTTAGCACTGTATATGCCAGGCACTGCTCTAAGAGATTTTCGGGTATTCGGGAATCCTACCAAACAACCCTATTTTATTACCCTGGTCTTACAGATGAGGAAACTAAGACAAGGAGAATTGAAGAAACTTGCCCCAGGTCAGCCAATAAGTGGCAGAGCTGGGATTCAAATCCAGGCAGGCTGGTCCAGCATCCATACTCTTAGACTTTCCGGCAAGATGGGAGCTGGGACGGACCTCCTGAATGAGCTCATGCAGAATTTCGTGATGCTCTCAGAGCACCCACAGGGGCTGCCTGCATGCACAGCTGTGTGGATGGGATGAACGTGAGGAGGACCACGGCAGGAATGTGCCTGCTTCATCAAGAATTGGGCAACTGGGGATGCCTGGGTGGCTCAGTCAGTTAAGCCTCTGCCTTTGGCACGGGTCCTGATCCCAGGATCCTGGGGTCGAGTTCTGCATTGGGCTCCTTGCTCAGCGGGAGCCTGCTTCTCTCTCTGCCTCTGCCTGCCACACAGCCTGCTTGTGTGCTCTCTCTCTGACAAATAAATAAATAAAATCTTAAAAAAAAAAATTGTGCAACTGGATGGACAGGTTACCTTAACTCTGACCCCATCTCTCCCGGAACTGCCTGAAGCTTACTAACATTTTTTACAAATAGAGACCCCAAGGGGGCTATGCTCTGCCTCTTCTCTGCTGTGCTTTGTTGGTGAGAAGTTGAGAGGTGGCATAGCGTGATGGCAAGGAGGAGGTGTGGATCCAGCCTGTGGGGATTCAAATTCAGCCCTGTGAACTTAATCACTGTGAACGGTTATGGTGTCCATAAAATGTCTAGCACTGTGCTTGCTGGTCAATAAATTGTCATCTCCTTCCCTGGCTCCCTACTCCGTGAGAAATCACGAATGTTCCTACTGGACATATCTACTTAGTATAACTCAGGTAGACTCTCACACTAGGGATTCATTGAAGGATGGAAAGCAACTAACTGTTATCTGAGATTTTATGTCAGGTCATTTCATACCCATCAGCTTTTTCTCAATGGGGCAGAAGTGACCCCAAGTTTACATTCAGGTTCCATCAGTATGAACTGAGGTTGATTACTTGACCTCTTTGGGATCTTTTTTTTTTTTTTTTTTTAATTAAAGGGGGGTCTTAATGTTAGCTGGTCTCAGGCACATGCTGGGGGCGCACTGAATGGTGGCTGCAGCTGCCATTCCTACATTGGTGTCCTGAGCTTCTCTGGCCTCACTAGAAGCTTTCCTGACACCCTAAAAACAACTCCAAATTCATAACTTCATGACACAATGGAGACGCAGGATCTACTTCCCAAGTGAGTCAGTCACAACCACCCCAGCACAGATCATGCCATCAGTTCAAGGAGGACATCTTACTGCGCCCCACTGCCTTCCACCGAAATCCTGGGCTCATGACTGCTTCTGGGCAAAGCCTCCACAGGCAGAAACTGTGAGTCATGAGCAGAATGACCTAAAAATTCTTAGGAAGATTCTTGGTGCAATACACCCACACCCACTAACTCAGGACCTAAAAATTGTTTTCCTCTAGCGGGAAACATCAGTAGAGATGTGTCTATATCGCGTCAAAGTGACAGTGAAGGCTCAGATTCTAGGGAGTTCCCATGAGCTGATCACTCTCTGTAGGGCCCCCAGCCTGTCCCTAGGACAGGCACAATTAGTCCTAGCACAGCGTGTGTCTCCCTCTCCCTCCCTGAAGCAGCTAATGCCCCCCATTAGCCAAAACACCAAATTCACCAACTACCTCCCTATTCTCCAAAAACATGATGATCCCTGTACTTGCTTCTGATTTCAGGCTCCATCCGTAGGAGAGGAGAGGCTTCATCCTTCACCTTAATCCCACACCCCTCCTGGGGTCATCCCAACAGCCTAAACAGACTTGAACTACTCTACTTTACAATCACACTGGATTCTTCCTCTTCCTCCTCAGTGGACTTCACACACCCAGAGCCCAATGAAACAGAATCCACTAGACTGTAAGCACCTCAATGATAGGGTCCACATCCACCTTGCCCCAGCCCATCCTTAGTGTCTAGCACAATGAGAGGCACAAAGTGGGTCTCAGTAGATCTTCACTGAGTGAATGGTGAATGACTAAATTCTGATACTAGAGAAGGAGTGAAAGTCTCTCCCTGGTACAGAAACACTGGAGTAATAAATACTTTCTAGAACTGGGCTGCCTAATGTGGGAGCTACTAGCTACCTTTGGTCATTTAAATTTCAATTATTCTTAATTAAATAACATGGTTAAGTTATACCTACCATATGCTCTAGCCATTCCACTCCTAGATATGTATGTAAGAAAAATGAAAGCATGTGTCCACACACAGACTTGTATAAAGATGTACATAGTAAATTGATTTGCATTGCCTTAAAACTGGAGAAAAGAAGCAAATGTTCATTGACAGATGAATGGATGAAAAAAATTGTAGTGTATCCATACAAAGGAATACTACTGAGTGATAAAAAGGAATGAACTATTGATATAACACAGATGAATCGCTGAATAATTATGCTGAACAAGTAGACAAAAAATAAATATTGTATAATTCCACTTATATAAAGTTCAAACTAATCTATACTGACTAAAAGCAGGTCAGCAGTTGCCTGGGGATGGATAAAACAGCACGGGTGGTGGGGCGGCGGGGGGCGGTTGAAGGAGCTGGCATGTCTGGGTGGCTCAGTGGGTTAAGTGTCTGCCTTCTGCCCAGGTCATGATCCCAGGGTCCTGGGGTCGAATCCCACATTGGGTTCCCTGCTCAGTGAGGAGCCTGCTTCTCCCTCTCCCTCTGCCGCTCCACCTCCTTATGCTCTCTCTCTCTCTGGCAAATAAATAAATGAAATATTTTTTTAAAAAAGAACTGCAAAGGGCGAGAGGAAAAGATTACAAAGGCACATAAGGAGACCCTGAGCTGAGAGAGATGCTCACTATCTCGACTGTGGTGATTGTCTCACAGGTATGGGTGTCATACACATACCAAATATTATTAAACTGTACCTTTTAAATATGTGCAGGATATTGTTTGTCAACTATATCTCAATTAAAATTGGATGTTAAAAAAATTCAATAAAACTAAAAATTCAGTTCCTAAGTCCCTTTAGCCACATTTCGAGCACTCACTAGCTTTATGTGGCTTGCACCTACCACACCAAACAGCAAAGATATAGAACATTCCCATCATTGCAGAAAGTAGCAGATTCACAATGGCCTTGGAAGCCATCAGCACAACCCGTGACCAGAGCATTAATCTGCTGTGAAATTCCTGGGCAGCCCCTGTGGCCTACCCTGTCCCCAGGGCTCACCACACCCCAGCGAGATTTAGGCCCTGGGCAGAGCTCCCCAGCTCTGGGTTCCCAGCCTCCTGGCCTTTCATCCTCCCTCCCCTGTGATTCCTTCCCTTTCACCCCTGTACCCTCAGTAGATCTCTCAAATCTCTCACCAGAGTAAACCTCCCTTGATCCTGGCCCTCTAGCTACTGCCTACTTCCCTCCCTCCATCGCAGGCAAAGTCAGACAAACAAGCCTGCAGTCTGTCTCTGCTTCTCCTCCTTCTCTCCCGACTTTATTGGAATGGGTTTCACGGCCTTCTCTTGACCAAATATCTCCCCCAAGGTCACCAGTGCTCTTTCAAGTGATACCGCCGGAGGTATTTCAGCCTTTGAAGTTACTAGGTTTCAAACTTTCTCTGATTTCAATACATAAACCATCATAAGGTTCCAAAATTAAAGCCATACAGAAGTGACATGGCAAACAGCTCACTCTTCTGGCTCTCACTGTTCTCACTGTCCATCCCCCACTAAGTAACCACCTATCTTAGCTGCTTAGGTGTCTTCTTCCAGAACTTACTCCCCACCTACCTCCACAAACGCCCCATCATCCCTCCTCTCCCCATCCCTCCACACTCAGTGCTCTGTTCAACCAGGAACTGCTCTCTCTGAGCTTTCCCGCCCATGAGAGTGCTTCCTCAGGCTTTTGTTTAGGTGACTTAACACTGGATCTGCAACTGTTTTTCTCAAGGCTTTATTCCCCCATGCCCCCAAGCAGTTTTAGGTTCACAGCAAAACTTAGTGGAAGGTACAGATTTCCCATGGACACCACCCCCCCAACACACACAACCAGTATCAACATCTCTAGTCACAGTGGTTATAATCTGTTGTAATTGATGAGCCCATATGGACGGACCATCATCATCCAAAGTCCACAGTTTACATGGGGCTTCACTCTTGGTGTTGTATCTTCTGTGTATTTGGACTAATTAATACTGACATGTATCATACAGAGAGGTGTCATCCCCACAAAAATCCTCAGTGCTCCACCTCTTCTTCCAGCCCTCCTCCTTCACCCTCCTCCAACACGGATCCTTTTACTGTCCCCCTAGTTTAGCCTTTTCCAGAATGTCACACAATTGGAGTCATATAGTATGTAGACTTTTCAGACCAGTATCTTTCATTGAGTAGCATGTACTTAAGGTTCCTCTATGTCTTTTCATAGCTTAAGACCTCATTTCTTTTGGGCACCGAAGACTTTCCATTGCCTTGTGGTACCAGTGGTTCTTTATCCATTCACCTACTGAAGGACCCTGTTTTAAAAATCTACTGTTGGAAGGCCTGAGGAAATATGTCCTTTGGGGTCATGCTGAGTTGCTCTAAGTTGTTTTGGAGGACAGTCTGGCAAAGTTCATGAAACAAGACATTAAAATAAAATAAAATAAAATAAAAATGTACCCTTTGACCAAATTATTACACTTGTGGACATTCTTCCTACAGAAAGAATTCAAAAGAAAAAAAAAAAGGTCAAAACAGAATCTTTGCCTACAGCCAGAATTCTCAGGGAGAAAGGACTGGAAGAGGGAGCAGACTTGCCCGCACAGAGGTTAGAACCCGAATTACCTGGGGATTGTTTTATGGCCAACAGCTACATCTGCCCTGTGCTGAGTTTCTTCTGGTGTCTCCTTTCTACACACTCTTGCCTCCACCGACAACTACTGGCTAAGCAACCCCCTACGCTTTCTTTTTTCTTTTTTTTTTTTACTTTCTAACTTTGTAACTGAAGTGTTAAATATATTTTTAAGTGCTCAAATCAAAGATACATTATCATAAAGTCAATACACTCCTATAAGCATGCAGGTAAAGAAACCTAACATTATGGGGCGCCTGGGTGGCTCAGTGGGTTAAGCCTCTGCCTTCTGCTCAGGTCATGATCCCAGGGTCCTGGGATCAAGCCCCGCATGGGGCTCTCTGCTTGGTGGGGAGCCTGCTTTCCCCTCTCTCTCTCTGCCTGCCTCTCTGCCTGCTTGTGATCTCTCCATCAAATAAATAAATAAAATCTTAAAAAATAAAAAAATAAAAAAAAAAGAAAGAAACCTAACATTACCAACCCCAGAAGGCCTTCTCAAGCTGGGTCCCAATCCTGGCTTCCACCCTCCACGCCAGAGGTCACCATTATCCTGACATCTACAGTATAAGCTGTTTTGTGCCTTTATACACTTATTATCATATAGTATGCATTATTTTATGCCTCGCTTCCTTTGAAGCCCAGTTTTTTGCTTGTTTTTGTTGTTTTGTTGTTAATTTTTTTTAAGATAATGTTGAACAATTTTTCAAAATTGTGTCAACTTGCATTTCCTCCAGCAGTAAGAGTACCTGTTGCCCCACATTTTTTGCCAAATTGGCATTGTTAGCCTTTCAGTTTTAACCATTCTGAAGGGTATACAGTGACAGTTCATTGTGCTTTTAATTTGCAGCTCCCTGATGCAAAGTGAGGTAAAATTTCTCCCCCTAGTGGGTAAAATCTGAATTATCTGGGAGGTTGTTTTTTTTTTCAAGTATTCAGTCTTCCACTATACCTTTCTTCTTCCCCCAAGAGTCTAAGAAGCTGACCATCTTTCATAAATTCATTGTCCATTGCATATCTTCTTTCATGAAACGTCTCCTTAAAAGTCTCTTGCTCAATTTTCTTTTTAAAATTTATTTATTTACTTGAGAGACAGAGTGAGATGGTGGGGGAGGAGCGGAGGGAGAGGAACAAGCAGACTCCGCGCTGAGCACAGAGCCTGATGACGCTGATCCCTGGACCCCGAGATCACTATCCAAGACAAACCAAGAGTTGCTTAAACAACTGAACCACCCAGGCGCCCCTCTTGCTCATTTTTCTACTGTATTTTTTATATTAATTTCTAAGAGTTCTTCATGGAATCTGACACAAATCCCTTGTTAGTTACACCTGTTGTCGCACACAGCTTTTCCGCCTTTTAACTTTCAAGTCAACTCAAAATTTTCAAATGTATGAACAGGAGGCTCAATGCAAGCTCAATTTGTCATACTCAGAAATGACCAGTAGATGGCAACATAGTCCCACATCTGAGCCTTCTGACAGCTATGCCTGAATTTTCGCCTAAATCTCCCAAGATATTATTTAAGTAAGCAGCATTAAAGGGTGAGAAATTAAACTTTAAACCATTATGCAGCTACATAGAATACAGACAGGACTGGGTTTCTTTTTCTTTTCTTTTTTTTTAAACTATTTTATTTATTTATTTATTTGACAGACAGAGATCACAAGTAGTCAGAAAGGTAGGCAGAGAGAGAGGGGGAAGCAGGCTCCCTGCTGAGCAGAGAGCCTGATGCGGGGCTCGATCCCAGGACCCTGAGACCATGACCTGAGCCGAAGGCAGAGGCTCTAACCCACTGAGCCACCCAGGCACCCCAGGACTGGGTTTCTTAAAGGGAACAACACATTAATCTTTTTTGCTCAGAATAAAGGAATAAAATGTACTTTACCAGAAGGCAGAAAAGCAGGGCTGAGGCAGTCCTCAGGCAGGGGTGCATGGAGCAGAATCCATGGAAATACCCTCTGAGAGTAACCTGTAGGCAGATTGAAAAAAAAGAGAATAAGTACCATGCATGGCATTGGGATACTGTTTCACTCTTTACAGAAGTCAGGTACCCTACTAGTGCAGGGTCTGAGAGGACAGCAGAACTAGGATTGTTGAAAGGGTAGAAAGATTTTCCCACCTCCTCTCCCTTATTACTTTTTTCATTAGATATATCTTAATGCTGCAGAAAACTGCTGTGGTGGGTCTCAGAAATTTAGTGGGAAACCAGCCCACTCACTGTGATGGTAATGGCGTTTGTAGAGTGAACATGTTTGAACCATGAGGCCTTGAAAGTGATGGGTGGTCTGCCCGCTCTGCCTCCACTCAGAGTGGATGCTTCCCTCTAGCTGCCTCATGCTCAGTCTTCGAGAAAACTTCCATCTTCCTTCTCCTCCAACCCCCTCCCCACTGAATAAGGAAATGAATGAATGAATGAATGAATGAGTGAGTGAATGACAAGGTCCTAGTCTTCCAGAGCTTAGAAAGCAGAGCATATAAACCCCACACTCAAAGGAAGACCCCAGGGACAATGCAGAAGCCCTACAAGTAAGAAAGGCAGCTCCTCTGAGAAGGAGCTAGGAGGGAGCCTGGTGTGATAGTTTGCCTTGTGATGGGCTGTGATTAGGGACAAGGGGAAGGCACATTTAGCTGAGTGAAAGACATCAACCAGCGACTGAGACATATTTGGGATGTGGTAGAAGGTGACCTCTTTCTTTCAGCTTCCACAATGGTCAGAGACAGGAACAAGGAACATCAAACCAGAGATCCAACTCATTTCCTGGGGTAGCCAAGACAAAGTTTTCATTGCTGTGTGTCATCACCTCTGATGTCACCAAAGACCTAGTGCAAAGAGTGACACATTTAGAATGTGTCCACTGAATTCCTCAGTGCTTTCCATTCTCCCTGTTGCAAAGTGAGCCCAGGTTGAGTTAGCAGCCCTGAAGCTCTCTTGGGTCCCACATCCAGTCAGACCTAGCAAGGACCTGCCTCACCCTGCAGCTCTTAATAAACAAACAAAAGGAAGTTCTATTCTCTTTTGTTTTCTTCATTGCCCAGAAAGCAGGCTTGCCCCATCATCCCCAGTGTGGAAGTTCCAACCCTCACCCTCAAAGACAAAGGGCACTGTGTCTCTCAAGCTTCCTGGCTCTGGGTTGCCAAGGGTAGTGATCCAGAGACTGGGGTCTGGGTAAGCACAGGGCTCAGGGGTCCAGTATCAGGAAAGCCCATGTCTGCAGGAGGGAGGGGTGCCCAGGCTCTGCTCCCCCTGGGTCTTACTATAAACAGGGATGCTGAGGCCTGCTGCCCATCACCTGCCGCCCAGACTGACGGTTCCCACAGACGGATAGGGAGAGGATACCAGCAGAGATCCATATCGGTGGAAATGTCACCCCTTAAAATTTGGGGTTTGGAGAGTCCCCCTTTTCTCCTGGCCCACGGACCACTCAGTGGTTTCCTGGGGCCATTCTGTGCTGCTTGTAAGACCTGTTAAATTTACAGGAATTTGGTAAACCAGTTGTTAAACAGCCATTGTTTTAAAAAATTAAATTATAAAAACTTCTGAGAAAATAAGTTATGCTTTTAAAAAGCAATAAATACTCAAAACTTATTTCCTGCTTAATTACAGGTCATAATTACACACGTTCTCGAGGCTGTCTCCACCTCTCGGGTCTGCATGGCAGGGCTATGACAGGAAAGCGTAATATTACGTACTGTACGCTGCCAGCCTCGTCCCGGTTCCACGTTCAGCGGCATCGCGTCGGTAGCCGAAATTGGTCACGGCAGGAAGTTACCCACAGAAATCAATAAATGGCATCCATCGGGGCTTTTTGCCCCCAGTGCCCGTTAGACACTTGCTGGCGCCGTGCCGCACCCCGCCTGCAGCTTGTGGAAGCTGGGTGTGTCATGGCGGGCAGCCGGGCCGGGCCACTGCCCCCCTGCTGCTAGCCTGGGACCCGGATGTCCTCCCAGCCGGACCAGAGCAGGCAGAGGAAAGGGGCAGAAGTGGAAGGGACCCTGCAAACGTCCTTGACTCTCCCCAGGGCACCGTACCCTGGGGGACGGCCAGGACTACCTCAGGAACTCAGGAGTGTGAAGACCGTCGCGGGTGGGTGGGGGTTATGAAGCAGAAATGATACGTGACTGAGCTGAGGAGAAAGAGTTGGGCATGCCGGAGTGAATCCTGGGGAGCTAGGGTTTCAGTGAAGGCTCTACAGAGCTGGTGGCTCTCCCTGCAGTAATGGTGAGGTGATAATAAAGAGGAGGATGGGAGAGGAAGTCACAAGATACCCCTCCCCCAACCCCAGTGCAGAGGTAGGAGCTGCTGGTGCCTTTCCAGCTCCCACTCATCCCTCAGCGTCCTCCTTTGGAGTTGTTTGTTTTAAATTGACAGAGAGAGAGGGAGAAAGCACAAGCAGGGGGAGCAGGAGGCAGAGAGAGAAGCTCCCAGCTGAGCAGAGAGCCGGATGCGGGGCTCAGTCCCGGGACCCTGGGATCATGAAGCTGACCTGAGCTGAAGGCAAATGCTCAACCCACTGAGCCACCCAGGTGCTCCCAGCCTCTTCTTTAAAAGTCCTTTTCTCTGGGGCATCTCAGCCCTCCTCTCGACATCTTGTCACACTTTTTCTTTCCAGAACCTGCAGTTGTTGGAGACACCCTAATTTCTAGCCTTTTTTTTTTTTTTTTTTTTTTTTAAGTAGGCTCCATGCCCAGCTTGGAGCTCAATGTGGGGCTTTGAGGACCCTGAGATCAAGAGGCGGATGCTTAACCTACTGAGTCACCCAGGCACTCTACCCCATGACCCCCGCCAGCCTGCACCAATTTCTGTCACAAACCAGAAGTCCCACAGACACCAAACTCATCATCTAGTCTTCCAAACCTGCTGCTCTGAACAGGCTCCCATCTCAGGGAGAGGCAGCACTGAGTACCCGCTGCCAAACCTAGAAGGCCTCCTTTGCTCAGCACTTCTCACTGACCAGGGAAGCCCCACTCCATTCTGCTCCCCCAAGTCCCTCTTCCTTCCCCAGCGTGCCTCCCAGGCCTCTGACCACTGCTCCCCAAATTTTAAATGTCTTTTTCTTGCATGTGCCCCATGTTTTAAAAGATGCCTATCACGTTGTATTTATTAAATAGTAATACCACCCACCCTTAAAGTTGTACATACAATTTTCAATCAGAATTTCATCCATTAAACACCCACTGAGGAGGACCACGTGCTGGGGGCACCATGCCAAGCATGTGGGATATGATGGTGAAGACAGCCTGGCCCCCCAGGACTCATGGCCTACTTAGGGGAGGGTCACATAAAGAGATCATAAATCGTAGCAATGCCTCGAGGTTAAGGACAGTGATGGTATGTGCACACAGTCCAATGGGATGTTAGTGGTAAACCTGTCTAAACTGGCAACCTGGGCACCCCCTGCTGGCCACCTCCATCTCCCACCCACCCACTCCTGATGTCCAGGTGCCCCTGGCCCCCAGAGCACATCTCCCTGAACTCTCAAGTCTGTGCAGTCGCCCTACCTCCACAGCCATGGCTGGATTTAGGTCACCAGCCTCTGCCGCTTGGGCTCTGTCTCCAGCCCTTCTCCAGGCAAAGCCAGAAAGGGATTCCTAGAACACAAAGCTGACGGAGTTGTTCCCCTATTTAAAACCTTCAGTGGCTCCTTATTGCCTCTAAGATAACATCCCAACTCATTAGCACAGCTTTCTGACTTGATCTCACATTAACATGAGAATTATTTCCCATTTACTTGTTCACTCAATACCAGCTTCGGTGAACACTTGTTCTATATGCTAGTCATTGTGCGGGGCACGGGAATTCTGTAGAGAATATAACGCATACCATCCCCTCTCCTGGAGCTTGTGGTCTAGAGGGGTGGGGGTGGGGGAGAAATGGTAAACAGAGGCAAATATGGATAACTGAATGCAGTTGTGAGGGCAGGAAAAGGAACATCTCCGTGTCAGCTGTCTGCTCCCACCACAATCAGCATCTCTGGTGCCTGCCTTCTGCCTAGGCTGTTCCTTTTTCTGAACTGCCACTCTCCCTCAGTTGGCCAAATCTCTCTAGCTGTTCAGGTCTCAGCTCAGGGTCTTCCCCTCGTGAGTCTTTCTTGAACCTTCCAGGTGGTTCCATGGGATCCCGCTCTCACTCCCGTGAGAAGGCAGAGCCCAGAGTGAGCACGGGACCCAGCCCTGTCAACTCTCAGGCTGTGTTTGCTTTGTGAACGCCTACCAGGTCTTTTCATCCACTCACATCTAAAAAGGTGTCTGCATTTTTAAAAAATAATTATAAAATTTATCTTAGTATCTATCATATATTCAGAAAAATGGTAGCATTTTGTGCCAATGAAGTTATAAGGAAATATTTCTCAAAACAAGGATAGGTGAGAACCTGAGGACTCCACGATGACTATGACTAAGCAGGAGGCAGGGCTGGTCTCAGGGAGGCCCAGTGAGGTGTCCCGCGGCCCAGCCTTGCTTTCCTCAGGCTCTCTAGCCCAGGGGCCCCGGCTGATGTTCTACCTCTCCGCCCCCTTGGAGCCTGGTATCTGCCCCTGGGCTTAACCCCCTGAGCTACACTTTGCTGGGGGACCAAGGGGCAGCTGGGAAAGGAGGGGAGCCCCCCATGGGGGCTGGAGCAGCTGGACCCCAGCTGCATTCTTGCACTTTACCCTAGGCAGTCTCACCAAGGCGTCTGGACTTCTGTCTGCTGGGCCTAGCCGTGAACTCCACTCCCTCACGTCCAGTCCAGGCCTTGGGGCCAAGCCCAGGTCTCCCAGCCACTCTCAAAAGCCTCCTGCCCCTCCAGGAGGCCTCGTTCTGTCTGAAAGCCCCCACCTACAGCTGCTTATCCTTCCAATCCCAAGCAGCTCTCCTGTGCTTCCTCTTTCCCTGGAATCAGAGTTGGGAGATCAACTGGTCCATGGCCTGTGTTTTACAGCTGATGAAACTGAAGGGCATCGAGGGTTCAAGGTCCCAGAGCTGGCAAGGGCAGAGTCATGCTTTAAAACAAACAGTAAAGGCAGCGTCCTGACAACCCAGCCACCCCAGGGCCCCTTCCACAAGGCCGCCCCAGCTTTTTCAGCAGGTCTGAACTCAAAAGTTTGCCTCCACCAAATAGAAACTCTCAGGAATCATCGCTGCCCCCCACCCTATACTGTCTTGCACACCCACTCTCCTTCATCTGACCTTCTGACCCAGAAGTGGGTGAAAGCTTGCCTCCACCTGGCAGGCCTCTCCCAGGCTGGGACCAGGAGGAGGGGCAGCGGGGACACCCAGCCTCAGGACTTACCGGAGGAAGGAGTGGCTGCTGAACGGGTTTATGGAAGGAAACAAGCACAGGTGTGCTCTGTTTAACTCCCTGGCTCACAAACATGACTGGGTCCTCTCTTCCTGATGGGGTAAAGCTCCGTGTCCTCTGAGCCCAGCCCTTAAGCCCTTGCCATTCGGGCCACAACCTGCTTGTCCAGCCTCATCTCCCACCACTCTCAACCCCAAGCTCTCTCCTCTCACAGCAAACCATCCTTAGACTGCACCACACCCTCCGGGCCTCTGGCTTTGTTGATGCTGTTCCCTCTGCCTGTAATGCTCTTCCCTGCATCTCCATAGAGCAAGCTCCTCCTTAGACCCAGCTCAAAGGTCCCCTCCCTGCCTCTATATGCTGGGAGTGCTTCTGTGTCACCTTCATAGCATAATAAAGAAAATACAAGGTCATGAATCTGTGTCCTCACTAGACTCTCAACTGCTCAGTGACAGCACTTGTGTCTTTATCTTCAAATTCTTAGAGGCTGGCATATAGTACACATGCAAAAAAAGGTGGAATAAGTGGCTAAACAAAATCTGTGTATGGACCCTGGATCTATTCCAGAGCTATATGAGGAAGCACGTCTCAATGCAAAACAAGAATCCCCTTCCAGCTCACTGATTCATATTTATTGAGGACCGTTATGTGCAAAGCACTGAACAAAGTACTAGAAACTCAAAAGCTGGAGTAGACTCAGGAATTTACAGTTTAGGGGTACAGAAAGGCAGAGCAGAGGACTAGTTGGAAGGAAATGACTGACCCGCTGGTGTAAGCTGGCGCGTGCATTTATTCCTATGCCAGCCTACGACGTAGGCACTTTTATTATTATGCCCACTTTACAGATGAGGAGATTGAGGCTTTCATGAGCAGGGAGACTTGCAACGGCATAACTGATAAGCCATGGGGGAAGGATCTGAACCCAAACACCACATGCCCAAGCAGAAAGCTCTGGTACAAGTGTTTTATTTCCTTAATTCATGACCCTCAACACCGTCTGCATCCCACAAAGCCTGGAGAGCTTTAAAGAGCACGGGTGCCCACCCTGGCTCCACCCAGAGATTGCGATGTAATTGCTGTGGGGTGCAGCCTGGGCACCGGGGGTTCTGGTGTGCAGCCAGGGCTGGGAATCCCTGCTGAGATGAGGGAGTGCAGTGTCCAACGTGTAAGGGGAGACCCACCTGCAGCAGAGATGCTCCCGGCTGGGGTCAGGGTCCTGTGCGTCCAAACACGGAGCTTTCTTGTCCCCTTGGGAGGGGCCCCAGATGGTGCAGGCAGAGCTAGCACTTCCTGCCTGGCATTCTCTGACCTTCCTGTAGCATCGGAGTTGCCAAAGACAATTTGCTGGGGAAATTCCATGGTTTCCATGCAAAGGCGGCGGGGCGGGGGGGCGGTGCGTGGGTTCTCCAGGCCACCGGTCACCTGGCTTTCAGGATGGAGGAGCCAAGATCTGGCTCAAAGCTAGCGAAGACAGCTGATGGGAGCACGCTGGATGAATGGTATGTGGGCTGCAGGCCAGAGGGATGGAAACATACCCCGACATGTCCCAGGAGAGTGAGGAGAGGGCTCCTGGGCCCACTGTCTAACGACTGTCAGACTCAGCAGCCGCTGGACGCCCTGCACTTGTAGGCTCCGAGGGGCCTTGAGGATCCCCATGGCCAGTGTTGCCAGGCCACATGGCTGCAAGCAGCAAGCCTGGGTTTTCCCTTCTCAAGCCCAGGCAGTGACTCAGGGAATAAATACAAAAAGCAGACAGTGACCTCGGCATCCTTGCCCAATGGGAGCGTGACCTTGCCCCAGAACCCTCTTAGGAGCCCAGGGCCCAGTGGGATGGAAATTGGCAGCATGGTGTAGGCGTATGGAGTCCCCAGGACACTGTCCTCATTTGCTGGGTGCCCTGAGCCCCTTGTTCATCACAGAGGTCCTGGGAGCACAATTTCATCGATCTGCCCCATAGCAATTGGGGCGTGGCTTTCAATGCAATGAGTTTGGGACTTCCTGGAACCACACAGTGCCTTGGCCATCAGTGCTGGGCTCCTACCTGGAGGCTCCTGGGAGAATAGACTTAGACCATCTCTCCCGATGCCGAACTTTCGGCCTCTCTGGTTCTAAGTCATGATTCACGACGGCCTGACCATGAAAAGCCATCTCTTAGTGTCTGTTCTTCCAATCTTGGGGGATAGAATGGGCCTCGTGGCTTCACCCCACTGTGACCACATGAGAAATAGCTTTCTGGACAGGAGAACAACAGAGGGAAGGCCCAGAGCCGCCACAGGATAAGGTAGGTCTCCCCACCCAGGCTGCAATTATTCTTAAGGGTAGAGATCCTGTTTTCTTCACCCTTGTGTAAGCGCCCTCCTCCTATTACCTAGCACAGGACACGGCACGTGGCAGATAAATACAAAAACCTCCTCAAAGGTTTTCCTAATGACGAAACCCAGTGATGAATCTTTTTGCAAAGACTCATGCCACAGTTGACCTCTGGCATACTTAACCTCAGGCATTTTAAAGTATTCATTTATTCAACGAGAATGTATTCAATGAGTTGCCTGCTGTGAGCCAGGCACACACCAGCTGCTAGCGATCCAATGGTAAGCCAAAAAAAAAAAAAAAAAAAAGCTCCTCATGGAGCTTTGTGTTTGTGGGGGAGGAAATTCGTTTCCCAAATCCACATAAAATGACACTGTGATAATGTCATTTAATGACACTACTTAAAGGAAAGGATCACAGGACTGTGGAAGTACAGGGAAGAGGGCCTGCAGAGGACTCAGAGAAGGTCTGAGGAAGAGGTCTGCACAATGATCCACCAACCATGATGGACCACGTTCCAGAGTTTGCTTAGCGAGATGCCCAGGCGTCCGGTGGCTGCTTGAGTGATTTCCCAGCCACGGTCCTGAAGAACAAGAGGAGAACCTGAGTCTTCTGACCACCCTGTCCTTACTCAATGCCACCTCAAGCTTTGCCGTTTTCTGGTCAAGAGGAAAGAGGATTTTTGTCTTTTTATGCAAAGCAGCTTAAACTGAAACTGACCTCACCTCGGGCGGGCGTCTGAGGTAGTTTTCGGTGACCGAGGAGGAAATGAGCCAACTTTCCAGGAACCTCAGGGCACACCCCGATTGCCCAATAGTGCAGGGCTGTGCAGCCCAGACACCTCCTAGGCCTCTTCTCCAGCCACAGGGCCCTGAGGGGACCCCTGCCTCAGTGCCAGCTCCTCTAGAGCCAAACGTTCACAGGGGGCGACCCCAGACCAAAACTTCCCCAGGAGCAGCACAGGGTGAGGGCAAGGGCAGGTCTGGAGAAGTGACCCTCTCGGACCAGCTAGCGGAAGCTCAGAGGCCAGACTGTCAACCATCAGGAGATGGCTGATGACTCTATTCCCTCTGATGCTTTGCCTCTGAGGCGCTCTCATGCCTAGTCAGGGCTCTTAGCTCATGCTTCTGATCCTACTGGCCCTGAAGGTGCTATCCCGTCAGCAGAGCTTCTTTCTGGCTTTCTGCTCTGCTCGCTTTCTCTCTCCTGACTGGCTTCTCTCCATGTCTACTCCCTCAGTAACATGGGGTGCCAGTGGCCCTACGATGGCAGCTCAGTCTCGACTTTTCTCCTCAGGTGTATGCCTCCTGTCTCTTTCTTTTAACCTCTGGAGAGGGTCTGACTGACCTCGTAAGCCTTTGCAATTCAGGCCCCCTGGGGTCTTTGAGAAGGGGGCTGGGAATACTTTGAGAACTGGGCCCTCGAAGATATAATCTCACCCCTTCTCATGCTCTCTCCTTTCCACTGATTGAATTGGTTTTCCTTTTGGATGTATAGATAGCTATTACATCTTCACAAATTCTTCCTGACTCCATGGCTTAGAGCACAAGCTCCAGGTTGTTTCTCAAGCTTTGTCCCTCCAAAGAAACCCCCTTTTGTCTCCCAGCATGCTGTGTACATTCGCACCCTGGCTTTCAGGCTGCCTTTCAGGCTGCCTTCTGAGCTATGGATTTTTTTTAAAAAAGTTTCATCCATTCATTCGTTTATTTATGGGGGGAGAAGGGGCAGAGAGAGAAGAAGAGAGAATCTCAAGCAGACTCCTCACTGAGCACAGATCCCAACACAGGGCTCGATCTCATGCCGCAGAATATCACGACCTGAGCCAAAACCAAGAGGTGGAGGCTTAGTCAGCCTCGCCATCCAGGCGCCCCTCAGCTATGGATTTCGAAGCCTCTTCCTTGAAACTTCTTTCTTCTAGACCAGAAATTCTCTAGCTTTAGCCATGTGTACTAACCTGAAGAGGTTATGTGTTAAAACACAGAATCCTGGGCCTCCCCGACCCCAGAGATTTAGAATGACTCGGCCTGGGGCATGGTCCCAAATGATGCCGTTCCTACCAGTGGAACCGACTGCACGGACAGCGGGAGGGGGGTGTCGCACCTGCAGCCCCCACCCCGAGGTGAGGAATGCTCCCTACTTACTACTGGAGGAAAGTAGGGCAATGAGGAAATAATGCAGGCATGTAATATCACAGCAAATACATTTCTAAATATTAACCCACCCCACAGGCTGCCTCCTGAGATGAATCCTCCTTTGCAAGACAAGGTTCTGAGAAGTTAGGAAACTTGCCCCAGTCATGCAGCTCTTGGCTGGCAGAGCCTGGAGTCAGGTGCTGACCAGTCTCCTTGCTCCTAGCCCACTGTGTCCGCTGGGAAGCTGCATTAACGTGTGGCCCGATGGTCCCTCACAGAACCACTATCATCTGTCCTGATAAAGGGTGGTCAGTTGTGTCACCTCTGCAGAGAGAGGAAGACGTTCTCAAGTGCACAAACATCTACCCACATGCCTGATAAATCCACTGCTTCCAGGTTAAGGGGCCCGACCAGGGTGACCGAGCAGGTGGCCCGACTGGGAGAGGCGTTCCTACCCAGGTCCTCAAGGCCTTGTCCAACCTGCTCTCCTGAGAACAAACGTTCCACGGATGGCTCAGCACCATGTGGAATTCCCCTCTAGTTACCGAATGTCACAAGGAGCAAAGAGCTTCAACACTATGCTCAGAGTGTGGCGCCCAGACCAGCATCATCAGCCTTGCCTGGGAACAGGTATGACACCCAGATACTTGGGTCCCACCCCGGATATACCAAAGCAGAAATGTTGGGTTTGGGGCCCGGCAATCCACATTTTAACATGCCTTCCAGAAGGTTCTGAGGTATAGCTGAGAACTACTGTTCTACTGAATTAAGCAGACTGCTAGTGGAGGACTTGACCTGGTGACATGGCGGGTTCTGGGCTCCCTGGGTGAGTTCTCGCATACACCAGTGGCAGAGCAGCTGGTAAAGCATATGTTAACCCAGCTGTGAATTCAACTGTAACTTCTCCTGCTTCACTTGGTGACAGCCTTGCCCTGGAGAGGATTTACTGCAGGCAGCGCCTCGTTGCTATGGTAACTCTTGAACCCGGCCTGGGCCTTACCTCTGTGGGGGGTAATATTTGTGTCGATTAGACACTAGGTAAACCCAGTGTCCAGACTCTGCTCCCAGGTCTCTGCACACAGGGAAGCCTCTTTGTTGTCACTGCAGCGACAGACTGAACTAGAAGCCCTGGTCCAAGGGACCTCGTTAGCGGGTTTCTTACAATCTTCAGCAACTTCCAATTTCCCGTTTCCAGAAAAAAAGCAAATCAAGTGTAATATATAAGGTAGGGGATTACTTCATAGAGTGGTTAAAAAAAAAAAGTCAACCTGTCTTATTTCTTGAGGAAAGATCACAGGTAAATGTGGAGCAGATATTTTTTTTTGAAGGGGGCAATAATTCACATATCAAATTCACCCCTTTTAAGTGTACAGTTTGGTGGAGGGTTTCAAAATATTTAAATTTTATATATATATATAATATTATATATATATATAAAATATTATATATATATATATATATATATAGCGATAGAGAGCGAGAGAGAGCGCAAGTGAGTGGAGGGGCAGAGGGAGAGGGAGAGAGAGAATCTCAAGCGAACTCCCTGCTGAACACGGAGCCTGATCCCATAACCTTGAGATCATGACCTAAGCCAAAATCAAGAGTCAGATGCTTTACTGACTGAACCACCCAGATGCCTCAGTTAGGTGGTTTTTAATTTAAAAAGTGCCACAAGGGCTCCTGGGTGGCTCAGTTGTTAAGCATCTGCCTTCGTCTCAGGTCATGATCCCAGGGTCCCTGGACTGAGCTCCACATTGGGCTCCCTGCTCGGCAGAGAGCCTGTTTCTCCCTTCCCCCCTGCTTGTGTTCCCTCTCTCACTGTATCTCTCTCTGTCAAATAAATAAATAAAATCTTTTAAAAAATAAAAATAAAAAAATAAAAAGTGCCACAAAAAAAAAATAAAAGTGCCACAAGAGAGTGGACTGGAAGGGTAACAAGATGGTGTGGAGATGGTGGAGCTCTGTCAGCTGAAGCTTATTGAACTTAAAGCAGGAATGTCGTGCTCATGGTTTGGAAACCAAGGGAATAAAACAAGATCTCATCAACAGGCTCCAGGCATATCTTGAAGAGGAGGCAAATGAAGATGTACTGGAGAGGAAAACAGAGGAAGAAGAACCTATCAAGGAGGAAGAACCCCCTGAGGAAACTGCGGATGAGGCAGCAGAGAAGAAAGTGGTAAAAATTACTTCTGAGATACCACAGGCAGAGAGAATGTAGAAGAGAGCTGAATGAGTCCATGTATCCATGAGTTTGGAGAGTAAGAAAGCTGCTCAGGCAGCGAGATTTGGCATTTCTTCAGTTCCATCCAAAGGCCTGTCATCTGATGCCAAGACTATGGTTAACCTGGATAAACTAAAGAAAAGAGCTCAAAGATTTGGTTTGAATAATCTCCAGAAAGTCTTGAAGATGATGAGAAGCTGTAGAGAGGAAGGAGTGATTTGGGATTGTCACAAGCTCAGCTGCAACGGGAGCCACAGAGGATACAGAGGCCAAGGGCAGAGCACTTTGCGATTGCCTGATGAAAAACTCTTCCTGCTTTCTGTTCTCCAGTGGTTTCCATCTCTCAGACTGTCTTGGTGATATATACACCTAAATGCACAGTCACGTGCCTGGGTCCTTGCCTTGCAATGAGAGAGCATGGACCCTGGTACATCCAGAAACTTCAGTAGCAATTTGACTCATTGCTGTTCTAACAACTTTAAGGTGGTTGTTCTTATGTTGGTTTAATTTTTATTTTGCTTGTTAATAAAAAAAAAAGAAAAGAAAATGATAAATAATACATACATGCATATATACATACAAATAAACAAAAAGTGCCACAAGAGAACTTTCTGGGGTGATAGAAATGTTCAATAGCTTGTTTTGCATGAAGACTTCATGGATATATATATATATACTTAACAAAACTCTTCTAACTGAACCATTAAGACCTATTCATTTTATTATATCTAAACTATACCTTAGTTTAAAAAATAATTCTAAAAGTATATGGTGCCAGGACACCTGGGTGGCTCAGTGGTTAAGCCTCTCCCATTAGCTCAGGTCCTGATCCCGGGGTCCTGGGATCGAGCCCTGCTTCCCTGCTTAGTGGGGAGCCTGCTTCTCCCTCTGCCTGCTGCTCCCCCTGGCTTGTGCTCTCTTTCTGACAAATAAAATCTTAAAAAAAAAAAAAAAAAAAAGTAAATGGTGCCACTTCAAAAAAATCTGAAACACTTAAAATCTGAGAAATGTTCAGCGGTGACTCAATGAACTTGTCTACAAACAAGAGGCAAACAACAGGTCACATTTCCCTTGTGGTACAGATCCATTTCTCATTTGTTGATAAGGAAAATTCAGATAAGCTAAGGCATTATAAAATAAGGCTAACTTGCCAGAGGAAATAATAGCCTTAACAGACACCAAGGACTAGTATCAACCTCACAATTACATGCAACTATGTAAAGGAAAAATCACATACATTTACTTAATGTAAATACAAAAAATCCAAGTTTAATTTTTTAAACAGCATGCCCACTCCCCAAATAAGCAGCACTTCATTATATATGTATTATAAGTCATGCCAAGGGAATGAGAAAGTAGGTTTTAGCATGTCTGCAAGAGTTTTAAAATTCGGAGTTTTCCTTAATTTTATTCTAATTTTTACTTTAAAGTGTAGTAGTATGCACATGGGCAAATGATGGAATAAAACATCCACAAAACGAAACACAAAAGCTTTAGTTTCTAGAGAAAAATGGCATAATCACCCAAGGCAACTTTCTAAGCATGGGGAAAAGACAATACAAGAGCCGATGACCAGAAAATCGAATTTGATTTTCATAGCTCTCCTGGGTACATGCACTCAGCTTCACCTGCCTTGTTATTCAAACCACATATCGTCACTTCTGAGTGGGAAAATATATGTAATGTACTTGTGTGAATATAGTGATTACTAAAATACACACATTTGTCTCTAAGGATGTGTCTTTATATAAATATTTTTGTTCTTGTGTTTTCTGGATGTGAGGTCATCTATGTGGGCATATATGTAGGGGTTTTTATCTCTAGCTAGGTGTTTGTGTAGGAGAGAGCCGGGGTGAGATGTATTTATCTATGGGTGTGTTTGTGCTCTCACAAAGGTTTAGAATTGGGGCGTTGTACACTCAAAGTGGACCAGTAACTAGAGGTAGGGATGTGTGAATTTCAAACAGGCAACGTTCCCACTAATGGAAGAATATAATTTTATTATTTATTTTTTTTTTAAAGATTTTTATTTATCTGACAGAGAGAGAGCACAAGCAGGGGGAGTGACAGAGGGAAAAGCAGGCTCCCTGCTTAGCAGGGAGCCCAATGTGGGGCTCTACCTGAGGACCCTGGGATCATGACCTGAGCTAAAGGCAGATGCTTAACCAACTGAGCCACCCAGGTGCCCCAAGGATATAATTTTAAATACATTAAGACCCTTCTACTTTACAGGGAAAATAATTTTTTTAAAAAAAGGAACACTTTGAACAACTAGTGCTGTCCACACCCAGCTGGGTACCTTACTGTCTCTTGTAATTTTCACAATCAACCTAAGCAGGTACAAATTGACCCAGCTTTATAGTTGAGGAATCTGAGCTTGTCCAAAGCAACAATAAGTGGCCAAGCAGTCTGATCTCAGAGCCTGTAATTTCTCTTTCTGCCAGAAAGTCTCAGCTAAACTACGAGACAATCTTCTCAAGGAGGAGAAAATGATGAATGAGTATTTCATTAGACCTCGCACCGGGTTTTAGTGATATGGAATGTGATTTCAACTTTATTCAGAAAAATTTCTTCACTTCTTATTTTCACATGAGAGAGAATTATAGATGTTTGCTTAAGGCGGAAGGTCATAAAGCTGAAAGGACTCTGGGCTTTAGTTTAATTGCAAACTATAAAGATCTGACCCAGAAGAGCACTCCTACCTCTCTCGACTCCAGGATGCATCTCCCGGGTCTCCTCCCCTAACTGTTTCTCTCAGTCCCCATCAGGGACCAGATCCTCCCCTTCTGCACCCCACAGCCCCCGCTTCCTGAGGATGTTCCTTTTTGCACGGTCTTCATCTCACCTCAATGCCCTCTACCCTCTGCCCTCTGCAGGCTGCCTCATCCATGCCCTTGGTCTCACCCGCCCCTGGGCTCACTCCAGCTCACACCCCCTTGCAGTTCTGCCGAAGTCATCTACCTAGATAGCTCACAGGATTTTCAAACCCAACAATTCCAAAGTCTATCTCATTTTCTTCCTTATCTACCCCTCCCTGGAACATTCCCCCCGCCTTTTTTTTTTTTAAAGATTTTATTTAATTATTTGTCAGAGAGAGAGAGAGAGAGAGAGCAAGCACAGGCAGACAGAATGGCAGGCAGAGGCAGAGGGAGAAGCAGGCTCCCTGATGAGCAAGGAGCCTGATGTGGGACTCGATTCCAGGACGCTGGGATCATGACCTGAGCCGAAGGCAGCTGCTTAACCAACTGAGCCACCCAGGCGTCCCACATTCCCCTTTTTTATCCTATATTTACCGTGGCACCACCACCCACCCACCTATCCAGGTGAGAAAGCGGAGAGTCATTTGGGACATCCTCCATCTACATTCAATAAGCCTTGAGGTCTTCCCATCGATGGCTCTCAAATACATCCTCCTTTTCTCTATTCCCTCTGCCGTTGCTTTGGTTAGTTATGACCCTCACTACCTGTTCCCTGGACCACCCCCACAGCAGCTGGGCTCTGGCCTCCAAAAAGTTCCTGCCAGTGTGCATGTCCTACCCTATTTGCTGTAGCCAACAGGAAACCAGATTCCCTTCTGCCATAACTTAAACCCTTTTTTGGTTCCTTTGTTCCTGCAAGCTAACAGCATAAGAGGCCCTACTGAATACTTGACATACGTGGTCAGATCTACATTTCAATATTCCAATCTACACTCCAACATTAAACTCCATGGTTTTTTTTTTTTTTTTTTAAGATTTTGAGGGAGGGAGGGAGGGAGCACATGCAGGGGGAGAGGGAGAAGTAGGCTCCCCGTCGAGCAGGGAGCCTGATGCAGACTCCAACCCAGGACCCCGGGATCATGACCTGAGTCAAAGGCAGGCGCCCAACTGAGCCACCCAGGTGCCCCTAAGTTCCATGTACTAAATGACTTAAAGTTTCCAGAAGATACGCTATTTTAGCCCTCTATGCCCTGGCAAGTATGTACTTCTACCTCAATTGAATTGATTTCCCATTATTGGTTTTTCAAGAATCCACCTTCTTTGGGAAGTTTTTATACCTTGTGCTTATCTCTCTTCTAGCTCTATCATCTCTGTATTGCTCTGATTTGTTCATCGGTGCATCTGCCTTTCCTACGTCAGATTCTTGAAGCCAGCACATTGCCTACCACACGGTGAGCGCTCTGTAATGGTACAATTTCTTAAATACTAATTTATGAGATCTCAAATTTTAAAAATTCAAAGGCCACACCCAAGAGACTCTTATCCAGCTCGAACTCCATTGGGATAGCAGTTCTACACAAGCTCCTTCCGAGTCATGCTGATGACCACATATTTGTCAAGTATTCAGTACAGCAACCTAGCAACCAAATACAAGGGAATCTTGGATTGGATTCTGGACATAGAAGTACAGCTATAAAGGACATTAATATTAGAGAGAATGGAAATGGGTTGTATGGCAGGTGATATTATTGAATTAATGTTAATCTTTTTAGGAATGATATTACAATAGGCTACAATGTCCTTTCCCTAGGCATAAAAAACTTTATGAGGTCTGTACTTATTTTTAAGGAGTTTATTTGTATTTATTTTTGAGAGAGAACAAACGAGTGAGCATGTGCACATTAGGGCTGATACAGGGGGCAGAGAGGGAGAGGGAGCCAAGAGAATCTCAACCAAGCTCCATGCCCAGCATGGAGACTGACTGACACAGGGCTCGATCTCATGATCCATGCCAGAGTTGTACACTTGAACCAACTGAGTCACCCAGGTGCCCCTCAAAGAGTTCATTTTAAAAGGAGCAAAATAATATATAGAGCAAATGCAGCAAAATTTTCAATAAAAAGTAGGAGTATTCTTTGTACTAATTTGCCAACTTCTCTGCGTATCTGAAAGTTCTCAAAACACATCTGGGGCAAATGCTAAGAACATAACCAAAAATAAAATCTGTCTTTTGAAATTTAAGTACTAATACTGCTCTTGGGGTTTCTCCTGCCCAAACCCACTGCCTGGTACCTTCCATTGCCATGTTCACCCCTTAAAACCACTGCATTTCCATAATTAAGTTTTGTGTTTTTAAGGTTGCAAGGTACAGCTACCCCTCACAAACACTCAAGTTCGTTCTCCTAGTTGGCCAACCTTCACAAGACTGTTTATTTCCCTAAACAGCAGCATATTGCACTTTATA
The DNA here is from genome assembly GCF_002288905.1 of Enhydra lutris kenyoni. Taxonomy (NCBI): domain Eukaryota; kingdom Metazoa; phylum Chordata; class Mammalia; order Carnivora; family Mustelidae; genus Enhydra; species Enhydra lutris. Next base: position 13,625,133 of record NW_019154088.1, on the reverse strand, counting down.
AACCTAAGCAAATGAAACTGTGCTTTCTCACTGGTCCATGTACTATCTTGACATCAACTACTGGAGCTTTTCATACGGGAAGACTTGAGGTGATTAAGGAAATCACTAAGGTTGGAGTAGTCTGAGGGATTAAAGTCTGGCAAAAGCTAGTTATTTCCAGGAGGGGAGAGGATAGCCCTTCTCTTAAATTTCTACTACATTCAGACCAGTTTTTAAAAGGCATTTATCACCTTTCTCTAAGAGTTGAATTTAGATATATGCCCCAAAGAAATGAAAATGTAGGGTTCCACAAAACTTGGGACATGGCAGTCACAGTGCTATTATTCATGTAATAGCCGAAGTGGAAACAGTCCAAATGTCCATCAAATGATGGGTAAGCAAAATGTGGTATAACCATACAGTGGAAAACTAATCATAAAAAGGAATAAAATATGCTTACGTGGCACATGGATGAATCTTGAAATCCTTAATCGAAGGAGTTCACACAAAGGTTATGTAACATTTCATTTATATGGAATATCCAGAATGGAAAATTCGTAAGACTAAGTTTATTAGTGTCTGACTGGGGCAGAGCGCAGAGGGGTCAGGATGGGAGAATGACTGCCAAAGGGTACGGGGGTGGGGGGGGTGGATGGAAATATTCTGGAGTCAGATGGAGGAGATGGTTGTAAAACTGTTGTGTGAATATACTAAAAACCAATGAAATGTGCACTGCACATCAATGAATACTATGGTATCTATGTTGTATTTCAATTTTTTTTTTAAAGGTAATGGAGGGGCACCTGGGTGGCTCAGTGGGTTGAGCCATTGCTTTCGGCTCAGGTCATAATCTCAGGGTCCTGGGATCAAGTCTCACATCGGGCTCTCTGCTCTGCAGGGAGCCTGCTTCCCTCTCTGCCTACTTGTGATCTTTGTTAAATAAAAAAAATCTTAAAAAAATGTAATGGAAAGCAGTACCTACTCAGTCCCATTTTTAAGAACAGTCAAGGGGGGATCCCAAGGGCATGCTGGGTTTGGTTGCCCTTTCAGTCTTCAAGTCACCATTGGCCAGAGTAAAGTGTCCCCATCCTGCAAAGTGTGGCCAAAGTTCCCCATTACCACCCCCCCAACCCTTGCAGGGTACCTATGTTAGCTTTGGTACCTGAAGGGCCCATCTGGGCATGCCCCACATTCCTACTCACCATTGTAATCCCAGCGCTTCCTTCAAGACCAATTGTCATGGTGGTCTCATTCCCGTATCGTCTTCCTTTTCCTCATTGTGCTCACCATTTTTTATTCATCTTCTTCCTAAATTTGGTTTTGTTCATTGCTTTATCTCACCTGCACAAGAATGGTGTACAGCGAACAGCAGTGGCTCAATAGTATTTCTGGTGAATGAGTACACTTGTCAAAAGCATTTACACAAAAATTTGCACCGTGTATTTTTTAAATTTTATTTATTTGACAGAGAAATCACAAATAGGCAGAGAGGCAGGCAGACAGAGGGGGAAGCAGGCTCCCTACTGAGCAGAGTGCCCAATGCGGGCCTTGATCCCAAGATCTTGCGATCATGACCTGAGCTATGGCAGAGCCAAGGCAGAGGCTTAACCCACTGAGCTACCCAGGTGCCCTGCACGATGTTTTAATTTAAAAATGAAGCTCTATGCTGCAAAATGTTGTTTTTCTCCCATAAAAGGACATTCTCCTTCAATTGAATATGTATCTTTAAAAAATCTCGCACAAGTAGTATTTTATTATAGACAATTCAGGTTATAAATCTTTACACGCTTTTAGGAAAACATTCAGGCATCATAAACATAAAAATCTCAATATGCAAATTAAATTTACAACGAGAAAATAAACACAAACTTATTTTTGAACTATGTGGCTATTGCTACACTACCTTTATAAATCCTATCCAGAGTCCAAAAATGTAGTCAAGCCCTAAAAACGTAGAAGCATTTCCGCACACTGGTATCCATAATCTAGTTTGTGCAGCAATGTTTCCACTAGATTCATAGAGTATTTTTTGGAAGAAAGAAGCAAAAGCTGGTCATTTGGTGGCTTTTCTGACTTTCTGCAATTCTTCAACGGGTTTCCACTCTTGGTTGATGGTTAGAAGCTTGAAAAAAAAAAAAAAAAAAGAAAGAAAAAAGGAAATTTTTTTTTTTTTTAGGATCTGTCCTTCATCCTCATGTCCCTTTTTTGGGATTCTCCACACTCCCTTTGGAAAACCCATCACCATAATAGGTATAAAAAAGAACCATCTCTAAAGACATGCACAAAACAGTAATGTGGGCCCTAAAGAACTTGTGGGTTCCCAAGTATCATAGGATCAGAAAGAAACGTCGTATGTATTTTCCACTTTCACGTAACAGGTTCTAGGTTTTTAAGTTCCCCATGGCTTTATGTGAACTCTTTTAAGTTCAAAAAGTTTGTCTACCCCGGTGAGTGGCTGTAGAATGCTCCAGCACAGGGGCGTGGCACATAGCAGGCTCTTAACCAAACTTCCTCACTGTAACTACGCAACAAAGGTACAAATGATCTAAGTTAAGCAATAAGGGAAAAGCGGCAGAGCTGTGGACAGTCCTTGACTTCCAAAAAGCTCGAATTCAGAGGTTCTCATTTATCCTCACATGTTTTCTAATGCTACAGGATCCAGGAGATATAGGTACGGTTTTTTTTTGGTTGTTTTGTCTTTTTTTTTTTTTTTTAAATTGAATTCCAGTTATCATTAACATACAATGCTTGATTCAGGCATACAACAATTCTCTACATTACTCAAAGCTCATGATTCAATAACTCTATGCATTACTCAGCACTCATGGCAAGTTCTCTTCTTAATCCCCATCACCTACTTCCCCCATCCCCCACCCAGCTCCCTCTGGTAACCCCTAGTTTGTTCTCTACAGTTAAGGTCCGTTTCTTGGTTTGCCTCTTTTTTCCCCCTTTGCTCATTTGTTTCTTAAATTCCACATATGAGTGAAATCATACGGTATTTGTCTTGCTCTGACTTATTTTGCTTAGAGATGCTGGTAGTTTTGAAGATTCTAAATGTCCTTCATTAGGTCAAACTCTGCTATTTGTGGTTTAAAAAAAAAAAAAAAAAAAGATTTCCTGACTGACATTAAGTAGTGTTAGTTCCAACAGACTCAGTATTTCTTCCAAAATATTTAAAATGTTACAAAATTTTTGCTAGTCTTCAAAGAATGAGTGCCTGTTAGTTGATTTTGCTTGAAGAAAAGGCCACTCCTGTTTCCCAGAGCTCATTATTTTTCTCAACAGACCTTACACTAACTTTAGATAAATGATACCATGAGATAAAATATTACAATAATGATTAAAGTTAACATTTGAGTAGGTACTCTGGGCCAGCCACTATGCTAAAGGTTTTTATGTATTTTACATTCTTTAATCCTCTTAACTCTGAGGTACAGCCCTATTATTGAGCCCACTTTAGAGATTCTCAGAGCCTCAAAAAAGCCATGTTGTCCAAAATCACCGGTGAATAATGGAACAAGGGCTTGAACTAGATCTCTACAACTCCATAGCACTCCCCTTACCACTACACTAAACGGCACTCTAAATGTGAAAAGGTATTAAATCCATTTTGCAGACAAGGGTGTTAAAGCTCAGGCTAAATGTAAATCACCTTAAAAAAAAAAATTTATCTCAGAGCACAAGCTGGAGGAGGGGCAGAGGGACAGAACCTCCGTTTCTGTCGGAGCGGACTCCGTTTTGAGTGCAGAGCCCAACATGGGGGCTTGATCCCATGACCCTGAGATCATACCTGAGTGAAATCAAAAGTCAGACAGTTAACCGAGCCACCTAGGCATCCTGTAAACCACTTTATAATACAGCAATACCTTTCTAGGTACATTAGGGTCCACGGTTTCCCAAGGTTCTGGATTTCTTTTCCGATCAATGCTAAAAATAAAAGGAAGCTGATTAAACACTAAAGTGAATTTATACATTTTTATTTATTTTTTGTTTTTTAAAAGATTTTATTTGGCAGAGAAAAGAGGAGAGGAGAGGGAGAGCGAGCGAGCACACAAGCAGGGGCAGCAGGAGGCCGAGCAGGCAGAGGGAGAAGCAGGCTCCCTGCTGAGCAAGGAGCCAGATGCACTACTCGATCCCAAGACCTAAACTGAAGGCAGGCCCTTAACCAGCTGAGCCACCCAGGCATCCCTAAATGTAAGTGAATTTAAATCAACTCTGACACTGGGTCTGCAAACATGCTGGGACATCATAGAACAGATCCAGACTGATAAACAGGCATTGATCAGTTAGTTCACTGAAACTGATGGAAGGTTGAGTAAGGGAGCCTCAGGATTTGGCTCAAATGTTAAGGGCCAGTTCCTCTGAGGGTAGAAGCTCTGTGTTCCCTTTGTTGGGCGGGATGGGAGAATATTCCCATAAGCTGAAGAGCAGCAGTCAGGGTTTGGAAGTGTCAGGCTAAGAGCAATAAAAAAAAAAAACCATATTCTTGCTCTGGTTTCTGAGACAGGCAGAAGGGCTGGGGCTGAACTCCATAAGTGGTGAACTACACGGTGCAAGTCCCCTCTGCCAGGACCTGGCTTTATTTATCCCCCTTTCAGTCCTGCTCTAGGTCAAGATCAGTTTCAAATTTTTCTCTTCCTCATATTCCAGGTTCCGTGGTATCTGATCTTCTTACAGAGAGCTGAGATTAGATTCACTGTAGACAACTCAATCTATATACTCTACCACATTAGGAAAGATCTAATAAACTGATTTTAAAATTTCATTAAAATAACGATTTAAGTTTGATAAATAACCCAAAAGACCATTTAATAACTTTAAATTTCACAACTTAAAAAAAATCACACTTCACTGCACAAGTGGAAGAGGGCCAATGGATGAAAGGGTATACAAGGAACAAACTAATTTTATCAGCATCATAATTTAACAGTCTCCTGGTTATCAGAAAGCTTTCTAGTCCCATGTTTGGCATTCTTATCCTAGAGGTAAAGCTAGGAAACTGATAGCATGCATTTTATTACTAACGTCAACTTAACACTGCTAAAAACGTTTTTATAAATGCCTACTTACATCACATCAGTTTTTTGAAGGGAATATACAGCAAAAGACAAAGCTCCACCCGCTGCTGTGGTCATGATCAGCACCAAAGGAATAAGCTAACAGAGAACAGGTGGAGGATAAATATTCCGATGTTTCAATGTGAAACACGTGAAATTCAACACAACTAAATATCATTTAATACTTTCTTCAAAATCTGCACCTTTATCTTTAAAAAGTTGTTTTAGGTCAAGAATTTCAATGGTTTTAAAAACTTACTTCCTTCTTTTTCCTCAGGAGTTGGAAGAAGTTCATGATGACTTCAGTGTACAACGCCAAATCTAGAATTTAAAAAATAAGAAAAAATTCAAGATACTGATCAAAACTTCAGCCACTCCGACCCAACCTGGGGAAGGCCAACTGGCCAACGCCCTCCCCACAACGTCCTCCAGAAGTCACCGGAGGCTCACCTGGGAGGCCGGGCCACCACACCCGCGCGGACGACGCAACCGCCCCAGACAGAATTGGGTCCCAGCGTCCGCACTTATATACTGATCACCAAGGATGGGCCGGGCCAAGGCACTCTAATCACGCGGACCGGGCTGGGGGTGTGCGGGGCTGACTCTTTCCCCGCTGTGCGTCCGACTGCCGGGCGCCCCCTGTAGGACATCCTCCCCGCGGACGCGACGCAGCCGAAAGCGGGCACTGGCGCCCTCTGCTGCCAGGCGTGGTCCTTCCCCGTCGCCCGGCTAGCGCAGAGGCTCCGCGTTTTCGGCGCCTGGGACCCGGCCCAGCGCCTGCAAGGAAATGGACCCTGGGAACAAGCGGAGCTCGGATGGCCAAGGCCTGGGTGAAAACCGGGACCTCTAAAAGGCAACCCGGAAAAGGAACCGCGGAGCGGGGAGCGGGGGTACGGTGGGGCTCCCAGGTGCAGGCAGGTAAATTAAAATCAATCCAATCACATTAAAAGCTCCAGCATGTTGGGGTGCCTGGGTGGCTCAGTTGGTTAAGCAACTGCCTTCGGCTCAGGTCATGATCCTGGAGTCCTGGGATCGAGTCCCACATCGGACTCCCTGCTCGGCGGGGAGTCTGCTTCTCCCGGGGATCTCTCTCTCCTCTCATGCTCTCTCTCTCTCTCTCAAATAAATAAATAAAATCATTAAAAAAAAAAAAAAAAAAGCTCCAGCATGTGATGCAGCGCACATATGGAGATAATTAAATTGTAATATCCATTTCAGAAGAACTCCCATGGTGTTGATTTGTTCCATTAAAATTTTTAAATTTCCGGGGCACCTGGGTGGCTCAGTGGATTAAAGCCTCTGCCTTCGGCTCAGGTCATGATCCCAGGATTCTGGGATCGAGCCCCGCATCAGGCTCTCTGCTCGGCAGGGAGCCTGCTTCCTCCTCTCTCTCTCTCTGCCTGCCTCTCTTGCCTACTTGTGATCTCTATCTGTCAAATAAAATAAAAATCTAAAAAAAAAAATTTTTTTTTTAAAATTTCCACTTCCCTCCTTCCCCCATTTCTTTAAATGGAAAAAATCAGGAGGTGAGGGAGAAGAAACAGAACCAGCTTTGGAAACATTTCCATCTCGGAAACGACAGTCTTTGCTTTCGTCTTGAGGTCTCCTTTTAACTCGCCCCTAAACTACCAGCCTTGCCTTGCACAGAGCATGCAGGCGGTTGCAAAACACGGAAATGCTAACCCTTCCGTTAAACCAAGGCCTAGTGCCAGACTCTGGATCTGAATCTTTCTGGCGTTTTTGCAAGGCGATTATGTTATTTAGACTCAGAGAGACTCGAGTCACGTAGCCAGTTAGTGGCGGGCATGTAATCAGAACCCAGGTGAGTCTGGCACCCAACACTGGCTGTTCTTTCGGCACCACGCTCTCAGCTCCTGCAGTTAAGCCAAGAGCACTAGCTCAGTTATTTTAAAATAGTTATTTTAAAACAATTATTTTAAAGCTCTTTGAAGTTCAAGCTATGGGTTAACCTTAAAATGGAAACATCTGGGATGCCACTCAGGTTGTGGATCAAATCCTCCATCAGCCCCTTGCTCAGTGGGGAGGCTGCTTCTCTGTCTGCCTGCAGATTCCCCTGCCTTGTGCTGTTTCTCTGACAAATACATAGATTAAAAAATCTTAAAAAAGAACAAACCTCTTTATGTCCTCTGGAAAGGGCCAGGGCCAGATCTGTTTCATCCCATTTTAGTTCTAGGCATAGGCTTTGCAGTGAAACAGACATGAACTTGGAGCCCACCCTGCCACACTTTATCAGCTGAATGACTTCGAGGAAACTACTTAACCTTATGAGTCTCGACTTATAAATCTGTAAAATGGGGACAAACCTAGCATAAAAGAAGGTTGGAAAAACTGTTAGAATGTATGTTAAGTGCATGGCATTCTGCCTTGCTTGTAGTAGGCATTTAATAACTAGTAATTATTATTCGCAAGGATTTGTTTTGTTTTATACAGGGCAGGTGATAAACATAGCTTCACACCAACTTATTCTGATAAGGGTTTTTACTGTGTGACCTCAGCACTGTAACTGGAGACATTTTCTGGTCGGTTAGGTTCATAATTCAGTTCAAAGAAAACTCAACACTAATTCTCTGTGGTTTGTATTATATACAATCAAAGGAGCCTTTTAATACTCCTTCTGCAGGATTTCTAAAATTACTTTTGTCAGAAGTTTCTTAAAAAGCCCCATTTTTTAATAATTAAAGATAAGTGCTTCCAGGAAGGAAAGGAAGAAAAAATGAAGGGGGAAAGAAGGGGAAGGAGAAAGGGAGAAAGAAATTTTACAGGAAATCTATCATGTCCCCAGATTAAAATTATAGTGTGTAGCCCTTGACCACTGACAACTTTAAACTCAGAGCCCTGTTTTGCCAATGTCCTTTCTTTTAACAATGCAGTATAGTTTTGTGACAGTCTAGGCATTAACCTGGAGACAGGGGCACAGTAAACTTAGATTAATAAGATATGAGGGGTGCCTGGGTAATTCAGTCCTTAAGTGTCTGTCTTTGGCTCAGGTTGTGATCCCAGTGTCCTGGGATAGAGCCCCACATGGGGCTCCCTGCTCAGTGGAGAGAGCCTACTTCTCTCTCTGCCTGCCACTCCCCATGGTTGTGCTCTCTCTGACAAATAAAATCTTTTCTAAAAAAGGTCAACATACATATACTTTCTTCCCAAGTTATGGTATTTTAATATACTTTTTAGCTTATTAGGTATAAAGTCTTTTATTTACAGGAAGTTACACAAACTCTAAAAGTGCGAAGTTGCAAACTATAGGGCAAGTTTACAGTTAATCCTTGGTCAGGGATATAATGGTTATACACCCTCTAAGTTAGAAAATCCTTGTTTCTGAAATAAGTTTTCATATAAAGTCAAGTCCTCATGACTTAAGGATGGCTTTACAGTCCTCAGTGATTTTAGAAAGTGCTCTTGCTTCACTGTGGTTGCTTCTAATCCATTTTCTTGCAGAGCCAGCAAGGCAGCCTGTAAGAGACAAACAACAGGAAATAATTAATGTGCTTCTTTAAAAAAAATTTTTTTAAAGATTTTCAAAAATTTATTTTAGAGAGAGAACACAAAGGAGGGGCAGAGGGAGAGGGAAAAGCAGCCCACCCCCCACAACCTGCTGAGCAGGGAGCCCGAGGTGGGTCTCGATCCAGGACCCTGGGATCATGACCTGAGCCAAAGGCAGCTGCTTAACTGATGGAGCCACCCAGGTGCCCCACAATTTATGGTAATAATTCAAAATCTGAGGGTAAAAACCTCAGTCCCACTTCTTAGAATTCCCATATTCATGACACTATAAAATTAAAAAGTTAAATAAGGTAATTTTAATAAAATTAAAAGTTTTATTAAAAATAAAATTAAAAGTTGTCTTAACAGACCATAATTTCTTCTACATTAAATTCTACCCTTAAATGGGAAAAAAGAAATAGCAAGTTGCAGCAAAATATACACAGTATGAGCCCATTTATATATTTAAGGATGAGAGACTATACTCCTGGCCTTACAGTAGGAGTTTTTGAACAGGACACAGCACTGATCACAAAGCACAAGACCAAACACATGCTCTATAACTCTGCAATTCTCTTTGTAGGTTTATACATATATATATATATAACAGAGATAAGTACACATATGTACTAACAGACATGTACAAGATTGTTCATAGCTGAATTTGTAACAAAAAAAGTAGTTTGGGTTACTTTTTTGCTATAAATTCTGCTATGAACAATGTTCCAAAAAGATGGATGAATGCTGCAGTATATTCCTAAACTAGAATATTACAAAGTGATGGAAATGCGCGAACTACCCCATATGCAAAACCACAGATGAATTTCACAAACATGATCTTTTTTTTTTTTTTTTTAAGATTTTATGTATTTATTTGACACACAGAGAGATAGTGAAGGAATAAAAGCAGGGGGAATGGGAGAGGAAGAAGCAGGCTTCCTGCTGATTAGGGAGCCCGATGGGAGGCTCCATCCCAGGATCCCGGGATCATGACCTGAGCAGAAGGCAGACACTTAACCGAGTTACCTAGGCGCCCCTTCACAAACATAATCTTGAGTTAAAAAAGCAAATATAGAAGTATATATAGTCCTATTTATATAAAGTTCAAAAAGCAGACAAAACTAATCTCCAGTGCTGTAAGTCAGGAGTGTGGTTCCCTTTTGGAAGGAAGATTGGGAAAGCCCCAAGAGGAGCCTCCAGGGCACTGATAACGTTCTCTCTCTCTAGTTAAACAAGTGTGTTCATTTTATGTTAATTCAATTAACTATGCCCTGATGATCTGTGCTTTTTCTGAATAGCACATTTAATAAAAGTTTATGGAAAGGGAAACACCTATGATGGCTTCTTTTGGTTTCAAAACAAAGTGTAAATCTCTTAAAATGGCTTACAAGGACCTGTGTGATCTGGCCACTGTCCAGCTCCGAAGTGTCATGTTATCTCTCACTCGAGTCACCTGCACATTTTGTTCCCTCTGCCTCAATGCCACCCCCAGTTCCCTCCCTTAGCCTACCTCTCTCATCATCCTTCCAATTTCCCCTTACACATGCCTTCTCTCAGAAAGCCTTCTCTGATGCCCCCAAGTCTGGTTCCATGTCCTTCCCAGGTGCTCCCGCAACACCCTAAACTTCCTGATTCACTACATATTTTCAACTGCCAATGCAGTAAGACAATTTGCCTCTCTGCAACCTGCCACAAACCTGTAAGCTTGGGAAGGGAAAGAAAGGGTCCCTATCTGTCTGTTTCACCTTACACAGTGCTTGCCACATAGGAGGTCTTTGAGTAAATGCTGCCAAGTGAATGAATGCAATCGTCCCTCAGAATAATATGCTGCTCAAAATATAACTTTAATAACTAATGAGGAATTGTACTGGTCACGTAAGCTTAAGGATGACCTTGAGAAAAACATGTACTAGCAGCAGGCCTCTGGTGGAGGGGATGATACTCGCCCTTGAAGCCAAGCAGCTGGGGCGGGACACCCCTGCTTCCCTTTTTCCTTGTCTCCTGTACCTCAGAGAAAGCCTGCTGTTAAGGTAATCCCTTTAAGTGTGCTAGCACAACTACAAATCCAAGCTGCTGGATCAGACACGCCTTACTCTTCTTCTTGTTTACCTCGTTTACCTCTAAAACTTGTGACCAACATCTGACTCACATTCCTTCTTGTTTACGTATTAGACCTATGGCTATTGTATAACCTTTTCTTCTCCTTTGTTGCTACCTTGTATCTAATAAATACTGGACTGAGGAGTTGTCTGGGTGACAGTCCTTCCAGCTGTTGTCCCCTGCTCCCTCTCACAGCTGACTTGTTTGTGCCTCATTCTTCCGTGCGCAGTTAGGAAAGTGGCAAATGAAGATCTGAATAAATGAAGAAATGCTGTCAACCATACATTCCCTCACTAATTAACTTACTTCTTTGCAAAGATTTCCAAGATCAGCACCAGAGAAAAAACAGGTTTCTGCTGCTAGGTTTTCTAAGGAAACATCAGGCCCCACTGGCATGTTTTTTGTATAGACTTTCAAAATAGAAAGCCTACCCTGGAAAAAAAAAATTAAGAACAATATGTTTATAATCTTACAACATTTATGTTAGACACAAATCTATATTAAAACATTTTAAGTTAGTGTTTCCTGTCATACTGCACCGGAAGTATATATATTTATTTAATAAAATCACTTCTGAAGAGGTAAGAAAGAGTAACTTATCAATGGCTCATATGATAATGGCAAAAATTACATGATAAATTTTAATATTTTTAAAAAAATTTTTTTAAAGATTTTTATTTATTTATTTATTTGTCAGAGAGAGAGAGAGAGAGAGCGAGCGAGCGAGCGAGCACGAGCATAAGCAGGCAGAGTGGCAGGCAGAGGCAGAGAGAGAAGCAGGCTCCTCACTGAGCAAGGAGCCTGCTGTGGGACTCGATCCCACATGACCTGAGTCTAAGGCAGCGGCTTAACCAACTGAGCCACCCAGCCGTCCCAATATTTTAAAAAAAATTTTAGCGGCGCCTTGGTGGCTCAGTGGGTTAAAGTTTCTGCCTTTGGCTCGGGTCATGATACCGGGGTCTTGGGATCGAGCCCCTGTTGGGCTCTCTGCTCAGCAGGGAGCCTGCTTCCTCCTCTCTCTGCCTGCCTCTCTGCCTACCTGTGATCTCTGCCAAATAAATAAAATCTTTAAAAAAATTTTTTCTTTTAAATAGACAATTGTAGGTAAATTTCTTTTAGAAACATAAGTCCCTATTTTGGGTACAAATAGTGTTATCAGACATGACTTAAGAAGCAAAAACATGGGGCGCCTGGGTGGCTCAGTGGGTTAAGCCGCTGCCTTCGGCTCGGGTCATGATCTCAGGGTCCTGGGATCAAGCCCCGAATCGGGCTCCTTGCTCAGTGGGGAGCCTGCTTCTCTCTCTGCCTCTGCCTTCCTCTCTGCCTGCTTGTGCTCTCTCTCTGTCAAATAAATAAATAAAATCTTTAAAAAAAAAAAAAAGAAGCAAAAACATGAATTATCTAGACACGATTTAAAAATAAATAACATTGGGAGTCTGGGTGGCTCAGTGGGTTAAAGCCTCTGCCTTCGGCTCAGGTCATGATCTCAGGGTCCTGGAATCGAGCCTTGGATCAGGCTCTCTGCTCAGCAGGGAGCCTGCTTCCCTTCCTGTCTCTCCGCCTGCCTCTCTGCCTACTTGTGATCTCTGTCTGTCTGTCGGATAAATAGATAAAATCTTAAAAATAAATAGTATTTAATTTTTAAATTTTATTTATTTTTTTTTTTAAGGAAGGAAGGAAAAAGTTCATCTTTGTTTTTAACCATTCCCTGCCAGTGGCTGTGGATGTTAAGGGCAAAGATTTACTGATTTTTAGACTATGGATACATTGTATAATCTCTCTAATCTCAGACTTTCCCACTGTAAAATAAGGATACTGATGCAAATCATCTCCAAAATGCTTTTAACACTTTGGGATTCCTCCATTCTAGTTGTAACAAGCTTGGTATTTTGAGTCTGCCACACAATGAAATAAGGTAATACTTTACTTATAGGCATATGTTTCTCTGAAAATACGCCTAGAGTATCCAGCAAAAGCAGATCAAAATTATGATTTTATGAAGGACCACCAGGCAAGGGAAGACTGCAGAACCCAGTGTAAGATACATACATATATATTTAGCTTGGAATTCAATTCTGTTAGGCTCCTTAAAGCTCAGATATTGATCTGTTCAGAATCCACACACAAAGATTAAACATACACAGTGATTACCTTTTCATCTGGAGGTGGAATATAAATAATCTTATCTAATCTTCCAGGTCGTAACAAGGCATCATCTAACACATCAGGTCTATTTGTTGCAGCAACAATCATGACACTTCTGTTAAAAAATTCTTGAAACTCTGAGGAAAAACACCAACCCAAAGTAATGTCAGTAAGCTGGCCAAATTATAAATCAAATGGTCCATTTATTTTTAAATAAGCATATTCTTTTCTTGGGACTGAAGTGCTTTTACCTCCTATCCAGACCACCTTCTTGATATCAATATATGCTAAAACAAATTATTAATCAAAGAACTACTGTGTGTGTGGTGAAGGGACTGGCCATTCCTTAGGGACATCTGTCCACAGGAGAACCAATGGAAAATCTTATACCACCACAGCAGAGAACACCTACTGAATGCACCTGAGCCCCAAAGAATGATTACAACCTAAGTGGATGATTTGAAAAGACAAAGCATATGACTAACAGGTGGAGATGTATGGCTATGAATCACTCTGGCTCTTATGTCCTGCAAGAGAGAGATTTACTTTGCTTTTTATTTATTTTTCTCTTGAAAGGCAGAAATATGACAACATATGCTGCAGATGTATAAATCCTAGATAAAGGTAAGAAATATAGAAAAGCAGCCAGAGCAAAGCCATACACCCACTGAGCATTCAAAATTACTGAACTCCCAACAAATAAAAGTTCAGAACCAGATGGCGTCTAGGTGAATTCTACCAAACATTTAGAGAAGAGTTAAGACCTATTCTCAAACTATTGCAAAAAACAGAAGAGGAAGGAAAACTTCCAAAATCATTCTACGAGGCCAGCATTACCCTGATACCAAAAACAGATAAAGATACCACAAAAAAAGAGAACTAAAGGTCAGTATCTCTAATGAACATTAGATGCAAATATCCTCAACAAAATACTAGCAAACCAAATTCAACAATACATTAAAAAAAAAATGACTCATCATGATCAAATGGATTTATTCCTAGAATGAAAGGGGGGTTCAATATTTACAGATCAATCAACATGTTACATCAGTAAGAAAAAGGTTGACAACCATATGATCACTTCAAAAGATGCAGGAAAAGCACTTGACAAAGCACAACATCCATTCATGATAAAAACCCTTAACAAAGTGTAGGTTTAGAGGGAACAGACCTCAACATAATAGAGGCCATATAAAAAAACCCCACAGCTAACATCATAGTCAATGGTTAAAAACTGAGAGCTTTTTCCTAAGGTCAAGAATAAGACAAGGATGTCCACTCCACCACTTTTATTCAACACAGTGCTTGAGTCCTAGCCACAGCACTCAGACAACAAAAAGAAATAAAGACATCCAGAATGGCAAGAAGAAATCAAACTTCCACTATTTGCAGATGAGATGATACTATATACAGAAAACCCTAAAGACTCCACCAAAAAACCACCAGAACTAACAAATGAATTCTGTAATGTCACAGGATACAAAATCAATGTACAGAAATCTGTTGCATTTCTATACATTAGTAATGAGGCAGCAGAAAGAGAAATTAAGAAAAGAATCCCATTTACAATTATATCGAAAATAATAAAATACCTAGGACTGGGGCGCCTGGGTGGCTCAGTGGGTTAAAGCCTCTGCCTTCGGCTCAGGTCATGATCCCAGGGTCCTGGGATCGAGCCCCGCATTGGGCTCTCTGCTCAGCGGGGAGCCTGCTTCCTCCTCTCTCTCTGCCTGTCTCTCTGCCTACTTGTGATCTCTATCTGTCAAATGAATAAATAAAAAAATCTTAAAAAAAAAAAAAACCAAACCTAGGACTAAACTCAGAGGTAAAGGATCTGTATTGTGAAAACTATAAACAGCAATGAGAGAAATCAAAGATGACATAAACAAATGGAAAGACCGTCCATGCTCATGGATTTGAAGAACAAATATTGTTAACATGCCCATACTACCCAAAGCAATCTACAGATTTAACGCAATCCATATAAAAATATCAACAGCCTTTTCCACAGAACTAGAAAAAACAATCCTAAAATTTGTATGGAACCACAAAAGACCCTGAATAGCCAAAGCACCTTGAAAAAGAAAAAAAAAGTTGGAGGCATTACAATTCCAGATTTCAAATTGTATTACAAAGCTGTCATCATCAAAACAGTGTGGTACTAACACAAAAATAGACACATAGATCTATAGAACAGAACAGAAAACCAAAAATCAGCTCAGAAATGAGCCTACAATTATACAGCCAACAAATCTTTGACAAAGGAGTTAAGAATATGCAATGAGAAAAAGACAGGCACTTCAACAAATGGTGTTGGGAAATCCAGACAGCAACAACGCCAAAGAATGAAACTTTCTTGCCTTTAAAAAAAAAAAAGGGGGGGGGGGGAACCCCGGGGGGGCCCGTTGGTTAAAAAGCTGCCTTTGGCCCAGGTGGTGATCCCAGCGTCCTGGGATCGAGTCCCACATCGGGCTCCTTGCTCATCAGGGAGCCTGCTTCTCCCTCTGCCTCTGCCTGCCATTCTGTCTGCCTGTGCTCGCTCGCTCTCCCTCTCGCTCTCTGACAGATAAATAAAATCTAAAAAAAAAAAAAAAAAAAGATTAATGTATTTATTTGAGAGAGCGAGCATGTGAATGGGTAGAGAGGCAGAGGGAAAGGGAGAAGAAAGAATCTTTTCAGATTCCCCACAGAGCTCAGAGCCCCACGCAGGGCTCAATCTCATGACCTGAACATCATAACCTGAGCTAAAATCAAGAGCTGGATGCCTAACTAACTGAGCCACCCAGGAACCCTGAAACTGGACCACTTTCCTTTTTTTTTTTTTTTTAATTTTAATTTTTTTGTTTATTTATTTGCTAGAGAGAGAGAGAGAGTGAGTGAGCACATACAAGCAGGCAGAGTGGCAGGCAGAGGCGGAGAAAGAAGCAGGCTTTCCTGCTGAGCAAGGAACCCGATGTGGGACTCAATCCCAGGACTCTGGGAGCATGACCTGAGCCGAAGGCAGCGGCTTAACCCACTGAGCCACCGAGGCATCCCCTGCATCACTTTCCTAAACCACACACAAAAAACCCCAAAATGGGTTAAGGATCTAAATGTGAGACCTGAAACCATAAAAATCCCTTAAGAGAGCACAGGTAGTAATTTCTCTGACATGAGCCATAGCAACATCTTTTTTGTCTCCTGATGCAAGGGAAACAAAAGCAAAAATAAACTACTGGGAGACTACATCAAAATAAAAACCTTCTACACAGCAAAGAAAATAATCAACAAACTAAAAGACAACCTACTGAATAGGCAGAGATATTTACAAATGACATATCCAAAAAAGGATTAGTACCCAAAATATATAAATAACTCATATAACTCCACACACAATAATCCAATTTAAATATGGGCAAAAGACATGAACAGACATCTCTCCAAAGACATACAGATGGCTAACAGATACACGAAAAGAAGCTCAGTATCACTCATCATCAGTGAACTGCAAATCAAAACCGCAATGACCTATCACCTCACACCTGTCAGAATATCTAAAATAAAAAACACAAGGAACAACAAGTGTTGGTGAGGTTGTAGAGAAAAAGGAACTCTTTTGCACTGCTAGTGGAAATGCAAACTGGTACAGCCACTTTGAATAACAGTATGGAAGCTCCTAAAAAAATTAAAAACAGAAGTACCCTATGATCCAGTAAATTGCACTACTGGGTATTTACCCAAAGATTATGAAAATACTAATTCTAAGGGATATATGCACCCCGATGTTTACTGCAGCATTATTCACAAGAGTCAAATTATGGATGCAGCCCAAGTGTCCATCAATAGATGAATGGATAAAAAAAAATATGGTGCGCGCACACACACACACACACACACACACACACACACACTGATATTACTCAGCCATAAAAAAGAATGAACTCCTGCCATTTGCATCATGGATGGACTAAGTGAAATAAGCTATTCAGAGAAAGACAAATACCATATGATCTCACTCATATGTGGAATTTAAGAAACAAAACAAAGGAAAAAAAAGAGTGAGAGATAAACCAAAAAACACACTCTTAACTATAGAGGACAAACAGAGAGGAGGGGAGGAGGTGGGGGTGGGGGAAGTAGGTGATGGGGATTAAAGAGTACTCTGATCTCTAGAAGCACTGAATAATATATGAATTGTGGAATCACTACACCGTACACTTGAAACTAATATAATACTGTATGTTAACTACACTGGAATTTTAAAAAAATTTCTTTTAAATTGAACTGAATAATCAGAGTGGTTCCCCAGTAATGTGATCTCTCGAAGTAGTGAATTCCCTGTATCTGCAAGTATTTTAGCAGAGGCTGACTAATCACTGGTCAGATACTGTAGAAGGAATTCCTGAATTATGACAAAATTTGATTAGAAAAGCTTAGGGACTCTTCAAATTCTAGTGTGCTATGTTCTTAAGAAGCTGTAAGATTCTTCTTCCATGGAATGATTTTTCAAATGGCAAACAAGATTAAAAATGAGGAAAGAATAAAAGAAAAATTATCCACTGGAAAACTTAAGGATATCAAATTCTATCTAGAAAGAGACTCAGAAGGGAGGCAGGGACTTCCAAAAGTTTAATTTCATTATAGTTTAATTTCATTATAACTAAGGAAACCCATTCCTCAAGAAAATTAGAAGTTTTAAATTACTAAGATCAGGGACGCCTGGGTGGCTCAGTTGGTTAAGCGGCTGCCTTCGGGTCGGGTCGTGATCCCAGCGTCCTGGGATCGAGTCCCACATCGGGCTCCTTGCTCAGCAGGGAGCCTGCTTCTCCCTCTGTCTCTGCCTGCCTCTCTGCCTACTTGTGATCTCTCTCTCCCTCTCTCTCTCTGACAAATAAATGAATAAAATCTTTAAAAAAAAATAATAAATTACTAAGATCATTGGTAATAACAATGTTTTGTTTCATATAAAAATTTTTAGAAAGGGATGAACACTGGTTCTACAGGAAATAAAATTAAGAATCAACTCCCTTTTCTATTAGCAATATGTATAAAATTATTTTTCTAAATCTTAGCAAAAAGGAAATTCATTCATATATATTTAAGATAACTTACTATAAAATTTACCTCCTTCCTAGTCAAATCACAGTTTTTAGGTCTATAGATATCCAAATACAGTCAAACTGAAATTATGTTAATTTCTTCTATGAGATGAATCCAGCATAGGAAAAGCTAGTGTATATGCACTGTATTTAATGCTGGCCTGGGTTTTGGGCATTTTCTGGCTAATAAATACCTCTTCTTTTTTTTTCAGCTCCTTGTATTTACCCTGTTGATCTGATTTACTTCCTCTTCTCTCGGTAGTCTTTAGTCCCACACCATCTATTTCATTCAGAAGAACAGAAAGAACACGTTCTTGAACATTACATTCTGTTTTGCTGATGGATCGAGAGCCCAAGATTGAATCAATCTCATCCAAAAACACAACTGCTGGAGTATTTGCTCTTGCTTGTTGGAATACCTTTGGTTAGGAAAATAAAAATTATTGAAAAGCCACACATTATTTAATATTCCAATGAATATATGCTTTCTGCATTACTACTTATAATTTTTAAAATATAAAGAGAGAAAGCTGCTAAATGTCCAAGAAGTAGGGATGAATAAATAGAACAAGAAACAATGCAGTATTACATACAGGTTAAAAATCATATTTTCAAACAATATTTAATACTATGGGGTTTTAAAAGTAATAATGATTGGGGCGCCTGGGTGGCTCAGTGGGTTAAAGCCTCTGCCTTCAGCTCAGGTCCATGACCAGGACCCATGGTCCTGGGATGGAGCCCCGCATCGAGCTCTCTGCTCAGCGGGGAGCCTGCTTCCTCCTCTCTGCCTGCTTCTCTGCCTACTTGTGATCTCCGTCTGTCAAATACATAAATAAATAAAATCTTTAAAAAAAAATAAATAAAAGTGAGGATTAAAAAACCACGATAAAGATATAACCTAACCTCAATTTTATTTTATTTTTTAATAAAGATTTTATTTACTTATTTGACAGAGACAGACATAGCAAGGGGAAATACAAGCAGGGGGAGTGGGAGAGAGAAGCAGGCTTCTCAATGAGCAGAGAGCCCGATATGGGGCTCGATCCCAGGACCCTGGGATCATGACCTGAGCTGAAGGCAGACACTTAACTGACTGAGCCACCCAGGCGCCCCATAATCCACCCTCAATTTTAAAAGAAAAACAAAAAAATGAAGCAAACTCACCAAAATGTTAACACTAAGTAGAGAGATTACAAAGGATTTCTTATCTAACACTTTCCTATATTTTCTATAAAAATGTGTGTAACTTTTCTAATTATTAAAAAGGCCAGTAATATTTTTAATAACTAAGGTTTATCCTTAAGGCATGCCAAGAAAATTCAAAAGGACACTTAACTACATGGAGGAAAATAAACAAACCTGAGACAAGACTTTTTCTGAGTCTCCAACGAAAGGAGAAAAGAGATCAGCACCACTCACTGAAACAAAAGAGCAATGGCAGCTTGTGGCCAGCGCCCTCACCAGGGTGGTTTTAGCACATCCAGGGGGACCATACAGGAGAACTCCCTTTGGTTGTGTCAGGCCCATCCGGATAAATTCCCGAGGGAATTTTAGAGGCCACTCGATACTCTGCAGGTACACAAAAAGAGATGGTATACAAAAAGAGACAGTTATTTTAGAATAAAGATATAACATCACAAATAATTCAGTAAATTCAATTGTTCACTCAATAATTCTTTGGTATCTGTTTTGAGCTGGAAATACAGTACATTCTTCTTGCAGTAACCAGTGCTCTTATAACCTAAGTCAGGTCATATCATATCCTACTTAAAATCCTTCAATGACCTCCCATCAGAATTAGAATAAAATCCAAATCATTCCTACAGTGATTACAAGGCCTTACATAGCCTATCTCCCAAACACCTCAGTCTATTCCTATCTCAGCACCTCTGCTATTCTGTCTAAACACTCCTTCAAGTTCTGTGTGGCCACCCCTCATCATTCAGTCTCAGCTCAAATGTCATTCCCTTGGAGAGGTTTTCCCTAACCACTCTAAAGCAGAACACACTCTTCCTGCCCCCCACGCCACATTCTTCCAGCCACTCTACACTACTGCCCATCTTTTACTTTGGGAGCACTTAATCATTCACTAACTGTAATTATTTTTCCATGCTGAGTTTGTCATTCTGCTTCTGGTAGAACATAAATAAAGTTCACCTCTAAATAGCCACATACAGGGGCGCCTGGGTGGCTCAGTGGGTTAAAGCCTCTGCCTTCAGCTCAGGTCATGATCCCAGGGTCCTGGGATCGAGCCCCGCATCAGGGTCTCTGCTCAGCGGGGAGCCTGCTTCCCTCTCTCTCTCTGCCTGCTTGTGATCTCTGTCAAATAAATAAATAAAATCTTAAAAAAAAAAAAATAGCCACATACAGAATGTCACCTTCATGAAGCTGGCACTCCACAAATGTTAATTGAATAGTAAACAGGTCTCCTTTATCTCTGAGGTAGGTGATTTTATTATCATCATAATTTTATAGATGCAGAAGCTCAGACTTACAAAAGTTAAGGAACTTGCCCAGGTCTTATTTCTGGTGAGGCAGCAGAACTGAGACTGACCTTAGGCAGTGTAGATCAAGAAGTACAAACTCTTAACTACTGCCTTTCTACAAAAAAGGCTAACATCCCTGGACCATGGGAATCCAGATTTTAGTTGGAGAGACAGAGTAAACTCACCATGAGACCAGCAAAGGGCATTCCACAGAGAAGGAACAGTACGCAGAGACACGTGAAACTCTAATTCATATCATCAGTAAGCAGGAACAGAGGGGAGAATAGGGGAAGCAAGGAACAAAAGAGTTGAAGTAGAAGGAGTCTGAGTGTGTTGCACCTTGAAAGTTTTAGTTAACATTGAGGAAGCAGTATGGAGAATGGACTGGAAAGAAATAAAACCAGAGGAGAAAGACCAGTTAGAAATCTCTTGCAATGACTCAGACTACAAAAATAATAAAGCCGGATGTGTCACAGGCAGTGGCAATGGTGTCAAGGGGATGGACTTGAAACATAAAATGTAACTTTTTTATGTAGGGACTATGTTCTAAATCCAGAGGGGAAGTTACACATACATTAGACATGACCCATGAATTTAGAGGATAGGTTTCTTTTCTTTTCTTTTAAAGATTTTATTTATTTATTTATTCGAGAAAGAGAGCATGCATGGGGAGGGGAAGGAGCAGAGAGAGAGGGAAAGGGAGGAAAAAAATCTTAAGCAGACTCTGCACTGAGCACACAGCCCAATATGGGGCTTGATCCCATGAATGTGCTAAAAATAAAGAGTCAGACACTCAACCAACTGAGCCACCCAACTGCTTCTAGAAGACAGGTTTCTGACTTAGGACACAGGTGGCTGTCTGTATTCAGAGGTAGGGAATCCAGATATGGAGGTGGGACTCACTAGCTGAGTTTTGGACATGCTGAGTTTCAGATCCCTGTAAGTTACCTGGTAGACAAGCAGCTAAGCAATTCTGATGATCAAAAGAACTATGTGCACTGGATATGAAGATTTTCGAGTTAACAGTTTTCAGGGGACAGTCGAAGCCCTGGATATTAAGATCATGGGCTCACAGAACGCAACAAGAGGCCTCCCAGGAGCTTGGAGCACTAACATTTAAGGTATGGAAAAGAATGTTCAGAAAGGCAGGAAAGCTTAACATCTCGAAGCTGAAGAAAGAGCGTTTACAACAGGAAGGTGTGGCTAATCTCTCCTGTACTTCCTAAAGATTAAGTGAGACAATGTACGTAAAAAATTAGGGAATATCACAAATGCACTGATCCATGGACACAAGGATTCTATGATTCAGTGCAGAAACAGCTTCTAGTTAAGATGAATAAATTATAATGATACTTCAGTCTTTTGTACATACGGTCAGAGAAACCTAATTCCTTATGGCAGGATCACTTGAAGGTAAATTAACAAGATTAACTTCTGAAACTGAAATGCCAAGTAACAGCATCTGGAGAGTTGTGTCCTTAAGCATCCACAGTGAGAACAGTAGCCAGCCAGGTCATACTGTGTATTGTAATTTTGTGCTTTTACCAGTCCCAGGGCAAACTCAGGCCTACAAACTAAAAATCTGTATTTTACTACACACAAACTAAGAACCATTTTTATATTTTTAAATGCTCAAAAAAAAAAAAAATCAAAAGAATACTTTGTGACATGTGAAAATAATGTGATTTCAGTGTTCATAAATAAAGTTCCACCAGAACACAAATACTGATTTTGCATTATCTATCACTGGTTCTGTGGCCTTAAGACAGAGCTAGTGGTTGTAATCGGCACTGGATGGCCCACAAAGCCTAAAATATTTACTCTCCAGCCCTCTACAGAGAAGTCTACTGACCCCTTTCTACATGATAAAGCCTTTAAAGCAAAAACAAGCAAAACAAGTGTGAGGTAGGAAAGTATGCAAAATGGTATTTGATGCCTAGAGAAGGCCAGTTAAACCAGGACTGAAAAGGGCTCCTTGGATTGTGATGATAGGATGTATGACCAATGGCAGCAAGATAGTCTCATAGAAGTGGTACATTAAACCCAACCATTCTACTGGCATAAGGGAACTCTCTAGATCACCTGTTTTAACTTCAGTTTGACATCTTCAAGGCCACCAATCTGCTCCCAGCCAACAGGCTTGATGTCCATCAGCCCAATGATACTTCGAAATGATGAGGGTTGAATCTTTTTAAAAGCTTCAAGGAAGTCTGCTTCATCAACAGCTGGGCTGTCCTTGTTCTGAAGAAATATGCCCCAAAAGCAAAATCAGACCAAAAATTACATGGGCATTTTTTGTGCTACAGAAGCAAAATTATTTTTTATTTTTATTATTATTATTGTTTAAAGATTTTATTTATTGGGCCCCTGGGTGGCTCAGTTGGTTAAGCAATTGCCTTCAGGTCAGGTCATGATCCTGAAGTTCCAGGATCGAGTCCCACGTCAGGCATCCTGTTCAGCAGGGAGTGTGCTCTCCCTCTGACCTCCCCTCTCATGTTCTCTTTCTGTCTCATTCTCTCTCACTCTCACATAAATAAAATCTTAAAAACAGACATAGTGACGGTAACACAAGCAGGGGAGTGGGAGAAGAAGTAGGTTTCCCGCTAAGCAGGGAGCCTAATGTGGGGCTTGATCCCAGGACTCTGGGATCATAACCTGAGCTGAAGGTAGACACTCAATGACTGAGCCACCAAGGTGCCCCCACTTATTTCTTAAAAAACAAACAAACAAACCCCCCCTTCTTTTGAATTTATAAATCTATAAAGATAAATCCTTACAAATATAAATGATCTTATAGAAGATTATCTTAAAAAAAGATAAATCTTTTATCATTATAAAAAAATTTTACATATATAAGACAAAAAAATTAAATATGTCCTCCCCCTGCTTTTCCCACTATTCATCTCTAGAGGATGTCAACCGTTTCCTATGTACTCCAGCAGTACATAGGACATCCTTTCAAACAGATACATAAACGGGACGCTACTATACAAATAACCTGCACTCTTTTTTTTTTTTTTTTAAAGATTTTATTTATTTATTTGACAGAGAGAGATCACAAGTAGACGGAGAGGCAGGCAGAGAAAGAGAGAGAGGGAAGCAGGCTCCCTGCTGAGCAGAGAGCCCGATGCGGGACTTGATCCCAGGACCCTGAAATCACGACCTGAGCCGAAGGCAGCGGCTTAACCCACTGAGCCACCCAGGCGCCCCATAACCTGCACTCTTTTTCACTTATATTAGAAATCTTCTCCTATCAATTTAGTTCAACCTCACTTTTTTTTGACAACTGCAAAAGACACTGGTGTATGAACGTACCGTAATTTAACTGCATCCTTCTGTTGAACACTGGATTGCTTCCAGTCTTTTGTTATTAAAAACAAAGCTTCAGGTGAAAATGTTTGTGCATATGTTCAAGTATTTTTATATTTCCTCCAAGTAGAACGCACATTGACGATTGTGACAGGTATTATCACACTGCCTTCAAAGCTGCACCGCTAATATAAAGCTCTTCTTCCCATACCCTCTCCAGCACGGGGCATTACCAAACTTTTAAATGTTTGCCAGTGTGACAGAGGAAATGGTAGTATTATACTAATTTCTTTAATCAAGAGTGAGGTAGCAGCACTGGGTGGCTCAGTCGGTTAAGTGTCTGCCTTCGGCTCGGGTCATGATCCCAGGGTTCTGAAATCGAGCCCTGTGTCAGGCTCCCTGCTCTGCAGGAGGCCTGCTTCTCTCTCTCCCTCTGCCCCTGCTTGTGTTCCCTCTCTCGCTGTGTCTCTGTCAAATAAATAAATAAAATCTTAAAAAAAAAAAAAAAAAAGAGTGAGGCAGAGGGAATATGGAATCAGAAAATCATCTTTACAATCACATATAGTAAAGGCTGCTCAGGGCAAGAATCATCCACAGATGTAAAACAAGGGTAGGGGAAGTTTTATAAGAACCATGATCTCAAAGGGCCTCCTCATAGGTTTCTTTTAGTTGCAAAGGGAAAAATAGCAGCTATACAGTGGAAAAATGGGACAAAACCCTGACTGGTTGATCTTATCAATCACCAATTACGGACAGCACCAAGGAGAGGCAGACAGACATCTTGGGCTTTCACATGTGATACCTTAAGAAGGACACCAACATTTATGGAGTATCCCAAACCAGAATGCGTAACCTAAATCTATGAAAAAATATTAGACAAACCCATATTGAGAGACATTTTATAAAATCACGGACCTACATCCTTAAAAACTGTCAATGTAAAATATCTCTTAAAAAAAAATGGGGGGACGCCTGGGTGGCTCAGTCGTTAGGCATCTGCGTTTGGCTCAGGTCATGGTCTCGGGGTCCTGAGATCGAGCCCCACATCAGGCTCTCTTCTCGTGGGGAGCCTGCTTCCTCCTCTCTCTCTACCTGCTGCTCTGCCTACTTGTGATCTCTGTCAAATAAATAAATAAAATCTTTAAAAATAAAAAATGGGGACACCTGGGTGGCTCAGTTGGTTAAGCATCTGCCTTTGGCTCAGGTCATGATCCCAGGGTCCTGGGATCAAGCCCCACATCAGGAGCCTGCTTATCCCTCTGCCCTGTCTCTCTCTCCCTCTCTGATGAATAAAAAAAATCTTAAAAAAAAAAAAAGGGGGAAAAAAAAAAGCTGGGGCAACTGGGTGGCACAGTCGGTTAAGCTTCCAACTCTTGGTTTCGGCTCAGGTCATGATCTCCATCGTGAGATCAAGCCCTGTGTCAAGTTCTATGCTGGGCATGGAGCCTGCTTAAGATGATCTCTCTCCTGCTCTGCACCTGGCCCTGCATATTTTCTCTCCTTCTTTAAAAAAAAAAAAAAAAAAAAAAAAAGCTAAGGGAGAACTATAAATTAAAAGAAACTAAAAACTAAACATAATGTTATCCTGAACTAGATCTTCTACTAGAGGGAAAAAAAACCCAAAAAATCAGAGTATGGGCAGTAGAGCTGATGATGTTTTGTATCCGTGTTAAATTTCCTGAATATAATGATGATCCACAGCCATACTGTGGTCTCGTATGGGGACATACTTTTTCTTAGGAAATGGATAATAGGTTATGATGTATGCAACCCATCCTCAACTGATTCAGAAAAAGCAAGTAATGTGTGTATACACATACATTTAAAGATTTTATTTATTTATTTGACAGAGATCACAGGTAGGCAGAGAGGCAGGCAGAGAGAGAGGAGGAAGCAGGCCCCCCGCCGAGCAGAGAGCCCAATTCGGGGCTGGATCCCAGGACCATGGGATCATGACCTGAGCTGAAGGCAGAGGCTTTAACCCACTGAGCCACCCAGGCGTCCCTACACATACATTTAGAGAAGAGAGAGAGAGTGATAAAATTGATTTGGCAAAATGTTAAAAACTGATGAATTTGAATGGAGGGTTTAGCAGGATTTCTCTATTTTGCAACTTTCCCTAAACTTTTTAATTATTTCAAAATAAAGAGTTAAAACTTAAAGAGATTAATTTTTTAAAGATTTATTCATTTAGTGTTCACTTTGGCAGCACATATTTCTAAGATTTATTTATTTTAGAGAGAGAGAGAGCAAGCGAGCATGTGGGAGAGGGAAGGAGAGAGAATCTCAGGCAGACTCTGCACGGAGCACACCTGAGGAGGGGCTCGATCTTATATCCTGAGATTAGGACCTGAGCCAATACCAAGAGTCGGACAGTCAGGGTAGCCCCTGAAAGAAACTAATTTTTTTTTAAAGATTTTATTTATTTATTTAAGAGAAAGAGCACAAGCAGGGGGAGGGGCAGAGAAAGGAGGAGAAGCAGGCTCCCTACCGAGCAGGGAGCCCCATGCAGGGCTTGATCTCAGGACCCTAGGATCGTGACCTGAGCTGAAGGCAGCTGCTTAACCAACTGAGCCACCCAAGCACCCCAAGACCAATTTTTAAAGAAAGTAAAGTTGAGAATTTTTCATTTTTTTTTTTTTAAGATTTTATTTATTTATTTGACAGAGATCACAAGTAGGTAGAGAGGCAGGCAGAGAGAGAGGAGGAAGCAGGCTCCCTGCTGAGCAGAGAGCCGATTCGGGCTCAGTCCCAGAACCCTAGGATCATGACCTGAGCCGAAGGCAGAGGCTTTAACCCACTGAGCCACCCAGGCGCCCCAAGAATTTTTCATGTTTACTAGCTATTTGTAATCCTTCTACGGTCTACTACCTATTCTTATTTTATTACCCATTTTCTCTTGGATTGTTAGTCTTTTCTTACTGATTTGTGAGAATTCTTTATCAAGGTTACTGGTCCTTTTGTCATGGCCAAAAGTATTTTTTCCAGTCTCTCTTTTATCCTGTCTTTGTTTATTGTTTGGCCATCCCCAAATAACCAAATTAAATCATTTCCTTTTTGACCATTAGGTTTTATGTTATGTTTAGAAAGGCCCGGGACACCTGGGTGGCTCAGTTGGTTAAGCGGCTGCCTTCAGCTCAGGTCATGATCCCAGAGTCCTGGGAATGAGTCCCACATTGGGCTCTTTACTCACTAGAGAGCCTGCCTCTCCCCATGCTTGTGCTGCTCTCTGACAATAAATAATCTTAAAAACAAAACAAAACAGAAAGGCCATGTTTGGGGTGCCCGGATGGTGCAGTTGTTTAAGCATAGGGCTCCTGGTTTTGGCTCAGGTATTAAAATCAGGTTAGTAAGATTCAGCCCTGCCTTAGGCTCCAAGATCAGCACGGAGTCTGCTTAAGACTCTTTCCCTCTGAAACCCGCACCTCGCACATTCTCTGTGTCTCTAAAATAAATGTTTAAAAAGTCATCTTCACTTGGGGCGCCTGGGTGGCTCAGTGGATTGGGCCGCTGCCTTCGGCTCGGGTCATCATCTCAGTGTCCTGGGATCGAGCCCCGCGTCGGGCTCTTCGCTCGGCGGGGAGCCTGCTTCTCTCTCTCTCTCTCTCTCTGTCTGACTCTCTGCCTACTTGTGATCTCTCTCTCTGTCAAATAAATAAATAAATAAAATCTTAAAAAAAAAAAAGTCATCTTCACTTTAAGATTCTATTTTAGAGGATCTTTCTTGCAATTTCTTTGATCATTCTAGTGAAGCAGATTTTTTTCTTAAAAACTGCTTATATTTATAGTATTTGTATTATATTTAAGATTTACCCTCATATCAAATTGTGAACATTTAGTTGTCAAAAAATTCCTTTTTTTTTTTTTTCTTAAAGATTTCTCTTATTTGAGAGAGAGCGAGAGAGAACATGGTGAAGGGCAGAGGGAGAAGCAGACGCCCCACCGAGCAGTGAGCCCAGTGTGGGACTCAATCCCGTGACGTGAGCTGAAAGCAGACGCTTAACTGAATGAGCCACCCAGGCGCCCTCCAAAATTCCCATTTCCAACAACAAACTATATTATCCCATTTACCTAAGATTATGTAAGTGCATATATACATATAGAGCTATTGTGAACAACGTTCCTAAAAATTGTAATCTCTGAGAGGTAGATTTCAGGCAATTTTTATTTTCTTTATGTTTTTATCTAGTTTAACTTCTCATAAAGAGCACTATTAAATAATTTTTTTAAATAGTGCTTCCCCCCGCCTCAACTACTAGCAGTATTAGATGTCGGGTACCTAAATACTAATTAATTTTTAAGTAACACTAAGATCACTTACATGTACATTAATTCACTTGACTGTCATAACCCTTCCAGGCAGATAAAATTCCTTCCCCTCTGTGTGTGTATGTGTATGTACTAAACAATATTTCTAATCCTTTAATGGGAATTCACAAAAAGCTGAACAAACTTTAACATACCCCTTGTCTGCCCTGGTAGCAGCAGCAGCCCCTCAGGTATCTGAGGGGCAAAGAAGAAAAAGATGAAGCCAGTACCTTCCCAGGTGCCTGTCCCTTCTTCCTTTTGGCCTTTCTTCCTTCCACTTCCCTTGGTTGTTTATGAACTCAGTCATCACTTGTGGTACCTATGCCTGGGCAGACCCCTCCTGAAGTACCAGCTGGCTGGTCCACCTAAGCCAGAGTACTTAAGGTTAACCCTGGAACCTCAAAGCACAGGGAATCCTAAATGTAATCTTCCTTCCAGCCCCTGGTACTCTCCTCCTCCCTTCATAAAACAGAGTCTCACACCTCTACACATGAGAAGTATCATTCAGTGTTCAAGCAGCTTAGGTTCTAAACCCACAAGAGAACCTACAAGTTCATGTAACTCCTTCTCCACCTTCTGTATAGGTGTAAAAATAAATGGAAGTGAGAAAGGATGTCAATTATGTAGGTAAAAAAGTTTCAAAACTTTAGATGATAAATCATCCTTTTATAATTTAAACAAACTCAAATTGGTTTTTAAAAATTCTAAGATCAAAGGACAAGTTTAATGTTATAATAGTTACAACAGAGATTGAAAACTTCGTCTCAAAATCCTCAAGATACTAAAATTATTTTTTTCTGAAGGGGTTTAGGGATTAAGGATTACTCATTACATATAAGGTGAAGAGATTTTCCAATGCATAGTGTTGAAAATTATTATATTTAAGCTAATATTCTAAGTATTTTTTAAAAAGGTAGTCATGAATTAAAGATTTCAATATCAAAGACAAATTTAAAGATTGTATTTATTTATTTGAGAGAGAGACAGCAACAGAGATAGCAAGAGCACGAACAAGGAGGAAAGGGAGAAGCATGGGGAGCCCGACACGGGTCTTGATTCCAGGATCCGGAAATCATGACTTGAGCTGAAGGCAGACACTTAACTGACTGAGCCACCCAGGTGCCTCTTAAAGACAAATTTTTTTTTTTTTTTAAAGATTTTATTTATTTATTTGACAGACAGAGATCACAGGTAGGTGGAGAGGCAGCCAGAGAGAGAGGAAGGGAAGCAGGCTCCCTGCTGAGCAGAGAGCCCGATGCGGGGCTCGATCCCAGAACCCTGGGATCATGACCTGAGCTGAAGGCAGAGGCTTTAACCCACTGAGCCACCCAGGCGCCCCTTAAAGACAAATTTAAATAAAAATTCCAGGTGCTCAATCTTCTTCTGGGTTAGAAAAGGTTATCTTCCCCACAAAATATTTAGTTTTTAACAAGAAAGGAAAAACAGATGCAATTAGAACACAGTATTTCTGTGATCCTCTCACCCAAATGCAAAAGCCAAATCAAACTATGAGGAAGTATCAGTCAAACCCACACTAAGGAGGAGTCTACAGAATAAATGATCTGTAGTCTTGAAGTCAGCCATACACCTGGGTGGCTGAGACAGTTAAGCAACCAACTCTTGGTTTTAGCTCCGGTCATGAGCTCAGGACTGTGGGATCCAGCCCCACACAGGGCTCTGCACTTAGCAAAGAGTCTGCTCTGTGCTCATCCCTCTCTTTCTGTTCTTCTCCCAGCTCCCACTCTCTCTCTCTCTCTTTCTCAAATAAATAATAATACATAAAATCCTTAAAAAAATTAAAAATTAGAATTAAAATGTAGCAATAAAAGAAAGATTAAAGAATGCTTCTAGATTAAAGAATACAGGGCAGACTGGGTGGTGCATTTGGTTAAGCATCTGACTCTGTGTTTCAGCTCAGGTCATGATTTTAGAGTCCTGGAGTTGAGCTCCATGTCGGACTCAGGGATCTGCTTGAGATTCTCTCTCCTCCTTCTCTCTCTGCCCCTCCTGCTTATGCTGTCTCTCTCTCTAAAATAAATAAAATCTTAAAAAGAACAAGAAGTCATGGTAATTAAAGGCAATGTGTAATCTTGGGTTACTATTTTCTATTTTCCTTTTAAAATTTCTGCTATAAAGGAAATTAATGGGACACAGTGAAACTTGGATAAGGTCTATAGATATTAGGTAAAAGTACTGTGTTAGTGTTAATTTCCTCATCTTGATAATTGTACTGTGGGTAAAGTCTTTGTTTTTAGAAGATATACACATAAGATTTTAAGGCTAAAGAGCCATCATGGTGGCAGTGTATTCTGAAATGTTTCACACAAAAAAATATACATACATAAGAGAGATTTATCTATATGTAAAGTTATATAAAAACACAGATAAAGAGAAAAAGATGAAGTAAAACTGGTCAAGTGCTACATTTGTGGAATCTGGGTAAAGTATATACAGAAATTCTTTGTACTATTTTTGCAACTTTTCTCTTGGTCTGAAATTGCTTCAAAATAAAGAAAAATTAAAAAGAAAAATGTTTGACTGTTCTAGGGCCACACTGTCTTTTTCCTGGCTGCTCTGGGCTTTGGCACTAGGGAGTTACTGTGGGAATGAGGGAGCATGCCCTGATAGACCTGGGAGACTCAGTCCTCTATCCCCACCTTCAGTCAAATGCTAGTCCCAGGGAGGTGGGATATAAAAATATATGTAAGGAAAAAAAATAAAAGGAAGAAACAGCTGTGGAAGTTATCAAAAGTTGCAAGAAAATGTACTTACCACTTGTTTTAATCCCTAAATTCATTATAGTAATGAAAAGATCAACATACAGGCTCATACATCATTTCTTCCTACCTTCTCACTATGAAGGAGAGCATGCAGGGCAGCCTCCCTACAGAGTGCAGTCAGGTCTGCACCAACATAGCCAACTGTCATTTCCGCAAGGAGGCTCAAATCGACTTGACTGGAGATGGGCATCTTTGAGGTAATCACTTGGAGTATTGCCTTTCTTTGTTTAAGTGTGGGAGTCCCAATGACAACCTATGTGCAAAGGAAAAAAAGAAAAATTAAAGTTTCCACAGTTTAGAATATTATGCAGTATTTTTATCCCCTCAAATGTGTTTAACTTGGTAAACAAATTTGAAAGCAGAACTATGTACTCTTAAGAATACCACAGACTCTTGGGCGCCTGGGTGGCTCAGTGGGTTGAGCTGCTGCCTTCGGCTCGGGTCATGATCTCAAGGTCCTGGAATCGAGCCCCGCATTGAGCTGTCTGCTCAGCGGGGAGCCTGCTTCCCCTCCTCTCTGTCTACTTGTGATCTCTGTCTGTCAAATAAATAAATAAATAAATAAAAATCTTGAAAAAAAAAAAAAAAAGAATACCACAGACTCTCAATATATTAAAATCCTAATTTTCCAGAGGAGTAACATGGCTAAATAGTTGCATAATGAAAACTACATACAGATCTTCCTGAGCTTAAGATAGGGTTGCATCCCAATAAATCCATTGTTTGTTTGTTTTTTTAAAGATTTTTAAAATTTATTTATTTGACAGACAGAGATCACACACAGGCAGAGAGGCAGGCGAAGAGAAAGAGAGGAGGAGGCAGGCTCCCCACTGAGCAAAGACCCTGATGCGGGGCTCGATCCCAGGACCCTGAGATCATGAGCTGAAGGCAGAGGCTTTAAGCCACTGAGCCACCCAGGCACCCCCCAATAAATCCATTGTAAGTTGGAATTACAGTAAGTGGATAATGCATTTAATATACCTACCCTACTAAATATCACAACTGAGCCTAGGCAACTTAAATGTGCTCAGAGCATTTACATTAGCCTATGGTTGGGCAAAACCATCTAACACAAGGTCCATTTCATAAAAAAAGTTTTGACCATTCATAGAATTTATTTAATACTGTACTGAAAGTGAAAAACAGAATGTTTGCATGGGTATAAAATGGTGGTCAGTATGTTCACTGTTTACCCTCATGACCTCGTGGCTATCCAGCACCATGAGCGCATTTACTGCGTATCGCTAGCCTGGCAAAAGATCAAAATTCAAAATTCAAAATATGTTTTCTACTGAACCCATATGACTTTCAGACCATCGTAAAGCTGAAAAACCACCAAGCTGAACCACTGTAAGTTGGGGGCCCTCTGTAATTCATTTAACAACATTCTGTTATTTTTAAAAACCTACCAAGTTCTGCGAGCCAGGGATGCAATATTATAGCAGATAGTCTAGGTCCCTGCCCTTAAGGATTTTATTCAGGAGACAAGTACCAGATGGTACAAAAGAGAAATCTGATCAAGTTCTGCACAGATTAAGATAAAAGTGTGCAATTATCATCTCCTCAGAATCTTAACACAAAGTTTAAACATCACTTAATCAATAGTCAACCTATTTACTAAAGGATTAATTTGGGACTAAAGCTTGTAAAATAAAGGACACCTTTGAATACTCAATCCTCCTGGCAACTCAGGGAGCAATTGTGGGTAACTTTTCACCTGTGGGACAGGATGCTAGCGTCCTGACAAGGAATGAATAAATCCGGAAGAGTTATTGCCTGCTTTGTTTTAGTTCTTTCGTGCCTTCTCCCTTTTTATTTCGAAAACTTATTTCTTGAGGCTATCCTAATTTAAATAAATTCTTATTCCAAATCCACAGGAGTTCAATATGCTTACAGCTGACCTAGTTGCCTTAAAAACTAACATTACTGATTGTACTCAACTTCAGGTCCTGCACAAAATTAATCTCTAAAGGCTACCTTGCTTCTCCCAACAATCTGACTCTTAGGTAAAACAGGTCCTGGCTCACAGATCGCACAAGGGCAGAGAAGGTGTTCTCTGCATTACAAAAAACCCCACTCCAGTCGGACAGCCAAACCTAAGTGGCCCTCGGGGCACCCAACCCAAGCCAGAAGAGGCCTTGGTTCCAAAGACAAGAGGCTGACAGCCCGGGCCTATTTACCTCTCGGTCAAACCTTCCTGGTCGGCGCAGCGCTGGGTCTAGAGCGTCCGGCCGGTTGGTGGACGCCACCACCACCACCTCGCGGTCCCCACTGATGCCGTCCAGCAGCGTCAACACCTGGGCCACCACGCGGCTCTCGGGCGCTCGGTGTGGGCCGCCCCGCCGGGGACACAGGGCGTCCACCTCGTCCAGGAAGAGGAGGGTGGGTCTGCGGCTGGCCAGCTCCCGCGCGCGCTGGAAGACCTGCCTCACGTTCTCCTCGGTCTCCCCGGGCCGCGCGCCCTGGAGCGCGGGGGCGCTCACTGCCAGCAGCTCCGCGCCCGCTTCCCGGACCACGTCCCGCACTAGCTGAGTTTTGCCCACTCCGGGGGGGCCCGCCAGGAGCACCCCGCGAGGCACCGCTAGCCCCAAGGCCGCCAAGGTGCTG
The DNA here is from genome assembly GCF_002288905.1 of Enhydra lutris kenyoni. Lineage (NCBI taxonomy): Eukaryota > Metazoa > Chordata > Mammalia > Carnivora > Mustelidae > Enhydra > Enhydra lutris. The sequence goes on along the minus strand of NW_019154088.1, from coordinate 13,591,780 downwards.
GGGTAGCGGAGTGGGAGGAGGAGGAGCTCCCGCAGCGAGTCGGCAGCCTCCGAAAGACCCCCGAGGGCCACCTCGGGCTGCTGTTCGGCTTCCGACGGAGGCACCGAGCTGAGACTGATGCGGGTACGAGGGGTGACCCGCCCGGCCGGATTCGGGCTGGGCGCCCCGCTGACGATGTGAAGCGCGGCCACGGGGCCGGGGGCCCCCGGTGGAGCGGCCACCACGTGGCCCCGGGAGACTGGTCGGTTCCTCAGAAGCTCCTGCGCCGCCTCCAGCACCGCAGCTGGGTTCAAGGTACCGGGTGCACCCGCCCGCTCCCGTAACACCGGCCACACGGTGAGGAGCCGCAGGGACGGGCAGGTCACTAGGCGGAGGCTGCTTAAGCTGAGACTCCCCCTGAACCTCGAAGCCCCCACAGCCGTCCCGGGGCTCGCACACTGCGGATCCAGTTGCACAAAGCCGTCTGCTCCGTCCCGCCGCAGCCAGGCGGTACAGAGACAGGAGCCGCCGTCAGGCAGAGAGATGTTCACCACCGAGCCCAAGTGTGCGCCCAAGGCGCGGAAGGCGGCCGGGCCCAGGCGACAGCGCTGGGTGCCCCGGTCCCTAGCGTCTAAGGGTAGCACGTTTAAGAGCGGCTCTTCGAGAAAGGAACCTGAGTCCGGACCCATTGCATACACAAAGAGCCAGGCGGAGGAAAGCGAGGCAAGAATTCCACCCGGGCGGGAAAGGCCGGTGCACCGCTCTCCGCGGCCGGAAGCTAGTAACGCGCATGCGCCAGGAATGACTCTCAGTTGATAGCCCAGAAGTGGAGGCTGAAAGGGCCAATCGGAAAGTTAGATGACGCTCAGGTAGTGGGTGTTGTGGTGTCGGATTTGACGAGAGCTAGTGGCCCATTGCAGGGCTGTATGGAAAAGGCCTTAGGTACAGGTGTCTGGGAGGCCTCATAAACTAGCTTCAGGAGGTCATTAAGCATATACGTAGGTGATTTAGAGAGTGCCCGCATAGCATACTCTCCCTGGCTCTCAAACTCGAGCATCACCACCAGCGCTTTGTGAACGAACCTCAGCTGTCTGTGGGCACAATTTTTTGGAGTGCTGTGGTGCTAATACCTAAGATGACCTGGAGTAGCTGACAAATACAGCATTAGCGCCCTCGATGGATCTGGGTTCTAACGTGTTTCAGAAGGTCCAGGCATGCCTTTCCTATAGCAAAGCGTCATTGCCAAGAGAAAAGCACAGGGTGGCATTTTCAATCCCTGGGGGAGGGAGAGAGAGAGAGAGAGAGAAGGAAAACCAGGCCATCTGACATTTGGTGGCATGCCAATATATTCTGCTCAGAGTCTTTTCTCCTGTAGGGGCCAAGGGCAGGTGGGCCAAACTGTACCACAATGGCATACTGATAATTTTGAATTGAAGCTACCTGGAGAACAGCTAGTTAAAGGGCACTCAGGCTCTACCCTGTCCCCCCAAAGCAAGCAAGAAACCTCCCGTGTGTAAGGTACCCTCTCTGTACTAAGAAGTAAGAAGACATCCTTATCACCAGAGATAGGAATGTTAAAGCTGAGAGTTGTAGAAACCAACCTGTAACTTTACTAATTACCACCTCAGCCCAGATTCCACTTTGAATTTCTAATTAAAGCTCCCATTTATTTTATCCAGTCAGTTCCTCACAAATTTATTTTTTTGTCTAAAAAGCATAAGAACTGCCTGCCTTGGTCATTTCTTTAGTCTCAATTTCATTATCGGGCCCTCTGAGCGCATAATAATAAAATTCTGGGGTTTTCCTCCTATTAATCTGTCTTGTGTAAATTTAATTCTACTCCAGTTGAGAGAACTGAAGGGCAGAGATGGACTTTTTCCTTCCCTACATTTCTCTGAATGTTCTATGACAAAACTTAATCATAATCTCTTCTAGTCATTTGATAAGTGCCTATTGCCTATTTGGTGCACAGCAGTGCTAAGACCTGTATTAGAGGTGATGCCTGTCTACATTATTAAGACTATTGCCTGCTATTCTCTTTCCTCCTTTCTTCTCCCTTCCCCACAGGAGATTACTCTTTTTGACTTAAAATTTCTTTTTGTAAATTAATTTTAATTCCAATATAGTTAACATACAGTGTTATATTAGTTTCAGGTGTACAATACAGTGATTCAACAATTCTATATATTACTCAGTGCTCATCAAGATAAATGTACTCTTGGGACGCCTGGGTGGCTCAGTTGGTTAAGCAGCTGCCTTCGGCTCAGGTCATGATCCCAGCGTCCTGGGATCGAGTCCCACATCGGGCTCCTTGCTCAGCAGGGAGCCTGCTTCTCCCTCTGCCTCTGCCTGCCATTCTGTCTGCCTGTGCTTGCTCTCTCTCCCTCTCTCTCTCTCTGACAAATAAATAAATAAAATCTTTAAAAAAAAAAAAAAAGATAAATGTACTCTTAATCCCCCTTCACCTATTTCACCCATCCCCCCACCCACCCCCGCTCTGGTAACCATCTATTCTCTAGGTTAAGAGTTTATATTTTAGGCTTGCCTCTTTTTTTCCCCTTTCTTCATTTGTTTCTTAAATCCCACATATGAATGAAACCATATGGTATCTTTCTTTCTCTGACTGGCTTATGTTGGTTAGCATTATACTCTCTAGCTCCATCCATGTTGTTGCAAATGGCAGGATTTTATTCTCTTTTATGGCTGAATAATATTCCATTGTATATACACCATATCTTCTTTATCCATCTATCGATAAACACTTGGACACTTGGGTTGGTTCTATAATTTGACTATTGAAAATAATGCTGCATTATTTATAATAATGCATATATCCTTTCAAATTAGTGTTTTCATACTCTTTGGGTAAATACCCAGTAGTGTTCTTACTGGATCATAGGGTAGTTTTATTTTAATTTTTTGAGGAACCTCCATGCTGCTTCCCATAGTTGCTGCATCAGTTTGCATTCCCACCAGGAGTGCATGAGGGTTCCTTTTTCTTCACATCCTTGCTAACACTTGTTGTTTCCTGTGTTTTTTATTTTAGCCATTCTGACAGGTATGAGGTGATATCCCACTGTGGTTTTGATTTGCATTTTCCTGATGATGAATGATATTGAACATCTCTTCATGTGTCCATCTGTATGTCTTCTTTGGAGAAATGTCTGTTCATGTCTTCTGCCCATTTTTAAATTGGATTATTTGGGTTTTCTGCTGTTCAGTTGTGTAAGTTCTTTATATATTTTCAATACTAACCTTTTATTGGATATGTTACTTGCAAATATTTTCTCCCATTCAGCAGGTTATCCTTTAGGTTTGTTTGTTTGTTTTTGTTTTGTTTTTAGGAGCCTGAGATCATGACCTGAGCCGAAGGCAGAGGCTTTAACCCACTGAGCCACCCAGGCGCCCCTTTTAGTTTTGTTAACTGTTTCCTTTGCTGTGCAGAAGCCTTTTTTTTTTTTTTTTTTTTTTTTTTAGATTTTATTTATTTGACAGAGAGAGACACAGTGAGAGAGGGAACACAAGCAGGGGGGTGGGAGAGGGAGAAGCAGGCTTCCTGCTGAGCAGGGAGCCCGAGGCAGGGCTCAGGCTCCATCCCAGGACCCTGGGATCATGACCTGAGCCCAAGGTGGACGCTTAACAACTGGGCCACCCAGGCACCCCATGTGCAGAAGCTTTTTATTTGATGTAGTTCCAGTAGTTTTCATTTTTATTTCCTGTGCCTCAGGAGACATATTTAGAAAGATGTTGTTATGGTGGATGTCAGAGAAATTACTACCTGTGCTCTCTTCAAGGATTTTTATGGTTTTGGGTCTCACATTTAGGTCCCTAATCCATTTTGAGTTTATTTTTGTGTATGGTTTAAGAAAGTGGTTCAGTTTTCCCTACACTATTTGTTGAAGAGACTTCTTCCCATTACATATTCTTGCCTCCTTTGTTGAAGATTAATTGACCAAATAATTGTGAATTTGTTTCTGGGCTTTCTATTCTGTTGATCTATGTGTTTATTTTTGTGCCAGTACTACACTATTTTGATGAGGACAGCTTTGTAATATAACTTGAAATCTGGAATTGTGATACCTCCGGCTTTTTCTTTTTTAAGGTTGCTTTGGCTACTCAGGGTCTTTCGTAGTTCCATGCAAATTTTAGGATTGCTTTTTCTAGTTCTGTGAAAAAATTGCTGTTGGTATTTTGATAGAAATTGCATTAAATCTCTAGATTGCTTTTGAGTAGTATAGACATTTTAACAATATTTGTGCTAGAGGATTACTCTTCCTCTGTATCAGCTGGAATACATTTCCTATCCTTTTTAATTCTGCTCAGCAAAAAGAGTTCCAGATCTTCAAAGTCAAGAAAATATGCTCTGTTTTTATCTTACTTACATCTCTCTACCTCTATTTTCCCCACTTCACTGCAACCTAAATTTGTGTGATTACAAAGTTATGATTGCAGACAGTGTGCTTAAGTCACTGGGGGCTGGTGGATTTCCTTCTGCTTATGCAAAAAATGTGTTGTGGACTCTATTGGGACCTTAAAACCAGTGCTAGTTCCTCTTACTCTACTCAAACCTCAGGGTAGACACTATGCCTGACCTCTGGATTCCACATTCACTTAATCCAGCACTGGAGCTGGAAAATCTTAAAAGGAATTAGGAAATAGCACAGTAAGGGGAGGTTCTGACCTGCCTAAGTCACCCATTACATACCATTTTCTTCTTTCTCCTAATATCATTGCCTTCTGTTCTCTTTGGAGAACAAAGACCCCAAATTCAGACTTTCCAAGAAAAGTTTTGTATTTTCTGAAATAAAGAGTCACTATTTTTACTAACCCCTGTAGATGTGAAGAAAATGCCCATCAAGTTATTCTATCATACTGCCTATACCTCATAGATGTTCTTTTATTCTGGTCCAAAGAAGATTTAAGGATTGAAAAAAAAAAATAGGGGTTGGGTGGCAGAAAGACGACTTAATGAGGACATGATAACTGTCTTAAATATGTGAAGGGTTGTCATATAAAAGAGTTGGTAGAATATGAAAAAATATATATATGTATATATGTATATATGTACATATATATACATATATACTATATACTACATATATATGTATATATACATATATAAACATATATATACATGCATATGTGTATGTATATATATACACATATATACATGTATATATGTACCTATGTACATATATATATATATTTTAACAGTGCAGAACTAGCCAGGAAGTGAAAGGTTAATGGAATAAACCTAAGAGTGTCTCCTCATATTCTGACTATTGTTATATGGAAGAGTTAGGAGACTTTTTATAAGGTATAGCTGAGGGGCATAACCAAAGCCAACATAAATCAAATTAAATCAATCTGAATTTTCTACATTTAATGTGAAAGAAACTACAGGTTGCTTTGGGCTCCCTAACCTTGTAGGACCCATAGACCCAGAAATATTTACTTCACCCTCTTTTTAAAAGTCTGGTTCTCACCTTAGCTTGCAAACAAAAGCAACCAGGAATCCTGTTTATGGGCCTTTGGCCCTTATCCACACACTCTTAGCAGAACTATAACTAGCTTTTCCAGTCAGCGCATGGAATCCACTGAGTCCCTTTAGGTCAAACCATTTGCAACACTATTATCTCAACTATTTTAATGCCTACATTTATTCTACCATTGATAAATGACAATAGTCTTTTAAAGACTAGTGACATAGTCTTCTCCTTGTGGAAAACCATTCTAATAGTTGTGTGGTTCTTTTGCATATTTGTTTTTAAGGATTTATTTTATTTTATTGGGCGGAGGGGACAAAGGCAAAGGGAGAGGATCTCAAGCAGACTCCATATTGAGCATGAAGCCAGACACAGGGCTTGATCCCACGACCCCAAGATCATGACCTGAGTTGAAACCAAGAGTCAGCTGCTCAACTGACTGACCCACCCAGGTCCCCTGCTTATTTGTTTTTTTTGTTTTGTTTTGTTTTGTTTTTTAAGTATTTTATTTATTTATTCGACAGAGAGAGAAATCACAAGTAGGCAGAGAGGCAGGCAGAGAGAGAGAGAGAGAGAGAGGAGGGGAAGCAGGCTTCCTGCTGAGCAGAGAGCCCGATGGAGGGCTCAATCCCAGGACCCTGGGATCATGACCTGAGCCGAAGGCAGAGGCTTAACCCACTGAGCCACCCAAGCACCCCTGCTTATTTGTTTTTAATATGTCCCCAAATTTGGTGATTCTATGAACCAGAGTACCAATTAAAGTGCCAAAAGGTTGGACCACTAGAGGGAGTCCAAAACCAAATAAGCCAAAGGCTACAGGATTGTTGATACTGAAGTATTCTAACCTGTGGCTTCTGTTAGATTTCCCAAGAGTGACACCCAGGTGTGTGAAACGGTCTGTTGTCAGTTCCTTATTTTAACATAATTTCTACATGACGCAGGCTATGGAGAATTCATTTCTGAGTTATAACTTAGTTGCCGTATTAAATATCAAAATGATACTCTCCCCAGTTCAAATTTACCAGTGGATCAAAATCCAAACAAAATGAATTTATCTTGCAAGAGCCCAGAAATAATTCTAGCTCTGGGTTGTTTCAAATAGGCTTGCTAAACAAAATCTTTTGTGAGATTTTCCTGAAGAAACGCATTTAACAAATTGTTCCTCTTCATTTTAGTTACTACATTCAAGGTTACAATCGCTCTAATATTAAATTAGCTATAAGCATTCTTCATTAGCCGTAAGTCTAAAATTAAAAAGAAACAGTTGTAACCTGTTTATTTTTAGAATAAGGTTTGCACATTATTTTTGTGTCTTCAGCATCAATATTACATATTAAATAATATTTCAGGATGTGAAACATACTGTAATTGTAAAAAATTTAAAGAAAATGGTTAAGTTAGTAGTAAGTCATGAATGCTAATCTTTCTTTTTTTTTTAAGGATTTTATTTATTTATTTGACAGAAAGAGAGATCACAAGTAGGCAGAGAGGCAGGCAGAGAGAGAAGCAAGCTCTCTGCTGAGCAGAGAGTCCAATGCGGGGCTCAATCCCAGAACCCTGAGATCATGACCGGAGCCAAAGGCAAAGGTTTAACCCACTGAGCCACCCAGGCACACCTAATCTTTCTTTTGTTTCTGTTTTCATGTTATGAACATGTTATGTTCAACCCTAATATATTTGAACAGTAGTAATGATTATGAGTTCTAATAGGTAAGCGTAGACAACCATTTAACCACACTTAAAAGGCATGGTTTGCAAATGCTTTCATCTCAACACACTCATCAAGTGACTTATTTCCACAGATACTTAATATGCCAAACAATTTAAAGCAAATGAAAATGAAAATCCTTTAAAATAGGATATCGTTAAAATTGTTCTTTAAAACTAGATGTCTTTAGTTTTTCTCATAGATCAAGGCTAGAATTATTCTTTGCAAGATACAGAGTCACAATGTGATCAGAGCCGTCAGAAATCTTGGCTGGACTACAAATGACCTGCAGACAGTGGTTCACAGAACACCATTCGTAAAGTTGGCTCTTGCAAATTTTCCAGAAGCTACTTGTTTCATCATTTTTGAGAAGTCTTTAAAATAATTATCCTCTATGATATTGGTTGAAACTGTTCAACTAGTCAAAGTAATGCTATTCATGCATTTATTAGACAAATATTTATTGAACATCTAGTTCATGCTACATACTGTCCCAGAGGCTTAGTATATGGTGGTTTAAAAAAAAGGTAATTCTTGCCTTCATGAAATGTATAGTTTAGTAGGGAAGTCAGACATGAAAGAAATCAGTAACTGAATAAATCAGATAAGTAACGAGTGATGAAAACTGCTGTTAAAAAAAACAGAGGGATGCCTAGGTGTCTCAGTCAGTTAAGCATCGGCCTTTGGCTTGGGTCATGATCCTAGGGTCCTGGGGTGGAGTCCCATGTCAAACTCTCTGCTCAGTGGGGAGCCTGCTTTTCCCTCTGCCTGCTGTTCCCCCTGCTTGTGTTCTCTTGCTCTTTCTCTCTCTCTCTGAGAAATAAATCTTTTTTTTTTTAAAGAAAAATCTATTTTAAAAACCTTTAAAGTTGATAACTTGGGGTGCCCGGGCTCAGTCAGTTGGGCATTTGCCTTCAGTTCAGGTCATGGTCTCAGGGTCCTGGGATCCAGCCTCACTCCCGGCTCCCAGGGAGCTGGCTTCTCCCTCTCTTCCCTCTGCTGCTCCTCTTGCTTGTGCTCTCTCACTCTCTTTCTGTCAAATAATAAAATCCTAAAAAAAAAAAAAAAACAATAAGGGGCGCCTGGGTGGCTCAGTGGGTTAAGCCTCTGCCTTCGGCTCAGGTCATGATCCCAGGGTCCTGGGATCGAGCCCCACATCGGGCTCTCTGCTCAGCAGGGAGCCTGCTTCCTCCTCTCTCTCTGCCTGCCTCTCTGCCTGCTTGTGATCTCTGTCTGTCAAATAAATAAATAAAATCTTAATAATAAATAAATAAATAAATAAAAATTAAAAAAATAATAAAGTTGATGACTTTCTTTGATCCATTCCCTTCTCCAAGATAAGTGTTTCTGCTGTGGGCTTCCTCAATAGCCTGTGCATGTCTCTTAGAGTGGTCATCATACAGTATCATAGCTCTGGTTTCCTTGTCTGTCTAAACTCTACTGACAGACAATGGGTCTTGTTCTTCTCTGGATGCTCTGTGCCTACTACTGAGCTTGAAGCATTCACCTGTAAAATAAAGACCTGCTGAATGAGTGAATAAATGAGTAGTAGCAAGGCTAGATTGGTAATATAGGACTCAGTTGGGGAAAGCTTGGAATACCATTTCATTAGTTCATTTTGTACCAGGAAATGTCCTAAGAAATGGGAAGCAATAATACCCAAAGCACTACAAGGCAGGAGATGACAGAGCTAATGGTATGCCCTTCTGCAAATAAATTCTTTACTCCAGTCCATTAATCTATAAATCCTCAATACAAATCTAACTTCTTCCTCCATACTGTGGTTCAAACTCTTCTTGCCTTAGTCTGAGATTCAAGAGCATGACCCATACATTCATGGATCTAGCTGCATTCTGTGTGTCGTTAGGCAATTGTTTATGCAACTTTGTATTCTCTCCTCAGTGAGATCTTCAGGTGATTTGAGATTTGTCCCACTCTTTAATAATATTTTATAGTTTTTGCTCCCCATCCCCAACACTGAGCAAAATGCTAGTTGCTTAATAATTAAATATGTCCTTTTTTTTTTTAAAGATGTTCCCATGACTTTTTTTTTTTTAATATTTTATTTATTTATTTGAGAGAGAGACAGTGAGAGAGAGCATGAGCGAGGAGAAGGTCAGAGGGAGAAGCAGACTCCCCATGGAGCTGGGAGCCCGATGCGGGACTCGATCCCGGGACTCCGGGATCATGACCCGAGCCGAAGGCAGTCGTCCAACCAACTGAGCCACCCAAGCGTCCCTTAAATATGTCTGTTCTTATAATCACTAGAGATTTGGTTTGAATTTAGCAGAATGAGCTTGAAGAATCTCAGAAAATCTGGTTTGAGTATTACACTTGAGATCTATTAGATTGGAGAACTCTAGTCTATCATAATGAATCCTAGAGCTTTCACACTCTCAAACTTGTCTAGGAATTGATCTAGGATCTGGTCTTGGGGACTGAGCCATAAACAAGGCCAGGCTACAGAAAGAGGGAAGACCCTATCTGAAAATGGTTTATTCATAGTGATTCACAGATACATACGTCATTTAAGTTTCCTCCAGTGCTTTGCTATACCCTATCCAAAAATAGAATAAAATATTTCATTTCTATTTTCCAAGCCACCAATATCTGGCAGAGGAGAAGGAATCATCCTCGCTGCACCATGATATCTCCTTGATTGGCAAGACCTTGCTGGAAGAGTATAAGCCCTGAGAGAGGAGAGAGAGACACACACAGAGAATATCTCATAACCCCTGGGCCTCAAAATGGGAGGACTGACTCCAGAAGAAATTGATCCACTGGGTTCCAAAGTAGCAAAACTACAGATAAAAGGAAGAAGATACACATTCTCAATCCTCTCAAGCAGATAGGGAAATTTCTTTAGAATAATCACATTGTACACATTATCCTTGGTACTGAATACTTCATTTGTCCTTAAAATCAAGGTCACTGTTTCCCTCCTACGTCCCAAAACACGTAGGAGTGGCCATGAATGCCTAGACATTTTTCAAAGTTTTCTTTGGGCAACTTCTTTCCCTGTTGTTCTGCTACTCCCAGACCTTCAAGCTTTCTGACTTCAAGTAAACAATATGCTTCTCTACCATGAAATAGTGTCTGACCTGCCTTGCTGCCACTGGGCTGACTTCTAGGCAAACATACTATCTCCAGACAGAATTCATTGAGTCTTCCTCTGGCTTTCTTCAGCATGTATCTTGCACCCTTTTTAGCACATGGCTTCATTCTATCCTGAATGAACTAATTATTTTCTTAGCTATCTTCCCTCTATTTCCTTCTGAATTTGAGAGTTAACATTGTGTGTTAGTCATTCTTAATCTTTCATTGTACCTTCCCCAACAGGGGCTACTGGCTTGCTGCTGCAAGATCTTGAGCAATACATTGAGCCTTTCTGAGCCTGAATCATAAATTAATCTATAAAATGGATTAATGTGAAGATCAAGTGATATGCAATTACAATAACTGTAATTATTATTGTCTATCTTTTCAAGTCATCATGAGACAATTTGTGGAAATTTCTTTTTTTTTTTTTTTAATTTTATTTACTTATTTGACGGACAGAGATCACAAGTAGGCAGAGAGGCAGGCAGAGAGAGAAGAGGAAGCAGGCTCCCTGCTGAGAAGAGAGCAGTATGCGGGGCTGGATGCTGGGCTTGATGCAAGGACCCTAGGATCATGACCCCAGCGGAAGGCAGAGGCCTCAACCCACTGAGCCACCCAGGCGCCCCTGGAAATTTCTTTTGAAGAGTAGCTGTATTGCTGTATAATATAAGGTTCTACTGAACAGTAATAGCTATACTTACAGAGTACCAGGCATAGTTCTGAGTGCTCATTTAATCCTCCCACTAACATTGGCAGGTTAGAATTTTTTTTTTTTTAAAGCAGGTTAGAATTTTTATTTTAATTTACAGATGAAGGAACTGAGGCACATAAAGGTTAAGTAACTTCTCCAAGGTCACAGAGCTAGTGTGTGGCTGAGTTGGATTCAAAACTAGGTCATCGGGCTGGCTCCAAAGTCCTCACTCTGACACTATGCTATGCTATAACCACATTTGGGTTTGCAAACTAGGTTCACTAGTTATTTAAGAATTATGTGACCTTAAACAAAGCTTAAAATTCTAAACCTACTTTTCATCATTTGTAAAATAGATAAAAGTAATCAATTCCTACTTCAGATTCATTAACTCAATGATACTTATTGAGCTCCTACTGGTTGCTATGTGCTGGGCATACTGCAGGATCATGATGATCCAATTCACATAAGACATCTACCATATTGCCAGGGTCATATTAAGTGGCCAATGTCAATTATTATTTCAATTAATTATAATAAGCCAATAACTTCTCTGATATCTATTTCCTATTACTTGGCTAGAGATTATGTTTTTCTCACCATATAGCCGTTCTCTAGAATGTCCCCTCATTCTATTTGAAACATTTTTTGTGGCACTGTTATATAGGATAGTGCCTTGGTATCATAGCAAAACAAAACACAATACAACTATCTCTCAGGGCTAAATTGAGGAAGTGCTTTAAATGGCTACCTTCTGATACGTAGCTCAGGCCAGGCAAGGCAGGCAAACTGGGCTTACTCTGAAGGAATCTGAAGTGCTGTTGGCGAATGTGAAACTGCGAAGATGATCACATACAAGGCTTTCAGGAAAGGTAGGATGAGGTCATCTTAGGAAATGAAATAGCCCCACATTGCATCTCTGGGGATATATAAAAAGAGCCCAGCAACACTCTTTGGACTCTAGACCGAAGTGGATGGCCTGCTGGGTTCTCCGGCGCAGAGCTTTGGCGCTACAGGGTCCATCCTATGCTTGCCTTCGCCACAATCCGTGAGACTCAGCAGTATTTGCCAAGTTGTGTAAGGGACTCCACCTCCCTAGACTGCTGATAATCAGATGATATATATGAAGTCACTCTGAAGTACTATACACACACGTGTGCAAATAGTGAAGCACTTTATACAAGAGTGTTACAGTTACATACAGAGAATACTTAATGTAGGAAGCAGATAGGGAAAGTACTATCTTCCCCACTTATGAAATTGCTCTCAACATCTTTTAACACCTTTTTCTTTCCTAATGTGACCAAGCTTGCCTTCCTGTCCCAATTTCACTTCCTGATAATAATGATCATGACAGCTAATTTTGTAGCGAGTGGTATCGTAAGTGCTTTACATGCAAGATCTTCTTCAACTTATGGTGGAGTCACATTCTGATATACCTGCTGTAAGCTGAAAATATCCTAAATAGAAAATGAATTTTAGAGACCTAACGGACGTCATCGCTTAGACTTCAACGTGAGAACACTTACATTAGCCTACATTTGGACAAAATCATCTAATACGAAGCCTATTTTAAAATAAAGTGCTGATGGGACGCCTGGGTGGCTCAGTTGGTGAAACCGCTGCCTTCGGCTCAGGTCATGATCCTGGGGTCCTGGGATCAAGCCCTGCATCGGGCTCTTTGCTTGGTGGGGAGCCTGCTTCTCTCTCTACCGCTTTGCCTGCTTGTGTTCTCCCCGCCTCTCTCTGACAAATAAATAAATAGATAAATAAAATCCTTAAAATAAAGTGCTGAGTATCTCATGTAATTTACTAAATACCATACTGAAAGTTACACACAGAATGGTTGTGAATGTGTGGGTTGTCTACCCTTGTGATTATGTGGTTCATGGAGCTGCAGCTCCCTGCCATGCCCAGAATCACGGAGGAGTATCGTACCAAATATTACTATCCTGAGAAAAGATCGAAATTGAAAATTTGAAGTGTGGTGTCTACAGAAAGCATACTGCTTTCACATCAGCCACCATCATAATGTTGAAAAATTTTAAGTCCAAACATCCTAAGCTGGGGACCACCTGTATTCATTTAATCATTAAGAACTCTGTGAGTTACATATTTGTATTAGGCCTATTACATTCAGGAAAGTTGAGCTATGGAGGGCTTCAGTAACTTCACAAAGTCACGCAGCTGGTAAGTAGTACAGTTGGGCTTCAGACCCGGACGTGTAGCTCAGAGCACATGCTCCTAAATGCTACCATGAACTTTCTCCCACTCTGTGACAGTGCCTGCCACTGTCTTGGACACATGTTTACCAAGACAAACTTCTTCGGGCAGCAGTCAGCAGTTTTCCTCTTTACCTTTTATAATCAGGTCCATGAAACCGGAGTCCTTTTTTTTTTTCCTAAAATCAACTCTAATATAACATCTGTTTTGGTTTTTTTTAAAGATTTTATTTTTTTATTTATTTGACAGTAAGCAGGCAGAGAGGCAGGCAGAGAGAGAGAGAGAGAGGTGGAAGCAGGCTCCCTGCTGAGCACAGAGCCCGACGCGGGGCTCTATCCCAGGACCCCAGGATCATGACCTGAGCCGAAGGCAGAGGCTTTAACCCACTGAGCCACCCAGGTGCCCCTAATTTAACATCTGTTATGATAAATTCAGAATCTTATTAACTGGTAATAATTCACGCTATAAACTTTTATTTTTACTCATTATCTGTGGAAAAGGAGAATTTAGCAATAACTCTATAATATTAACTAAACACTGGCTAGCTCACAACTACAAGTACATCTATTCAAGAAATGAGGTCAAAATCTCAGCTATTTTTCCTCTGATGTTTATGTGATATATGATAACATTCAGGCTGCTACTTGCTCAAAGGTTAGACACAAAGTTGGCAGAATCAGCTTTAGTAATGGCATTGGGATTAAACAGGGATAAGCATTGTTTTGAAATGCATGCAAAGTATCTTTCTGAGATAGCAGAATGAAGTAGTAAAAAACCAGGACTTGAAAGAAAACTTGAGATTAACTAGTGAGGTCTGGAGAGGTTAAGGGACTTGTTCAAGTAGTCAGTTATCCAAGTGGTTAATGGTTGAGCAGGGCCTATAAGTCAGGTCTCCAGGTCAGCCTGAATTTCCTTGGCACTGTACTTCCGGCTAGAACTACCTCAGACAGGCTGCTGTCACAAGCACAACAACATGAAAGATTTCTCAGAGTCAAGAAACCCTTTATCATTTGCCCTAATGAGGACACTACACTAAAGAATCACAAATTCATTGTATACTTAAATAAGTAGATTTTGTTTGTCCCATCAACTTAATTTGAAAGCAGCTGAAGGTTGGCTGCTGTGGCTTAGACCTTGGAGAACAGACAAACCTACTTCCTGTTTGTGAGAAAACAATGGAAGCAAACATATAAAATGTATGTGAGTGTTTTACTAAAACCCTCAAGAGTGACTTTAGGGTAAGAAGCCTCAAGTTCTAGAACTGGAACTTCTTTCCACAAAGCTGATCTCCATATAAAACTAACTTATCTTTTTGATGTAGTCTGGGTACTTTTCAATATCAAAGGAACCACAGAGTTGAGGAAATGTTTACTTCAAAAGCACTTTTCTTAAGAAAGACAATTCTTTCCTTCCTTTGGCTTATATTAGAAGATACCCAGATAACTAAATTTTATTCCTTTAATCACCCAAAGTTTTCATTTTATTTTTTTAATTAATTTTTTTAAAGATTCTATTTATTTATTTGAGAGAGTGTGAAAGCAAAAGAGATCACAGAGCTCCAGAGAGGGAGAAGCAGACTTCCCACTAAGCAGGGAGCCTGATGTGGGGCTTTATCCCAGGACCCCGGGATCATGACCTGAGCCAAAGGCAGACACTTAACTGACTGAGCCACCCAGAAGCCACAAAATTTTTTTTAATATATGAATTTGTCCCATTCTTATGGCTGCCTTCCTAAGACATATACGCTTTCTTCACCTTCTTGAACAGAATATGCTGAAACACAATTTAACCTTTTTACAAAAGTTGATCATTATACTGAAATTCACAAGAAGGGTGATGGTTGAACTTGATGACCTCTACAGTTTGTTCCAACTCAAGTTAGTAAGTATAAGACAATATTAATGAAGCTATGTTCCCAAATAACCAAAGACTTGTTTTCAACCTAAGGCTTTTACGTCAGGGTGGGGGTATAATAGCTGAGCCTTACTTCCTAGATCAGAGATAAGCAATAGGTGTTCACACAAAAGCATTCAGGATTGCGCATACAAATCACGCAGGGAGGTTGTTAGAAGGACGATTGATTCAGACCAGAGATTCTACATTTCTTTTCTTTTCAAGATTTATTTATTTGAGAGAGAGAGAGGGGGCATGGGGTGAGAGGGAGAGGGGAAGAGAATCCACTGAGCGCAGGGCCATCCATCTCACAATCCTGAGATCCTGACCTGAACTGAAATCAGAAGTCCGGCAGGGGTGCCTGGTTGGCTCAGTCGCTTAAGTGTTTGCCTTCTGCTCAGGTCACAATCCCAGAATCCTGGGATCAAGACCCCATGGGGCTCCCTGCTCAGCAGGAAGGCTTTTCCCTCTCCCTCTGCCGCTCCTCCTGCTTGTGCTTGCTCTCTGTGTCAAATAAATAAAATCTTTAAAAGAAAAAGAAGAGCCGGACACTTAACCACCTGAGCCATCTAGGCGCCACTGACATTCTACATTTCTAACAACCTCTCGTGTGATGCCAATGCTGCTAGTCCATAGATCACTCTTGGGGAAGCAAGGACCCAGGGAACCCCACAGAGCAAACTTTGTAGTCTGGCTGTCGACAGGGCTTTCTGAGGTCAGGAAGTTTCTGGACAGGGCAGAGCTTTCCTCTCCGGCTGCAAAAAGCATTGACTAGATACGGATTATTCACAAAGTACAGTCAAACTTTTACAGTAGAAGGAGGAGCTAAAATGAACATTTTTATTAGGCAATTAATTCCACAAACATTTATTAAGTGTCAAGCACTGTGCCAGGTGTAAGGGCTGCCCTCCAGAGGTTCGAGTCTGGTGAAGGAGACAGATCTGCATGCAAGCTGTTTTTGTGTGTGTGTGCATGTGTGTGTGTGTGTGTGTGTGTGTTTAAGATTTTACTTATTTATTTATTTGTCAGGGAGAGAGCGGGAGAGAGCGAGAGAGAGCGAGAGAGAGCGAGCATGCGCACACACAAGCAGGCAGAGGCGAGAGAAGCAGGCTCCCTCCGAGCGAGGAGCCCAATGTGGGACTTGATCCCAGGACTCAGAGCCGAAGGCAGCAGCTCAACTGACTGAGCTACCCAGGCATCCCTGCATACAAGCTGTTAACAGCCTCATGCGCAGGGAGGAAACACTTCTCTCTGCCTCTGCAGGCCAGAGAAAACATGGGACCTAGCAACAAGGAAGACCGGAAGACTGTGAATCATTACTACATGATCTAACCAGAGCCAGTGAGGAATCAGCCCTATACTAAACCTTGATGTTAACTGGCTCTGCATGAACATTTGGGACTACGGGATTTTCCCAGCCATAAATTGGCTGCCGCATGAGAAATCTGGTTGCCGAAGAGCTGGGCCAGAAACGCACACGTATCTCATATTAGCAGATACACTCTCTTGGGAATGCAGTTTGATATGCATGAAATCTGCCCCCTGAGGTGCCTTAACTGCTGTCACATGAACATAACTTTCTAGAAAATACCATATGTTGGCTGTCATATTCTGTCATTTCTAAATCAGGCCTTCATAAAAAGTTCATGCCTCTGAGAGCATTCCACTTCTATCTTACCACTGCATACTTGTGGCTCAGGCCTTGCAAGCCTGTCCGAGCACAGGGTTCCCCCACCATCTGAAAGCACAGTGGCCCCATAAGACATTTTCATAAGGCAAAGGGTGTAAAACAAAGAAGTGATTACCTTTTCCTAAAAAGGGAAAATCCTTTTTGGATTTCTTTCTGTTAATGAAAATGGGTACTAATGTAGCAGGTCTTTTGTGAAAGCAAAGTGGTATCATGCAAACCTTGGGACAGTGGGGGAAGCCTGTATATAGTTGGCCTTTTAAATTCTGAACAGCACATTGGGGAGCCTGGGTGGCTCAGTGGGTTAAAGCCTCTGCCTTCAGCTCAGGTCATGATCCCAAGGTCCTCAGATGGAGCCCCCACCCCAGTCCAGCTCTCTGCTCAGCAGGGAGCCTGCTTCCTCCTCTCTTTCTCTGCCTGCCTCTCTGCCTACTTGTGATCTGTCAAATAAATAAATAAATAAAATCTTAAAAAAAAAAATTCTGAACAGCATGGTGGAAACAGAAATTTAGGGTTCCAAAGCAAAAGTTCAAAACTGACTCCCACTCTGACTCTAAGCTTGCAAATTCTGAATTTTCTACCTCAGCAGATATTTCTTTAGTGAGGATAACATGTCTGTGGGGGCACATTTTGTCACTTCAATGGTCTGGAGGAGAGGCAGTGAGTGCTTTCTGCTGGGATGTTGCCCAAGCTAAGAATGATTACTGCAGCCCAGGACAGAAAACCAGCAAACTTGAGTTCTTTTTCCCAGGGCCCAAATGGACAAGTGCCTTTTGCTGGGAGCCATAATTCTGGAAAACTCTTTATCAGCAACAAGTGAGACAGATAGGAGTGAAAAAACAAGTATAGACCTGAGAGAGACGGGCAAAGTGCACGACAGACAGAAGTGCCTTCCCACGCTAATCTCCCTGTCCTGCCAGATCCTGCGGGTTACACATGAGAGGAGCCAGGTGGCTGTGGGAGGTTTTCTCCCAGAACAGTGTCTACAGTTTCTTCAGGGCAGAGCCTCAAGGGAAAACATCTGTGACAATAACAGTTCTTTCTGGGTATACACAGAACACTTTGCTTCTTTAAAAAAAAAAAAAATTGGCATTTATGCTTTTTTTTCTGATTATAAAGTAATAATGGCTTATGGAGAAAACTGCACAAGTTGCAGAAAAGTAGAAAGAAGAATATAAAGAACACCCACTATCGCTCTGTCCAAAGATGGTCACCATTTAGTGAGTTTCTTTCCAGGATTTCATGTGCATAGATATTCAACATGGTTAAGAGAATCCTGTACAGACAATCTCATATTCTATTCTTTTTCTCTTAATGTTATGATGTAAGAATTGTTCTAGGTTATTACAACCCTTTGTAGGGGCACCTGGGTGGCTCAGTCAGTTAAACATCTGCCTTCAGCTTGGGTCATGATCTCAGGGTCCTAAGATTTGAGTCCTGAATCACGCATCTTGCTCAGTAAGGAGTCTCCTTCTCCCTCTGACCTTCCTCCCCACTTGCATGCACTCTCTCTCTCTGTCTCAAATAAATATATAAAATGTTAAAAAAAAACCAAAACTCTTTGTAAACATTCTTCTTAGTGGCTGCATCTATCATCATCCTATGATAAAATTTATATATTCTAAGTCCTAAATGTATTTATCATTTAAGAATATTCATTTAGAAAAATGTACTTAATCATTTAAGAACCAAATGCTGAATGTGTTACAATTTCTTTAATCATTCTCTAGTTTTTGTCATTCAATCTGTTTCTTATTTCATAGTGTTTTGTTTTGGGTTTTGTTTTGTTTTGAGGATATAGACCAGAAATGACAATAGGGAGTTAGATTGAAGAAGAGTGTTGAAAAAATACTGGGAGAGGAATCTGGGCTGGAAGAATGAGATAATGGGGAGGGTCCAGTGACAACTGCGTGCATGCAAAGCATACTTTCTGCAAAACCAGTAATTGTTGGTGGGCAAAGGAATCTTTGTGGCTCTGATACTATGTAACATAGTGTCAGATTCATTAACTTCTGCATCATTTCTGGAATTGGCCTCTATGCATTCCTCCCTATTAGGCGCCGATGGGCTGTGGCCACTCCTGGCCAGTGCTGCCAGTGCTACTGGCTGTTGGGTTCAGAAAGAGAAATGCCAACTTAGGGGGAAAGGTAAGGCACAGTTTTTCTCAGCAGGGTGAGTGGAGCTATTTTAGCCCCTGCTAAAAGTTTTTTTTTTTTTTCCTTTTAAGATTTTATTTATTTACTTGAGAGCACACAGAGAGGGAGGGAGAAGCAGACCCTTGCTGAGCAGGAGGCTGGATGAGGGGCTCCATCCCAGGACCCCAGGATCATGACCTGAGCTGAAGGCAGACACTTAACTGACTGAGCCACCCAGGCACCCCAGCCCATGCTAAAAGTCTTAAGGTTGGACTCAAGTAAGGATGAATAAGTAGCCTATTTCCAGAACCATCCCAATAGGATAGAGCCTTCTGGAGTGTCTTCCCCTTCCTTGGCTGCAGAGTAGGAGGCGACAGCTACACCCATGCTCACACACCCTCTCCTCTCCAGCCTCCCTGGAGCTCTGGAGGAAGCCTCAGGGCTATTTCTGCACTTCTTTAGAAGGCTCCACCTATGTTCAATTTGTCAAAGATTCATCGCCAAATGATCTTTATAGGTACAGCGTTATCCCAAGAAGAGCAATTACCTGGTAAATAGCTCCCAACAAAATACTCAGAGACATCCTGAAGCATAAATGGGAGCATGTGATGCCTGACGCTCACAGGACAGTATCTAATACTGGAAGTAGCTGGACTACATATGTAACTTGTGTTATGGAACAGATACTCCCTGGGGGTTGTAAGGAAGCCAAGAGGTATAAAAGTTAAGGGCACAGGCTTCTAAGTCTGAGAGGCCTGGGCTTGAGTTTGGCTCTGTCAGAAACTGAGCAGCTGTTTCACTGACTTTGGCTGAGTTTCTTCCTCTACATGAGATTATTATAAGAATACCTCCTCGTAGATGAGTCAATGAGATAACACAGATGAAGCTCTTTTCTGGCACATGGTAAGCACACAGTAAATAGTAGCTACGATGGTTAAGTAGAGTGAGAGTCACCGTAAAATTAATTAATTGAGCACAATTAGGGGCACGGCAGTATGAGAGACCCCTCCCATGCACATATACTTTATCTTTTAGTATATTCAGTTTCTCTATATGGAATGCCTCTATGCATTCCTCCCTATTAGGCGCCGTAAGTTATATTAAAATAACTTACCTTTTTCAAAACAGTAGATCTGTTGCATTATCTACTAACTTCTAAGAAAGTCTCAAATGCTCCTCCAAAAGATAGTAATATTGGTGATAATGTCTCTTTTAAGCCTATTTAATTTTTTAGGAGGGAACTGTATTTACTGCTTATTTATCTACTCTAAAAATGAAATTTCCTCTTAGTCATTTAGCTCTAAGGTTATCTTTCATAATTTTTTAAAAGATAAAGGGTATTTTTAACCCCAGTTTTATACAATGTATTTATTTATGTATTCTTAAGACTTTATTTGTCAGAGAGAGAGAGCACACAAAGTGGGAGCAGCAGACAGAGGGAGAAGCAAGATCCCTGCTGAGCAAGGAACCCAATGTGGGACTAGAGCCTAGGACCCTGGGATCAAGACCTGAGCTGAAGGCAGATGCTTAACCAACTGAGCCACCCAGGTGTCCTTCATAGAATGTATTTAAAGAAGTATTTTTTCTTTGTATTTGTAAGCAACTATTAATTTTGCCTCATTTGAAGGAAGGATGTTAGTTCCTGTAAATGGGCATCAGTTCCACCCTAAATAAAGGTATTTCAGTTTTTACCTGTTCTAAGACAGGTGTTTCCAAGACATACAAATGGCCAATAAGGACATAAAAAGATTATCAACATCATTAGTCATTAGGGAAATACAAATTAAGCCCACAATGAGATACTCCATCATACCCACTAGGATGGACATAAGCCAAAAGCTGGACCAATTTAAGTGTTGGTGAAGAGAAATTGGAACCCTCCCCATACTGCTGCTAGGAATGCAAAACCAACACAGCTACTTCGGAAAATGGTTTGCCCGTTCCTCAGAATGTTAAACACAGAGGTACCATATGATGAAGTAATATCCACAAGACACAAAAACCTATATCCATATGAAAATGTGTACATGAATAACAGCATTATTCATAATAGCCAAAAACAATACAAATGTCTGTCAGCTGATGAAGAGATAAACAAAATGTGGTATAGCCATATAATGGAATATTACTTGGCCTTAAAAAAGAATGAAGCACTGATACATGCTACAACAGATGAAACTTCAAAATATTATTCTAAGTGAAAGAAGCCAGACCCAGAAGACCACATATTATTTGGCTCCATGTATATCAAATGCTCAGAATAGGCCCATCAACATATTAAAAAGTAGATTTGTGTTTGCCAGGAGTTGGGAGGGGTAAGAAGGAGAAGTGTTTGCTAATGGGGACAGGACTTGGCGTTGGAACAACTGAAGTATACTGGACTTAGCAGTGATAGGTGCACAACTCTGGGAATATATGAAAAACCACTGACCTTGTACTCTTCTCTTTTTAAAAAAAATATTTTATTTATTTGACAGAGACAGCAAGCAAGAGAGAGACAGAGAGCAAGCACAAGCAGGGGGAATGGCAGGCAGAAGAGAAGCAGGCTCCCCAACTGAGCAGAGAGCCCGATGCGGGACTGGATCCCAGGACCCTGAGATCATGACCTGAGCCCAAGGCAGAGGCTTAACCCACTGAGCCACCCAGGCGTCCGTGACCTTGTATTCTTTGAAAGAGTGAACTTTATGCTCTATGAATTATATCTCAACAGAGCTGTTATTTCATTTTTTTTTTAAAGACTGGGGTGAGGGGCACTTGAGTGGCTCCATCGGTTAGGTATCTACCTTCGGCTTGGGTCATGATCCTGGGGTCCTGGGATAGAGCCTGGGATAGAGCACTGGGCTCCCTGCTTGGTGGGGAGCCTGCTTCTTCCAGTCTCCCTCCCCTCTCCCTTCTGCTCGTGTTTGTTCTCTCTCTCTCTCTCTTAAATAAATAAAGACTGGAATGAGAATGGAGCAGATGCAATTGTTTTTCCATTAATAAAAGTTGCCTACCATATACTTATGGTATCAAGACATGACCAGATGGTGATGATCTTTGCATTTTAGTTTAAGTTTAGTTAGGACCTAAAAGCAAATAGTGTTTACTTCTTTTAAGTTCCAGAAAGCTATCAGAAGACTGAAGTGAAAGAAAAAAGAAGATTCTCTGGAGCAGACTCTGGATGTTTCTTCTTTAATATTCTTAAAGCCAGATGGGTTTGAGTGGTGACTTAAACTGGGATTATTTTAAATACTTGGTGGAGGGGGAACGCTGGATTTAACTTAGTATGTGCTATTATTTTGCAACTGTTTTCTAATTAAAGAATCCATCTCTGAGACGTGTGGGCCAGTAACGACCCAGATGTTGACAATAAAAATCCTAAAAGGCTCTGTAAGAGGACCGTGCAGAAGAGGCCTTCGTAAGATTTTGCAGCTCAGTGGATATGGAGGACTAGAGTACGGGGAGGAGGCAAAGATGTCTAGAGAGTTTCAAGCTTAACTGACTGGAAGAGGATAGAATTCTTTCTAGGAGGAAGGGCTGGTGTGAGTTCCACTGCTGGAGATGGAGGTTGAGGTGCTGATAAAATCCCAGGGTAGAAACACAGCAGTTTTAGAGCTGGAAGGGACCACAGAGATTATCTAGTAACCAGGGCCTTTAATTTCAGAGGAGAAATCCCGGGCTAAGCAAAGAGGAGTGACTTGTCCATCTATAGCAGAAAATTGGTATCAGAGCTCCTGGGCCAACATTCTTACCTGAGGGTACTGGACAACGTAGGTCAGGCACCCAGGACAAAAAGTGGTACTAGAACTACTGGAAATCATCTGAATCGTGGGAAGAGTTAAAGTTATGTGAGAGGAGTTCCAGAGACATAAAGGATGCTGAAATTGAAGACTGCAAGATACACAGCAAAGACAAAGGTTCAGTTATTCAACTCCAGACTTCCAGGGTGGCACCTTCTTCACTGAGATTGATAGAGGACCTGTGTAGTGACGGGCCCCTCAGGATGCAGCAGCGGATGAAACCGGCTTTCTCTGCCTTTTGGGAGCCAACAGCCCAGCAAGAGACAAACAGAGAAGCAGGCAGTTCCACAGCAGTGTGACAGGTGCTGAGCGTTAGGAGAACATGGTATTGTGGGAGCATGAGCCAGTCTCACATAATTTCAGGCCCAGAAACCGGATTTCATCAGTAAACCTACAATTTACTAGGAAGACAGGAAAGGGAGAACATTAAAAAGGGAAATATACTTTGAGAGCAAGGACTGAGCTCTACCTACCAAACTCACCAGACTCTGAAGGATAAACTAGAATATTGATGTAGAAGTCTACAATGGGAGCTCCACCCTTCCAGCTCTATCTTTCACTTGTGCTTGGCCTGAAGTGTGAACCCTTCCCCATGTCAAGGTTTCCAGAAATGATAAGGTTGCTTAGTGAACTCAGAAGCTGGGGGAGGTGAATATTCTAGAAGGATATTCCATCAAAACCCACGAAATTATTCTTGTCCTCAATAGATATAAGCTTTTCAGGGACCAGAATATTCTGATTCCATCCTTACATAGAGCAGGATGAATAGAGTCTGACAAACTGTGCACACTGGCTTCCTTTTTAAAAACTCCATTTTGACAATCATACCTCTGTAAATGCAGCCTTTTAACTATTTATTTGCTTAACAGGCAACTCATTCAAATGTTCAAAATTTAAAAGTACAAGAGGGTATGCAGTGAAAAATCTCCCTCTGGCCCCTGTCCTACAGTCACCCACGTCCTTGCCCCAGGCACAACTTCTGTTATAACTGTCTTGTGTATCCTTCCAGAGACATTTTATTAATGCAATACAAATCATACTTTTTTTTAACTTAAATCGAAAGTAGTTTTTGTTTGTTTGTTTGTTTGTTTGTTTTTTATTTTTTTTTCCAGTGGGCAGGAGTGCCTAGGTGGTTCAGTTGGTTGAGTATCTGGCTCTTGATTTTGGCTCAGGTCATGAGGTGAAGACCGGCTGTCAGGTTCCATGCTAGGCATGGAGCCTGCTTAAGATTCTCTCTCTTCCTGCCCCCTCTCTCCCTCCTCCTCCTTAAAAAAAAAGAGTTTTCAAATTAATCTCTATACCTCATGTGGGGCTCAAACTCACAACCCCAAGATCAAGAGTTACATACTCTACTGACTGAGCCAGACAGGTGACCCCAAATAATACTTTTTAAAAATTGCATCTTTCTGGGGCACCTGGGTGGCTCAGTGGATTAAGCCTCTGCCTTCAGCTCAGGTCATGATCTCAGGGTTCTGGGATGGAGCCCCGCATCAGGCTCTCTGCTCAGCAGGGAGCCTGCTTCCCCTCTCTCTCTGCCTGCCTCTCTGCCCACTTGTGATCTCTGTCTAACAAATAAATAAATAAAATATATTTTTTTTAAAATTGCATCTTTCTTTATTTTCTTTTAAGATTTTACTTATTCATTTGACAGAGAGAGATCACAAGTAGGCAGAGAGGCAGAGAGAGGTGGGGAGGGAAGCAGGCTCCCCGCTGAGCAGAGAGCCTGATGTGGAGCTCAATCCTAGGACCCTGAGATCATGACCTGAGCCAAAGGCAAAGGCTTAACCCACTGAGCCACCCAGGCACCCCCCCAAAAATTGCATCTTTCTTTAATTACATTCTAGTCATGAAGATATACTGTAGTCACTCTGTTTGAACTTGAGTAATACCATCTTTTTCTGATTTGAAAGCTATCCTGTCCCCTAACGTATAAGTACAAATGTCTCTTAGACAAGATAGATAATTCTATCCACTGTGTATCTGTATCTGTACAGATACAGGGTTTCTGTATCTCTTAAGTTCTAGGAACACATTACTCTTGCTTCCTATGCACAGATTCTGACGTCAACCATGATAGTCAAATAAATGAATTCTTACAATAGGCTCTTTTGTTGTTCATTGTGTTGACCCAAAGACTTTACTAGCTTTTGCAGTTTCTTTAGTCTCAGAACACATTTCACAAACTCTGTACTTTGTTGGGGGAAACCAGGTAAAGTTGAACATGTCCCCAAAGCAACAGTGATGAGGGAGAAATCGGAAAGTGGAATAATTTGCCATGCTTCTGATGAGTTTTCTATTCCTTGTGCTTTTACCCCGACATGACCCTAAATTATGCTCCTAGATTAACCCATAAGAGTATACTACTATTAGACATGAATATGCATAATCATTAATTATGGGACCACCAAGATCCTAAAATCATTGGTTTGATAAAGTTATTGGTGTTACATTAACCTATTGCCAATGAGGGAGAACAAGGCAAGAGTCACAGTCTATTCCACTTCTTCTGAAAAAAAAGCAGCATAAACACCAAGGAGTTTCCAGGTATCACCGTAGACACTTTGCAGAGTCAGACAGACAGTATAAGACAAATCAGTAGGGAAGGCTTGTGCTTTGAATTGATGAAGTCAATCTAAAAAGTGTTACAGATTTTTTCCAAGAACAATACATATATCCATACACAAGAAAGAAAAAGGGAGTGAGGAAAGAGCTTTGATTTGCTTTTATAGCAATAGGACTGTTTTGAGTGGCTCTATCCACACACTTTCCCCTGGGTTCCAGAAGATAAGGGTATGTTCTATGGCTATAACATGAGTCTTTCTTTATGTAAAATTTAATGACACCCTGGCCTCATTATTTCCAAGCACTTCCAATTCTTACATCTGGAAAATTAAAATTAAAAGTGTCTTTAATGAATGATATGAGGGTGTCCTCAGATCTCAGACAGAAATGGTACAAAGTAATGTCAATACCATTTGTTAGGTGTACTTACTGTATTCTTAAATTCCTTTATTGAGGAGGAGTATAGCTTTGGCCACCCTAAGTACATTAGAAAATTAGACCCTCAAGGTGGTTGCATTTAATTCTTGGGAGAGGTACTTTATAAATTTTGAGAAATATTAGCCAAAACCTTAATTAATAGTGTGATGCCTTCATTAGAAAGGAAAAGGAATTTGATTCCAGGTCACAAAGCAAGTTAGTAGCAGAGCTAAGACATGGACCTAGACTTTCTGACTCCTTTCACCCTATTATTACATTTGGAGGCCTCCTTACTGTAAGACCTGGTAAAATATTACCTCATATTCATATAGCTCTTAGTGCCACACCACGTTCAGCATGTACAATCTCTCCTTTTGGCCCCTCAACGACCCTGTGTGCTAGAGACAATAAATGCAAGTGTTCTCTCTTTGAGGATAAGGTTGCAACTCAAGAAGACACATAGTAGTCTATAATAGAGTCAAAACTAGCACCCAGTTCTCCCAGTTCCCTCTCCGGGGCTCTTTCTACCATGCCATCCTGCTCGTCTGGTCCCTTCTATCAGTGAACTTTGGTTTGAGACACCAGAATTAAAACAACAGCTCATTTTTAAAAATTACCTATTTTGTAGGTACAAAATTAAATATTTAAATCTCTCTGCCCCCTTTCCTCCGAGGTACTTAAATGTTAAACTGAGTTCTCTAGTTTTGCACTGTTCGGGAACGACTTTTCTAGGGAACTACCCTAATTAAGTTAAAACAAAAATTTAAATACATGAAATAGAAGGGAAGATGCGTCTGCAGTCCTCCCTTATTTCTGGCCCACATCAGTCTCCATTGCCATGGTTGGGTTTCTCAAACCAGGGCACATGGCCAAAGACTATTTGAAACGTCTGGTATTCCCCCTAACACCTAACAGGCTAGTAGTAGGTGGAAAGTGCAGGACCCCGGGGGAGAGATGACCTGAATTCTAGACTTAGGCTTCTCCAGTCTCAAACCCGGTGTTGCCTTAAGAAGCCACCTAAACTTTAGGTGGTTCCGTTCACTGCAAAATGAGGGGACTGAGTCAGTGCATACCGACAAACGTAACCGTGTAACTGTACTTACGCTTTACCCACGTCATCCAACAATGTACATTTAATGTACTATTGAGTTTCCTTCGTCAGAAGTCGCGTGCTCCTCCCCTCCCCGAAGCACGGGTGGGCCTCCCGCGGCGGACGGAGGCTGAGCTTGGTAGCCAAAGCCAGTCGGCCGACTGACAAACTAAAAAAAAGGCAAACACCTGCGGCTGGACCCCGGGCCACTCGCTGTGCCCTAACGGTTCCTAATTCGGGGCGGCGGGGCGCGCTGGCCTGCGCTCCCCCGGCCCCGCCACCTGTTCCCAGCAGCCAATGGGGCGCGCGCGGAGGGCGGCGGGGCGGGGCGAGCCTACAAAAGCCGGGGGCCGCGCGCCGCGACATCGCCTGCTGGCGCGCCCTCGGGAGGCTCGGACGGACGCGGCCGAGCACCTGGAACATTCCGCTCGCCGACAAGCCGGGCGCGGGGTGATGCTGCGGGTGCGGTGTCTGCGCGGCGGGAGCCGCGGCGCCGAGGCGGTGCACTACATCGGCTCTTGGGTGCGTGCGCCTCCCGCCTCGGCTGGCGGCCGCGCGCGCTCCCCCTCGCCTTCCCTCGCTTTCCCCAGACAGCATTGCATGACAGTGTCCCTCGGGCCCCCCTTGGAAGCTCAGCTTCAGGAGTCTTTGCTGGCTGCTGGGAGCTCGGCGGGTTCCGGGGAAAGCGGGACAGGCATTGGGGCCACACCCCGTGGGCCGCCGTGGCAGTCACTGCAGGGGGCGCCGCCCTCCTCGCCGGACCCTGATTTGCTCCAAGAGGCTTCCGGCCCGGGGTGAGGGTGTGGGACCGACGAGTGACACTTCTTAATACAAGGATGGAATTATTGGGCTTCAGTACAGGGTGTGGGCATAGAGTTGGGGAGCCTTCGGGCAAATTCGTGTGGTGTGGATGGACGGGAGAGGAGGCAAACTGGGAATCTGGGATGGAGAGGGAGCAAGCAGGCCCACTCCAAGAATAACATGCAGTCCCGAGACCAGAGAGGAGTTGGAGCTAGTTCAGGCTGTACCCAGACTTTCTTCCGGGTCCCCACCCTCCACTTGCCGGTTTCTAAGCGTGCGTCTGCAGACCTCCTAGCTCCTAGGACAGGAATAGCCGGGCAGTTTGGCTCTCTCCTGGCAGCTGCTTCTAGAACAGCTGTCACTCTCCCTCCTGCTTTGGTCCCCACCCTGGCTCCCCTCCTGCCTCCTTCCTAAGGCATTTAACAGAGTAGGAGCGACATTGGGCACAGGGGAGCGATGTGGGTGGTGTTTGAGATTTGCGCGGTGGGTGAGGGACTCTCCCTATTGTAGATTTTATAGGCCCTGGATTTTCAAAAGGCTTTTTGGAAGTCTTTAGTTCTCTTTTCTGGTTTATAAATTTGTGCTTGGGTTAATTCTATCATGGCTGGGATACTATGGACCATCTGTGAAATGGAGCAGATGGCACTTGGTTACTCTCAGAATTGAAGTGCCAAAGAGTGGGAAGTGTGTGTTAGCAATGCAGAATTTTTAGTTTGAAGCTGATTATTCTGAAAGATAAGGCTCTTTACATATGCTTCTACATTTTCATTTGGGGGGGGGAAGTATTGGTGACTTTTAACACTGAAGGGGGAAGGAGGCTTCTTCCTCCAGCTGGACTTGGCAGGGAGATATGGAGCAGCTTTCTGTGGTTTTCTAGGAACGGGGTGATCCATCATCTATGGAAGGGTTGCTTAAAGCTTGATTAAAACTTGAATGCAGAAAACCATTCTGAGATATTAGGATAGAATCTTCTGAGGGGCTTTAAAGAGTTATGTCAATTCACATATAGAGAAAAAGATAATTTATAAAAAACAAGAAGGGAAAACTATAGCCCTACTACCCACCTGTATAGTAACTAACATCTTGATTTACATTCTTCTAAAGGATTTTAAATGTCTGTATTATGCTGGGTTTCATTCTATCTCCTCCTGCCTGCAAATACTGTATAGGAATATGCAATAATCTCTTCTTTGTTCTTGGAAGCTTGGAAGAACCTTAACAGGGTGGGTGCAGAGAACTTTCCAGAGCACCCAGGCAGCTACTGCTTCCTCCCGGAATTCCTGTGCAGCTGATGATAAGGCCACTGATCCTCTGCCCAAGGACTGCCCCGTCTCTTCTTACAACGAATGGGACCCGTTAGAGGAAGTGATAGTGGGCAGAGCAGAAAATGCCTGTGTTCCACCATTCACTGTGGAGGTGAAGGTAAAGCAAGGGTATTCACATGTCTGAAGGGGGTTCACTCCTTACCTTCTGCAGGCTGGCCTCTGCCCCCATTCTCCTCTATAGCTGCTTGCACTGTAGCTTACTCCAGACCTCTGAACTCCAGTGGTGATTTTAATTATCTTACATGAAATACCTGTGGTGTTTTATTTTTCTTAAAGATTTTATTTATTTATTTGACTCAGAGAGCATGTGCACAAGCAGGGGAAGCTGCAGAGAGAGAGAGAGAGGGAGGGAGGGAGAAGCAGGCTCCCCACTGAGCAGGGAGCCCAAGGTGGGGATCCATCCCAGGACCCTGGGATCATGACCTGAGCCGAAGGTAGATGCTTAACCAACTGAGCCATCCAGGCAACCCTGGTGTTTTATACTATTTACACAAATAACTCCTTCCTTCAGATTCTGACAGATCTCATCTGGAAATGTAGTTCTTTCCCTATTCCTCACGTCTTCCTTCACTGTCTGTAATGTTGGGGTTGAGCAGAATTTCACTTTGGCCCTCTTCTCACAGCTTCTCCTCCCACTTCCAGTCTGGTCCAGATCTTTCTCCAGATCAACGTGTTAAAACTCCTTGGCACATCTTGAGTTCAGCTGCCAGCCTCACTGCTATACTGGACCCTTCTTCATTTCTTCCTTTCCCATTTTGGCATTTCTGTTTACTAGAACTGAAACAACAAGGAGCCATCTTTGATTTCTCCTTCAGTCACATCCTCTACATTCATTGTCCAAGATTTAACAAGTCCTTTGTCAAAAGCAACCTTACCTCCATCCCTCTGCTGCTGCCTTAGGTCAGGATCACATCTACTGCCTGGACCATCGCAGCTAACCCCTCACTGGTCTCCCTCATTTGTTCTTCTCTCCAAACCACCTTCCAGCTTCTGTGAGAGTGCTTTTTTAATTTTTTTTTAAAGATTTTATTTATTTGACAGAGACAGAGGGGGAACACAAGAAGGGGGAGCAGTAGAGGGAGAAGGAGACGCAGGCTTCCTGCAGAGCAGGACCCTGGGATCATGACCTGAGCCAAAGGTGAATACTTAAGGACTGAGCCACCCAGGCACCCTGAGAGTGCTTTTTTATACCAAAATTGGATCACATTGCTCATCCTGCTCCTATCATTCCTCTATTTCCCAATCTTCTTTTCTTTTCTTTCTTTTTTTTTTTAAAGATTTGATTTATTCATTTGACAGAGAGAGAGATCACAGGTAGGCAGAGAGGCAGGCAGAGAGAGAGGGGTAAGCAGGCTCCCCGCCAAGCAGAGAGCCTGATGCAGGGTTCGATTCCAGGACCCTGGGATCAGGGCTGGAGCCAAAGGCAGAGGCTTAGCACACTGAGCCACCCAGGCGCCCCTTCCCAATCTTCTACATGTCCTCTTCCCCTACCACTACCTCAGATACAGTTCTCATGGTATTCAAGATCATTCACAATCTGGCTCTTATCTGCCTTTCCAGGACTCCCCATTTCAATCATTGGCTCATTTTAGAGGTGTGTTAATATGGCAGGTTAGCAGATGTCCATTCTTATTTGGGTTCCTCTCAACTCTAATATTTCACATTAGTTTTCAGCAGACTTTATATGATAATCCTATAAGCAGCCAAACTAGACTTCTCACTGTTCCCCAAACAACCATCATGCCTGTGCTCCCACTCAGAACTCTTCCACCTATGTTCTTGTGCTGCTCCTGTATGGAGTTTAAACCTACCCCTCTTAACTACCACAGAGATCTGATGGTCCCTTCCCCAAAGCCTTCCAGGGTTTCGCTGGCAACAAGTAATATCTCCTAAAAACTCCTAGTATTCTTTATCTGCAATATTCCTAAGGCTGGGCCTCTGTGGTTTGGTTTTCAGGTTTCATCTTGGATAAGGGAGTGCCATCCACATTGCGACACAGCCTGAGCTTCCAATAATAATGGGTTCGAAATATATCTTCAATGTACTTAAATTCTTCCTGATTATTTACAATGTTATTTATAACATGGATTAAGGAAATAAGTTCCATTACATCATTGCCCTCATGAGCAGAAATGCTGCCTACCTTGTACCGGGGCTCCGGAGGTATCAGCACAAAAGACCTTGCTTTCTGTTCAGAGAGAGAGATCTTTGTCTAGAAACAAAGACTAAAGCTAAGTATCTTATGCCAGCCACTTAACAGTTGAATTGAATGCCAGAAGAGTAAAGGAAAAAGCAATGACCAAATGCTGGAGAGTTAGGAAGTCTTCTTGAAGAAAATGACTCTTTTAATTAGACCTTGAAGACAGTGTAATAGAAAAAGTCGTAAGTTCTAATTGTTCTGAAACTACCTCTGGTTCTGATATGTGATGTTTGCTGAACAGATTAATTTATGTATAATCCATGTGTTTTAAAAAGGCATTATCTTTTTTTAAGTCTTTTCTTAAAAAGAAGTCCCATCCCTTAACCATTTTAATTGGGTGGAATTAAATTTAAAATTCAAGCAATAGCTTATCCTTTTACTTGTCTGTAAAACTATTGACTTTTGTGCTATGTAATCCTACAGAAACGGATATGATACACATGATTTTGAGTTCTCTGTCATTTGTGGAAAGTGTACCAGGCTGAAGTCAGGAGACCAGGACTGAATTACATATTTGATCAAGAAGCTTGATACTAGTCTTGGTTAATCAGCTCTTTGACCTTGTGCAAGATTCCACAGATTTCTGGGCCACAATAAAGTGAAGATGTTAAGAGGTTTGCTATCTACCTAACAAGATTAAATATGAAGGTAAAAGGTTGCATGCTAAGTGTTTCAAGGGACAAAACCATACTTCATTACTGTTGTATGGATCTAGGTTTACATTACAGAAGTACACTGTAAGTGCAATGATTGTAGATATTGCTAGTATTAGCAGTATTGATTTCATTCATTTGGTTATTTCTGCTTTATGCCACATGCTAACCTAGGTAACTAGAAAAAATTAAAGACATGCATAGCCCCCAAAAGGCAAGGCCTTACTAATGGAGAAAAATGATACAGATGTATCAATCATCTTGGGAACAATGAAAGATAAAATAATGTATTAAACTGCTTTGAGCAATTACGCATAAGATTGGTTGGAAGATATAAAGGCTAGAGAAATTTTATGGGAGTAAGGACTGTAGTTTTCAGGAAGCACAGTTTTTAAAAGCTATGTAGCTTTTTATTCTGTAAAACATAATGAATACTTTCTACCAAATATGTGCTTTTTGTTTTGCTTTTATCTTTAAAACAAAGCTTGTAAGAAAGGACCTTTTATAAGTAAGAAAGGACCTTTTATAAGATACAAAGTCAGTCAAGGTTAATGTACTATAAGTTTGAGGCTGGATCGATCTATCTATCTATGAAATATCTCTTGATATTTCATAGTTTCCAGAGACTATTTAAAATTCGTTTGGCAACCGACCCCCTCATCCCCTGGCCCTCACACGAACCCAAAGGGTTTTAAGCTCTGAAAGACTATAAAGTTTCCAGGAGTGCAGCCATATCTCTGCAACAGGTTATTAAAAACATCATATGCTAAGCATTTAATGTAGTGTTTTTTATCTTGCAGACACTTGGTAAATAATTGCTAACTCATTTAGCAAGGTCACAAAGAAAGTGTAAATAATTTCCAACTATGTCTTGGAAAATATAATGTGCCTTGATCGTTTGGACTCTGTTCAACCTTAGTCAGACAGAGTATGAGTTACACAAGGAAACTCACACTGTTCAAGTAGATTTTCTCCCCCCAGGAAAGCTTAGTTCCTATTTACCAAGGCCAGTTTCATTCTGCATAGTTACACAGAATACTTTGGAATGTGTCCGGCAAGACAGCATGGCTGTGCATCTGCTGGAACGAGTTTTAAAGTTTCAAAGGCTTCTTGTCCTTTAGTGGACTGTAAGCGATGTGCCTGGCATGAGAAGGAGAAAGTGATGAATGGAGGAGTAGTACCGAGATGTGTCTGAGAGGACTATAAAGACTCATTGTTATCCTCTCCTTCTGGGGGCTGCTGCCAGACTTCCTAGGAGTGGAAAACAGTGGAATGCTTTTGTTTTTAAAAAGAGTAGATTGATCTTAAAAACTACGTGAATTAATACCGATCATTTGATACTGATGATATTTGTCACAGGCCAGAAACTGAGCCTATTGTTTTCCTATAAATCTTCAAAAGAAAAGCAACTAACCAATAATGTGGACAGGGATCAGCAAACTTTTTTCTGCCAGATAATAAACATTTCAGGCTTTGCAAACCATACGTTTCTGTCATGACCACTCACCTCTCAACTCTGCCACTATAGTGCAAACGAAACAAAACAAAACAAAACAGCTACAGACAATATGTAAATGAATGAGTGTGTCTGTGTTCCCATAAAACTTGTATTTACTTAAAAAAAAAAAAATGGCCATGGACTTTTAGTTTGCCAACCCATTTTTAGAGCCTCACCGGCATCCTCCATTTTTGTTAAAGACATGTTTTTCAGATTCTTATTCCTTCTCCAGCAGGCTCAGCTCTAGCCTTACTGGTGTGAACCTAGGTACTGAACTAACAAGAGGCAGATCTGCCTCTATATGTTTGATATTTATCAGACTGAGGTGGAAATGGAAGTAGAGACAGAAAATCTGGAAAGGACATCATCTTTGACATTACTGGGCTAGACATCTAGACACTGTATCTCATCACCCAGTTCCCTTAACCACTATCTGAAATTGTCTGATTTGTGTGGAAACCTTACCTGACCTGATCAGGACTGGTAGGTAGTCAGTTAATCGATGATATAAGGAAGTATTTTTCTTAAATACCTGCTTTAAATATTTTTTTAAACTTAAAGTATATGGATGCATATCACTTTGCCAGTCTTCTGATGAAAGTCCAAGTTTTCTCCTAGCGTTCGGATCTTCTGATTGGAATTCTGCCTCATCTACCTTGATAAATTACATCCATAAACATCCTCTACATTTCCCAATGTATTTCTTTAAATTGAGAACTTAGGAACATGCTAAACAATCTGAATGAAGAATCCTTCTACATTTTTATATTTTTGAAAACCATTATTTTACAGTTGTTAGGCTTGCCCTATTTCAATAGTCATTTTTAGCAAATCGAGCCTTTATAAAAGCATTTAACTGGTTTTCATTCAGTTGTCTTTTTAAAATGCGTATCACCCTTGGACACTTTCTAAATGTTACGCTTTTTTTCAGCTGCCAAGTGTGTGAATTCATTTATGGGATCACTTCCTTCTGTGACAAAAGGACTTGAAGTGGTATGAGAACTTGGAAAGACTGGGGAGGGGAGGCATGTCTGCAGGGAAGGCTCGGAAGTAGCAAAGGCAGACTTGCGCTGCTGTACAATTTTGCCAAGTGCTAATTCTGTTGAATGAGAAAATCAGTAATGGGTTTTTAAGAGCAGCAAAGAACGTTTGACAATATGTCCCTAATTTTAAGGGGGCCGTGTCCTATTGTCCTACAGAGTGTGTTGCAGTGCTGTTTTCTAGATAGAATTCTGGGATGCATGGGTAGCACATGGTTTTATCTTAGTACGGATGTGCTCTTATCTTAGGCTCTTTTGTTTGTTTTCTTACTTGATTTCGTTTAGTGTAACCATCCCTCAGAATAATATGCTGCTCAAAATATAACTTTAATAACTAATGAGGAATTGTACTGGTCACGTAAGCTTGCTTAAGGATGACCTTGAGAAAAACATGTACTAGCAGCAGGGGTGGAGGGGATGATACATGCCCTTGAAGCCAAGCAGCTGGGGATGCCCGGCCAGCTCAGGGCGGGACACCCCTGCTTCCCTTTTTCCCTGTCTCCTGTACCTCAGAGAAAGCCTGCTGTTAAGGTAATCCCTTTAAGTGTGCTAGCACAACTACAAATCCAAGCTGCTGGACCAGACACGCCTTACTCTTCTTCTTGTTTACCTCGTTTACCTCTAAAACTTGTGACCAACATCTGACTCACATTCCTTCTTGTTTACGTACTAGACCTATGGCTATTGTATAACCTTCTTTTCTTCTCCTTTGTTGCTACCTTGTATCTAATAAATACGGGACTGAGGAGTTGTTCGGGTGACAGTCCTTCCAGTTGTTGTCCCCTGCTCGCTGTCTTACAGCTGACTTGTTTGGGCCTCATTCCTCTCCCGTGCGCTGTTAGGAAAGCGGAAGTTAAGACTGTCTAACGGAGTCCCTATGTCCTGTTTTGTCTATGAAGCTTTTACTATGAAGGACCAATAAAAACTGGAGAAGACTCTAAGCCCACCTGAGGGCAGACATGCTGTGAATGGCAGGGCAGAAGATGGCGGGCAAAGAGTGCAAAAAGTCTCAAAACATCAAGGAAATTTAGAATTCTTTATTCAGCAAATATTGAGTGTCTTCTCAGAGAGGCAGTGTGCTCAGTGCTGGGGATCAACACTAGATAAGACATAGTCTTAATCTCATTTCCATTAAATTATACAAACCAGGGGCACCTGGATAGGTCCCTCAGTTAAGTGTCTGCCTTTGGCTCAGGTCATGATCTCAGGGTCCCAGGATCAAGCCCCAAGTTGGCTCCCTGCTCCGCAGGAAGTTGCTTCTCCCTCTCCTCCTTGCTCATGGTCTCTCTTTCTCTCTCTCAAATAAATACAATTTTTTTTTTTTTTTAAAGAAAAAAATAGGTTACAGAAATCCTTGTTCACTGCCTAGGACTTTATCATGAGTTGTATTTTTCCCTGATTAAGTATTTCACTTACTTTCTCCTGTTTGTAGGCCAACACATATGAAAAGTACTGGCCATTTTACCAGAAGCATGGAGGCCATTATTTTCCCAAAGATCATTTGAAAAAGGCTGTTGCTGAAATTGAAGAGATGTGCAATATTTTAAAAATGGAAGGAGTGACAGTGAGGAGACCTGACCCCATTGACTGGTCACTAAAGTATAAAACTCCTGATTTTGAGTCTACGGGTAAGTGATGTTGGATACCTAAACTGCTAGTGTCTTAATTTTTAATTTCTTTCTTAAAAGCTCAGATAATCTCTCAGAGATTCTTTTAATAATCCTTTGAAACTTTAGAGATTACTTAGGAACAGATTGGTTCTTTTCAATATGATTAAGATGTCCATATTCTAAACTCCATTGTAAATCAGAATCTTCTTGAAAGAAGCAGTTTTTCTAAACCTTATGATCATTTCCTTTCATAGAAGAGTGGATTCCATGTCATTTACAGAAGTTAAGAGGGGAACAGAAACATTCCCATTTTAGTTTTAATTGACATTGCTACAAGATTGTTCTTGTGCCTGAGTTCAGTGTTCTAATTTACAGTTCTAGAAATGATCCTTGGCCCAATTTTTATCTTGTGGTACTGATACTCCCTGAAGAACTCTGTTTCTATGTAGCAAGAAAGGAGCTTACAAAATGTGAAAACTTTTTCGTTCTAGATATCTTTGAACAAGGACCTTATTACTTCATTTCTTTTCTTCCTTCCTTCGTTCCTTCCTTTCTTCCTTCTTCTCTTCCTTTTCCTTTCCTTCCTCATTCCCTTTCATTTCCCTCCCTTCCTTCCTTCCTACCTTCCTTTCCTAGCTTTGCCATCACCACACATGCTAACAATCTAGTATATATCACTAGTATATATCACAACCTAGTCTATATCATCTAGTATATATCACTCCATCTTTTTCCATTTGCATATAAATCTATGCATACACATTCCTATAGATTTTCTGTAATTTTTTTTTTTTTTTTTTTTTTTACCAAGATGTGTGATCCTATTATATAGATTCTTCTGTCTTGGAAATGAGCATTACTGAGGTTGTTGTGGAATTTTTTGGTTTGATAGGTTTATATGGCGCGATGCCTCGAGACATCCTGATAGTTGTGGGCAATGAGATTATCGAGGCTCCCATGGCGTGGCGTGCCCGCTTCTTTGAGTACCGTGCATATCGGTCAATTATTAAAGACTACTTCCACCGTGGCGCCAAGTGGACAACTGCTCCCAAGCCAACAATGGGTGATAAGCTTTATGACCAGGTAAGACCCTAATTATAGGTGAGCTTATTAGTAACTTCTCTCAATAATCCAGAGAATGAGATAGAGATTCTCTGAAACCTTGTATTTGGTATGCATTTGAGAAACTGAGAACATCACCTGCATTTAAAAAAAAAATTGTTTGGGGCGCCTGGGTGGCTCAGTGGGTTGGGCTGCTGCCTTCGGCTCAGGTCATGGTCTCGGTGTCCTGGGATCGAGCCCCGCATCGGGCTCTCTGTTCTGCAGGGAGCCTGCTTCCCCCTCTCTCTCTGCTGCTCTGCCTGCTTGTGATCTCTCTCTCTGTGTCAAATAAATAAATATTTTTTAAAAATTGTTTTATGATAAAAATAAGGTAAATAATATTGTGATAACAGTAATAGTAGTAATAGCTAACACTTATCTGGTGTGTATTGTGTGCTAGGTCTTGAACTAAATGCTTTTATACATTGTCAGTCCTGTTTATTCTTCACAAAACCCTCTGGAGGGAGAAGCATCAATCCTTCCCTTACGGGGAGGAAAACTTGCCTAAAGGGACATAGCTATTCATTGGTAGAAACAGAAAAGTCACTCAACTGAACTCCATTCGGGATCTACAGGCCATATTCACAGTAAAAGGAAGTATATATCCCTTGTTAGGTCACTTATTACTTGATCATTTATAGAAAGAATCAAAAGATCAAAATTACTTCTAGGTGTTTAAAGACAGAAATGAGTAATGAATTCATTCCACCACACCAAATCCATTTTGGCAGGGGATGCATGCATCTTGTTTGATGGTATGAGTTAGGCTCAGGACCAAATTCCTTTTCTAAAATAACAGAATGACTTCATCCTGTTGACTGTCACTATTGTAGATAGCTACATAAATCAATATGAGTCATGAATATTTTCAAAATCATTACCATTGCTGTACTGTTTTCTTGTAAGTATCAAGAAATTGCTGTCATGCCTAGTTTTGGGCTTTTGTTTTTTGTTGTCAGTTTATTTTGATTTAGTTAGCATGGACCTACCTCTTCCCCGTGCATGTTTTAGTCTAAAACAGGGTAGTACTATTTTGGGAAATGATGATGTTGAATTAATTTTCTTAGTAATGGATGTCCCATAAATAATTTCCTTTGTATGTATTCATTCTCGTTCCAATTAGAATTACCCTATCCATTCAGTAGAAGACAGACACAAATTGGCTGCTCAGGGAAAATTTGTGACAACTGAGTTCGAGCCATGCTTTGATGCTGCTGACTTCATTAGAGCTGGACGAGATATTTTTGCACAGAGAAGCCAGGTCAATAAAAGCTGCCTCTTAAATTCCACACTTTATTACTACATTTTTAATTCATTATTGTATACTTTACTTATACATTATTGTATTTTTTGATGAAAATATTTTCATCCTATTTTTAGTTGTCTAAACATAGAACCAAATCTTTATAGAATTATGTCCTCCTTTCATTTTCAGGTTACAAACTATCTGGGCATTGAATGGATGCGTAGGCATCTTGCTCCAGACTACAGAGTGCATATCATCTCCTTTAAAGACCCCAATCCAATGCATATTGATGCCACCTTCAATATCATTGGACCTGGTCTTGTGCTGTCCAACCCTGACCGACCGTGTGATCAGGTAAGGGAGCCCTTAAGACTCTGGAGAAGCATTAGAGTCTACCAACTGAAGTAATTACCATTTTTATTTTAAGCACTTCCATGGTTCCTAATGGTCCTAAATGACAAATGCAGCGGTGCTCAACATTATGAGAATCAAACATTGGATTGCTTGTGGTGGATTTACTATAAGGTGACCAGATCTCCCAGATGTATGTTGTAGCCACGATAATTAGTGTAGTGTCATCAGACTTTGACTTTCCTTAAGGCTTGCCTTAAGGCAAAGCCTCCAGTTTGTGTGTCTCTGGTGTTTTTATTGAGGAGAGTGTATTATCCCACAGCTTGCAGCCAAGATCCCACAGCAGCTGAACTGCAAATAGGATGATCCCTGCATGGCGGGACAGTGACCCTGGGTAGTGGGTGTCTTCCTCCCTCTCAAGTGGGTCAGTACCCCTTTGCCCAGCCCCAACCCACAGGAAGGAGCAGCTGGTCTGCTAGCATCTGCAGCCTCCTGCCTCTGCTGCCTCCCTCCTACTTCCAGTTGGGTGGTGAGTGATTCTGTGTTATTTGTTAGGCTGCAGTATACCTCTTAAAAATGACTACTTTAGGGGTGCCTGGGTGGCTCAGTGGGTTAAGTCTCTGCCTTCGGCTCAGGTCATGATCTCAGGGTACTGGGATAGAGCCCCGCATCGGGCTCTCTGCTCAGCAGGGAGCCTGCTTCCTCCTCTCTCTGCCTGCCTCTCTGCCTACTTGTGATCTCTCTGTCAAATAAATAAAATCTTAAAAAAAAAGACTACTTTACCATGTCACTGTTTATTTCCAGCCCATATATTTATACCCAATGACCAAGATTACTTATCCATTTTCACTTTAATATAATTTATTGATATATTAAGTGAGTATGTGAACATAGGAATGGCTGGGTTATAATGGTCAGTAAGGACATTTACGGTTCTTTGGGAGTACATCCTTAACACCTGTCTTTATGCTATGGTAGAGACGCAAACTGATGGACTATGAAGTGGATGGACTATGGGTTTAACACAGTCATTACATTTTTGTTTCCTTATAGCTAAATAGATAGGAAATATTTTCATTTTCTTTAATGTGAATTTGTCAAGGAAAGTATCTTCCATGTTTTAAGATCTCTGAAACCTAAATAAAGCATGAGAATATTTTTAAAAGCATTAACATTTCTGTTACTTTTTTTTTTTTAACTTTAACTGGTAATATGGTAATTTTATTTTACATTTCTAATTAGGATTCAGACAAAATCACTTCAAATGTTTGGAAATTTAATTTTATTTTGGCAGCTGAGAAGTCAGTGTCTCAAAAAAATTATTATCTTTATTATCTTTATTAATTATTATCTTTATTAATAAAATTATTATCTTTATTAATAAAAATTATTAATCATAAGAGCTATCAGAGACTACAAATGATAATAATAGCATATATAGATTTAAACCTCCTTGGGGTTGTTTGTTTGTTTGTTTCTGTCTTGCAGATTGATCTTTTTAAGAAAGCAGGATGGACCATAGTTACTCCTCCAATACCAGTCATCCCAGATGGTATGTTTACTGTTACATACTCCTAGGCTAAAATGAGTATTTCAGTGACTGAAGAGCTTTCATCTATAGACAGCAGCCCAAATTTTAGTACTTTAATAAAGAAAATATTTCCCCAGGAAGGAGTAAACTTGCACCTGGGCCTATAGGTACAAGAAAAGACTGGGACTTATGTTTGTAATCTCTCCTTCCATACACAATGCAAGTGAGAAGATGGGAAAAATCAGCATAAAGCAACATCACAAAGCAAGAAATGAGTTTTTAAAGAAAACAAGGTGAAATCCAAATGTGTAATAGGTATCGATTGAGTCTAGATTGAATCCTGACATTTATAGATAAATTTTCTTAAGATTAAATTGTCTTAAGATTAAAATAAAATTCCATAGGGAAAGCGAACTACTGAAAGAATGTAAGTGTCACTTTAATATTCTTCACTTTGGAACCCTTGCTTTAAACAAAGATGATAGTGGACATGATTTAACAGTTGTTACCATTTTTAGATCACCCACTCTGGATGTCATCCAAATGGCTTTCCATGAATGTCTTAATGCTAGACGAGAAGCGTGTCATGGTGGATGCCAATGAAGTTCCAATTCAAAAGATGTTTGAAAAACTGGGTATGTACAATAAATGAGACATGGCGTCATGCATGAAAGTATTAAATCAGAATAACTAAAGAAATTACCGCTAGGTCTGATGTATGATTTACGTAATTCAATTGCTATTCCTTTTAGAGGTACCATGTTATTATTTCATAGATACACAATATTTTTATTTCTAACAATCATAATCCCAAAGGGTTGGAGATGCATTCCAGGCTCCTCAAACATCCCTTAGCAATAAGTATATCAATCTTCTGTGACTTATCTAACCTTTTGGTGCCCATGTAGGAAGATTCATGTCTTATATTTCAGGTGTATTACCCAGAAGAAATGATTTTCCCCCTTGACACATCCCTCTTTAATGTGTTATCAGTTGAAAAAGACAGGCCTGTCCATTTTAGATTGAGCCCAAGCTAATGATTTGATCTCTATTGCTATGCCACTTTTTTCCTGATTTTCATGAAACAGTTTCTTTGTCCATTAATATTTTATTGTTTCTCAACTTTAAATATTATTAATAACCAGATATATGATTCATCATATTTTATGATTTACACACAAGGAACTTGTTAAAGCAAACTTTATCCAACAACTGGAACCTTTCCAATTCAGGATTAAAATAGCTCTGACCATCTGAATAAGAGAGATACATCTGTCTACCAGGAAACACACTTGTGTTTAAAAGTCCACTCTTTATCCCAAGCCCACTCCTTACCCCTTGCAAACTCTGTTCTTACTTCCCAAAGCCCTGCCAGTCTCACTTTCTTGGGAAAGTCTTTTCCGATGGCTCTTGTGCCTTCCCTCCCTGACTACCCCAGTGGAACTTTTAGTGACTCTAGAGCTATCTTTCCCCTCAAAATAATGTGTTCTTTGGGGAAGAGGATAGATTTTCTTTTTAAAATACTGTTATGCTGTATTGAACACTACAATAAAAACTTCTGATGTACTATATGCTGGCTAACTGCACACAAAAAAAATGAAAAAAAAATCCCATTGTGCTGAACACAATAGATTTCTTTCTAAATAAAGTTGGTTAACTGGGCCATGCACATCATCACAAGCACATCAGTGCAAATGGTGCCAGATTAAACTACTTGCCTGAATAGATTTGGTACCTGAATGAGCATCCAACCCAGCATATTAAAAATACAAGCTCGGTTTCATTGTTTTCTTAAGGTGGTGAAGTTGATCCTGTCCCACTCATCCAACCCACTGACTTGTGAATTGTCAGCAGAACAAAATAGACTTCACCGTGTCTGCTGTCTGGTGAAGACTTTATATTAGCAGTGGAATAGTTTAGATGAAATATAATTAGTGACAAAACAGTTGAAAGACTGTTTGGGGTACAGGTAGACTTGAGGATTAGAGACACGGGGTTGCTACCTATCTTTGGGATTACTTTCTACAGGAGAATCTTCTTGGGCGTCCATCTAACTGACCACCTGTCTCTCTTTTGATGCAGGTATCAGTACCATCAAAGTTAGCATCCGTAATGCCAATTCCCTGGGAGGAGGCTTCCACTGCTGGACCTGCGATGTCCGGCGCCGAGGCACCCTGCAGTCCTACTTCGACTGACCGGGCCTGACGGTGCTGGTGGTGGCTTGGCCTCCAAGAAATCTAGGAAGCTTAGGGATAAGGTTCATTCTCCCACTTGAAAAAGTGCATGAACTGTAGTGCTTTAAACAATCGTATCCTTAACAGGGGTCTTAAGCCTGGTTTATTTTTATTACTTTTCTTTGATGTAAGGAAATAACTTGTGCTAGGTCTTACTTTCTCCTCCTAAATTCATTTACTATTTGGCTTCAAGTGTAAACATTTGGTGAATGTGTACCAACAAAAATTAGTTGTTTGAGTAACTTGGCCACTAATATTTAACCATCTACCTCTGTTTTTAATTTTCTTTCCAAAAGGCAGCTTGAAATGTTGGTCCTAATTTTCATTATTTTTTTTCCTTTTTTCTAAGACTTGTGAATGTTTGTATCATTTCTTTTTTCTAAATGAGAGAAAGACTTAAAATGTACACAGATCTTAAGCAGAACCAAGTAATTGTCTCTTTTTCTAATGAGGAATTTTGGTAATTTTTAATTTTTTGTCTTTAAAAAATAACCTAGACTATGCAAACATATTAACTGAATTTTCCATGAATGTTTTTAATATTCTTATTTCAACATTGCTACTTGCTACTAAAAACCTTTTCATACAACTTACCTCATTTCAAGTGATTTAATCTTTCTTCTCTGTCCAAATTTTAAAGAAATATTTAGTGCAATAGGTTGTTAGTTAACTATCAGTTCTGATCCTAAATTTTGATCTCTAGTGTCTAATGGATATATTGCATTTTTGATAATCTAAGCTTGGTTTACAGATATGCAAATTATTTCAAGCACAGACCTTAAAAGCATTAAAAAACTAATGGAGGTAAAACCTATATGCAATGTGAAATAATTTTAATGTTGGATTGTACATGTATTTTTATTCTAATAAACTTTTATGTTACAGAATGGATTTCATTAGAGTTTGGCATCAGCCCCATTATTTTAAGCATAGGTAAATTATAAGAATGTAGCTCTAGGGACAAAATTTTAATGCTCTGAAGTAATACATTCATCCTTAGTAAATAACCTAATATGTGTATTCACAAGTGCTTAGCAGAGTCAGATTTTATTAGTTTTTTTTTAAGATTTATTTTATTTTAGAGAAAGAGTGGGTGCGCACACACACATGGGAGAGGGGCAGAGGGAGAGGGACAGCAAGAATCCTCAAGCAGACCACACTGAGCACAGAGCCTGACTCAGGGCTCAATCCCACGACCCTGAGATCATGAGTTGAGCTGAAACCAAGACTCTGACACCTAATCGACTGAGCCACCCAGGTGCCCCCAAATTTTATTAATTAATTCATTCAAAAATATCTAAATGTTTTCTGAATACAAGGGACTAATCCTAGGCCCCAGAGAGGAGAGTATCTGTTCTCAAGACGCTAAATGTTTTGACTCATGCGAAATGTGGGGGGTCGGAGGGTGGGGGAAGACGAGCTCTGAAATGAGCCACAGGTTTACCCTATGCCTGTGCCCCTGCCAACACCTTTAGCTCCATTGTATTCTGGTGTCCTTTCTCACCCAACCCCCTGCCCCCACAGGAACACCTATCAGTTCTACACTGGGCCAAATCCTGTTCAAGAAGTCGAGAGAGTCATGTGGACTAGGGCATACTTAGGGTATATATATATATATATATATTCCCAGGTCTAAATCCTGCTCAGCAGTTCTACTACATACCTCCCCCCATTATCCCCAGTGCCTATTCCAAACCTTCACTATGTTCTCTTATCTGATCTTATTGTTTCATTTTTCACAGAGCAAGTAAAGGCAGTCCAGTGTCCGCTTCCTCAGCTTTTCTGCTCTATTTCCAAATTAGGATGGGCATTGTCCTCCACATTGGGAGAGCTTTTCTGACATCACCCATGACATGCTGGGTATTTCAGGTCTTAGCATAATCTTACATCCTTCAGTTCTTAGAGCTGTTTCATATACAGTCAGTAACAAGCCTATAGCTGTTTTCTAGAAGGAGTATACTGGAGAATAGCAATTGGTGCTTTTCTAGTTCAAAAGCCCTGGGATAATGATCTGAGCTGAAGGCAGAGGCTTTAACCCACTCAGCCACCCAGGTGCCCCAGAACACTTATAATTTAATCTTGTCTTTAGGATCAGATGGTCCTAATGGAATAATTTTTTTTTTTTTAAAGATTTTATTTATTTATTTGACAGAGATCACAAGTAGACAGAGAGGCAGGCAGAGAGAGGGAGGGAAGCAGGCTCCATGCTGAGCAGAGAGCCCAATGTGGGACTCGATCCCAGGACCCTGAGATCATGACCTGAGCCGAAGGCAGCGGCTTAAACCACTGAGCCACCCAGGCGCCCCCCTAATGGAATAATTTTAG
Organism: Enhydra lutris kenyoni; assembly: GCF_002288905.1. Taxonomy (NCBI): domain Eukaryota; kingdom Metazoa; phylum Chordata; class Mammalia; order Carnivora; family Mustelidae; genus Enhydra; species Enhydra lutris. Next base: position 13,547,116 of record NW_019154088.1, on the reverse strand, counting down.
CTATAGCTTTCTGCAGTTCTTAGAAGCCTTGTTGGTGTTCAGTCTCAGTCAAATGCCTTTTCCCAGGTAATTTTATTTTATTTATTTTTTAAAATTATTTATTTATTTATTTGACAGACAGGCAGAGAGGCAGGCAGAGAAGGAAACAGGCTCCCGGTTGAGCAGAAAGCCCGATGCGGGGCTCGATCCCAGGACCCTGGGATCATGACCTGAGCCGAAGGCAGAGGCTTTAACTCACTGAGCCACCCAGGCGCCCCCCCCCCCCGGTAATTTTAGATTTAAGTTAATAGTATCTATCCCTAAGTGAAGGATACGATTTTTCCAAAAGCCAAATAGGCCCACCAGGTGCTGAGCTTCTAGTTTAGTCCGGGAGGTGGGGAGCAACAGCAACGTGTTCCTTGTTGTCTGTGGTAGGCCACAGGTTGCTCCAGCCCGTGCAATACCCCCAGATTTTATAGTCTGCGTAGGACCCTGAATTTTATTAGAGTTAAATTGATCATCCCCAATCCTCATATGACTTTATGACCTTAGTTAAGTTTCTTTTAGTAAGTCTCTTTTAGCTTAATCCTCAGTTTCTAAGATAATCATAATACCCCAAAATAGTGTACTGAAATATTGTCCAGTTGTATTAGATCTCAGTCCCACCTGACCAGACTGACAGTATGTGGGGGAGTTCACTCTCCTTGAGGGGATCCCATACATGTGTGTTACAGATCATAACATATGAATGCAGATTGTCGTTGCCTCTCCTTGGAGACTGGAACGCAGATTGTTGTTTCCTCTCCTTGGAGATAGTAAGAACAACATATTTTCTGGTGTGCCTGGGTGGCTCAGTCAGTTAGGCATCTGCCTCCGGCTTAAGCCATGATCCAGGGGTCTTGGAATCAAGTCCCACATCAGGCTCCTTGCTCAGCCGGGAGCCTGCCTCTCCGTCTGCTTGTGCTCATGTGCACTCACTCTCTCTCTCTGACAAATAAATAAATTTAAAAACTTAAAAAAAAAATGTATTTTCTGTGGGGTTCTGTGGGGTGAATTGGCTCACTTCTCACTGTCTATCTCTGCAGACACTTGGGCTCTGCTTCCTGCACCCTGCTATCGGATCAGATATCATTCCTCCATCAGCTGTCTTCTCTCTCAGAAATGTGTGGACAGCTCCCATTTACTATTCTCTCTTTCCCCTTCTCTTCATCCTGGTGGGTTTTTATCTTGTTATGCTGCAACTATCATTTTAGGACAGTTTCAGAGGGAAAATGAAGATAAATGTTTGTGTTTAATCCACTCTAGTCCTGAATTGTGTAGAAGTCTTTAGACCCTTAATCCTAAATTGCATGATAAAGGAGGAGATTAAGGGAGTACCCCCAAAATCTTTATGAGATTTTATAGGAAGCTGGGTGGCTGGGGTAGGGGAATCCACAGCTTTGTCTCTTCAGACTCTAGGATGTAAAAATCCCAAGTCTGGGAGTACAGTGAGTTAAGTGAAGTACTCACCTTGGGCACTAAATTTGGGTGGCCCCCAAACTTACTAATCTACATAAATAATACTTCAATCCAGTATTATTAAAATTAATTAATAAAATAATGAAAAATCCATGATGAACAAAACATCAAATTTTTAAATACAGATAGGATTACTGATGTTTCTTTTGCCTCACCTCCCATGTGACTCAGTATGACACTGGGAGCACACTCGGAATTAGGGTGAAGTGGAAGTAAACTAGCCCTTGCACTGTCTTCAGCCCAGCTTCAAATCATCTATAGCCCAGAAAATCTTCTGATCATCTGCAGTCCAGAAAGCCCTTCAAATTTTCTGTAGCTCAGAAAATCTCGAGCCTCCTAATGGATTAAGATGGTACTTGATTGCCGGTACTCTGAGATGCATTGAAAAAAAGCAATGAAAATTCTTTTTTGAAGAAATATAATATCCATCCATCCATCCAATTATTTCTAAAAATAAAATTTCACAAAGTCCCACCTGAAAATAGATGCAGAAGGAGAAAAGACCCCTTCAGCAAATAACATTCAATAGAAACATATCCACAGGGACTCCTTATATCAGATTATCAGACATAGACTCTATAAAGTATCATCCCACACAGAAAGCCCATAGCCATTAGCAGTCATTTCCCATTTCCCTTCCAAGCCTCAGGCCATTACTAATCCACTTTCTGTCTCTAAAGATTTGTCTACTCTGGATATTTCACATAAATGGAAGCATACACGATGTGATCTTCGTAACAGGCTTCTTTCACTTAGCAAAATGTTTTCAAGATCATGCACTTTGTAGCACATATCAATACTTCATTCCTTTTTATGGCTAAGCAAAACTCCACTGTATGGATATTCCACATTTTATTTGTCCATTTCTACTTTTTGGCAATTATGAATAATGCTGCTATGAATATCTGTGTACAAGTTTTTGTGTGGATATATTCCTTTTCCTTGGGAATAGGGTTGGAATTGCCAGGTCATGTGGTAATTTCAAGTATGACTTACAGAAAAAAAAAAACACATTAAAAAACTAATAAGAATAGGGGCGCCTGGGTGGCTCAGTGGGTTAAGCCGCTGCCTTCGGCTCAGGTCATGATCTCAGGGTCCTGGGATCGAGCCCCGCATCGGGCTCTCTGCTCAGCGGGGAGCCTGCTTCCTCCTCTCTCTCTGCCTGCCTCTCTGCCTGCTTGTGATCTCTCTCTGTCAAATAAATAAATAAAATCTTAAAAAAAAAAAAACTAATAAGAATAAAAATAAGCCCACTGATATACCAAATCAGTGTATGATTTGTGCGATTCATTTGTACAACCATTTATAGGACTGCATTATGGTTTTAAAAAAACAACGAAGGTGTGCCCGGGTGGCTCAGTCAGTTAAGCATCTGCCTTCATGATCCTAGGGTTCTGGGATCCAGTCCTGCGTGGGGCTCACTGCTCAACAGGGAGCCTGCTTCTCCGTCTCCCTCTACTGCTCCCTGGGCTTGTCTCTCTCTCTGTGTCAAATAAATAAATAAAGTCTTTTTTAAAAAGGCAATGAAAATCATCTAAGGGGAAAAGTGGCTTCCATGTGAAGACAGACTTAGTAGCTTAGAACCCAGTTGAGAAGGAGAAAAGCTGAGGAAGTTACAAAATCAAAATTATTCAAGTTCTAAAACCTTGACAAATTAGTTAACTTCTGATTTACTTAACAATTTTCAAAACACTCAATAGGGGTACAATCTTGATTTTAAATAAGTTAGTTTAAGAACCTAATAATAGGAGCACCTGGGTGGCTCAGTGGGTTAAGCCTCTGCCTTCGGCTCAGGTCACGATCTTAGAGTCCTGGGACTGAGCCCTGCTTTGGGCTCTCTGCTTGGCAGGGAGCCTGCTTCCCCTCTCTCTCTGCCTGCCTCTCTGCCTGCTTTTGATCTCTGTCTGTCAAATAAAAAAAAAATTTAAATCTTAAAAAAAAAAAGAACCTAATAACAAGGTAACATGTGAAACACAAACTTTGTTGTTTTTTACCAAAAGAGTGGTGAACATACATGAATATTAATGCCTGTTATTAAGGGTCTACAGTATGCTAGGCATTATCCTGGGTACAAAACATGCTTCACCTCATTGGAGCCTTCCAACAAACTTCAGACAGGTATTATTTTCCTAATTAAAAAAGAAAATAAAGTTAAGCGCTCACACTCGAATCTCTATTTTATTATTATTATTTTTAAAGATTTTATTTATTTATTTGTCAGAGAGAGTGAGCACAGGCAGACAGAGTGGCAGGCAGAGGCAGAGGGAGAAGCAGGCTCCCTGCTGAGCAAGGAGCCCTACTCGGGACTCGATCCCAGAACGCTGGGATCATGACCTGAGTCGAAGACAGCCGCTTAACGACTGAGCCACCCAGGTGTCCCTCAAATCTCTATTTTAACAAAAAAACTCTCTTAAATCATCTCATTCCCCAGCTATCTCTCATTTCTTTCCCCTCTTTTATGAAAGAACTGCTTGAGAAGAGCAATTAGCTAGATGATGAACCAGTATTAGTGCAGGCCGTCCCTCAGCTCATTCCGGTGTTCTGACATGGACAGAAACCATGACAAGCAGCTTTCTCATTCAGCCAATGAGACAAGTAGAATGCTTTTTCCCCATAATGATAACTTAAAATGTTTAAAATATATTCTAAAATATAGTATTACTATACTGTGAAATGAAAAATTCATATGATTTTTTAATATTTGAAAGGGAGACTCCAAAAGAATGTTAGGATTTTGTTGGCCACTTTGGCCACACTCCCGTACTCTCCAGGTATGCACTGCTGTCTTCTGCCAATAAGGGGAATCGGTGGGAAATACTGAAAAGTTCTGATTGAACTGGTTTTCTCTTTTTAAGGAAAGCTTAGGAAGGGATCAATTCTTTTTTATTTTATTTTATTTATTTATTTGAGAGAGAGAGAACGAGAGAGCATGAGAAGGGGGAGGGTCAGAGGGAGAAGCAGACTCCCTGCTGAGCAGTGAGCCCCATACAGGACTGGATCCCAGAAGCCTAGGATCATGAAGGCAGATGCTTAACGGACTGAGCTACCCAGGCACCAACGGATCAATTCTTTAAAATCTCTTTAAAGTGTATATCTGGGGGAGAAATTTTTCACAGTTATTTAAAAATTAGAATATTTTTACACATGCAGCAATTTTATTATTTTCTGATACGCTAGTGTAGTAATTCAAAGTAGGCCAAGAAAACATTGATTAATAGACACTTTGGTGAAATATGAGAAAAAATGAACTGATTTGATATAAGAAAGCATGGGCTTACCACAAGGTGCTACTTAAATAGAAATGTATTATTTGCATACTCATTGAAGATAATGTCTGAAGCCTTTTAAAAAAATGATGCAGGGGCGCCTGGGTGGCTCAGTGGGTTGAGCCTCTGCCTTCAGCTCAGGTCATGATCTCAGGGTCCTGGGATCGAGCCCCACATTGGGCTCTTTGCTCAGCAGAGAGCCTGCTTCTCCCTCTCTCTCTGCCTGCCTCTCTGCCTACTTGTGATCTCTCTCTCTGTCAAATAAATAAATAAAAATCTTTTTTAAAAAAGATGCAAAATTTTCCATATAATTTTGTAAACAGCTTTAATTTTCTATGAAAACAGTATCTCTCAGGTAAAAGAAAATTCTCAAAAAATAAAAAAAATATAAAAATAAATTTAAAAATTTTTAAAAAGGGAAAATTCTGATTTTGTCCCTTTGGATGATCACAAATGGTATGAAATCTGGTTTAGTGAGGTCTTTTTCTACCTACACTGTTTGGGTGGTGTTTGTGTGGATGCCCAGAAATATGTATCCTTGGGCCAAAGCTGAGGCTTTTTCAGCATTTAGGTCCACACACCACACACCCTGTCCTTGGGCTCCAGGATACAGAGACAGAGGCTTTCAGATAGCTTTCTACTCTGTCCCTACAGAAACTACTATTTCTATAACCAGAGTTGCTGGCATTCATTGTGCAGAGAATGAGAACAAACTTTGGCACAAAGTTTTGTGAGACATTCTGAGAACTGCTCCAGCAATTTCTCCCTTCTCTCCAAAGCATCGATATATTTTTTTCCTTCTCTACGAGACATTTCCATTAATACACAAACATGGTTTTATAGCTTCCACTTAAACAACAATGGCACTCTTGACCTCACTTTTGTCTCTAGCTTACTGCTCTATTTCTGTTTCCACAGCAGAAAAAGTCCTCACAATAACCATCTATCCCCACGTCTACAATTTCTCTCCCATTCTCTCCTGAACCCACTTACTCGGGCTTCTATCCCCACCTCTCCACATAAATTGTTCTTCTTACAGTTACTAATGTCTCCCTGTTTGTAAAATAAAAGGCACATCTCCATTAGCCTCACTCGCCCATCAGCAGTGTTCTCAACAGTAGACCACTTTCTTTTTCTTCCTTGAAACATTGTCCCCGCTTTCGGACAACCCTACTCTCCTGGCTCGCCACTGCCCTCAGTGGCCATTGCTCCTCAATGTCCTCAGCGGGTTCCTCCTGCCTCTCTGACTTTAAAGGCAGGCGTGCTCCCGGGCTCAGTCTTGGCTCTCTTTGTCTTACACTCTATCCACGTTTTCTCCCTTGGGAGTCTCATGTGTGTAGATGGCTTCCAGTTCTGTTTCCAGCCCTGACTTATCTACACTCATAGATTCAACTGCCTCCTCAGTGTCTCTACATGGATGTCTAATAGGCATCTCGATTTTCACACATCCCAAACTGAACTCCTGATCTTTTCCCCAAACTTGCTTTTCCCTGACTGTCTGCCTCTGTTTATTTAGTTAAGGTTAACTCCATCCTTTCAGTGGCTCAAGCTAAACACTTTGGACTCCTCCGGATTCCTCTCTTTCTCTGGAATAAAATGCTGAAAGAAAAAGTCGAAGTCTGTTAATATATGCTTAAAGACAAAGGGACAGAATTCTCACCACTGTCTAAAAGCTACAAAAGGGATTTTGTACCTCTTCCTCTCTCTGGAAATGCCAAACTTCCAATTCCCAGCTATAATCACCCTTTGGACAGACAAGGAAACTTTTTTTCTTAAGATTTATTTACTTATTTTAGAGCGGGGCTGGGGGAACAGAGGGAGAGAGAGGTTTTTTTTTTTTTTAAGTTTAATTTTTATTTATTTGTCAGAGAGAGAGAGAGGGCACAAGCAAGGGAGCGGCAGGCAGAGGGAGAAGGAGAAGCAGGCTCTCGCTGAGCAAGGATCCTGATGTGGAACTCTATCCCAGGACCCCTGGGATCATGATCTGAGCCGAAAGCAGACGCTTAACTGACTGAGCCACCCAGCTGCCCCAAGTGAGAGAGAATCTTAAGCAGGTTCCATAACCCAACTTGGGGCTTGATCTCAAGACCCTGAGATTAGACCTGAGCTGAAATCAAGAGTCAGATGTGCCACCCAGGCTCCCCCAATCAAAGAAACCTCTATTCGGATCTGCAAATTCTACTAACTGGATAATAAATATTCAAACTTGTGCTGGTAGGAAGGAAGAAGGAAAAACACAAGGCTGGACATCACATCTCCTTTTATACACTCTATTTAAATACATTGAAATATTTTCACACATTTCTTTTATTTTCTCCTCTCAAATGGTCAACTTTCCTACCAAGCGCTAAGGAGAACTCTGAGACACCAAACTCTGGAGAAGTTCTGTGCGGGGCACATAGTTGTCACAGGTGCTGGGGGATGCTTGTATTGGAGAAAGAAACAGAGTTGGCTTTATCTCCTGTGAGAACAGAAAAGATTCCTAAAAAATTATGGTAATGGGGCAAACTTCTGCCATAGCCAGAATGCAGAATCTAAGTCCCTCTGTGGAGTTATTATTTATTTATTTATTTATTTACTGGGAGTGAGGGAGAGGGAGCGAAAGAATCCCAAGCAGGCTCCATGCTCAGCACAGAGATCTCAACCTGAGTGGAAACCAACAGCCACCCAGGCACCCACCTCCAGGAGTTTTTAAACAGTAGGTGTATCTTCTGCTTTTTAAAAATCAGCCCCTCTGCAATTTCTTTGAGGATATGAGGTATGTTTTCTACTCTTTTTTGGTGGTGGTGGGGATTACACCCAACAGCCTGAGTAAGGTGTTTTGTGTTTGATGGGTGCTCAAAAAAAATGTTGCCGATTTTTCTCAACTTTTTCTGCCCTCTTAGGAACTGGGTGAGTTCCTTTTTATTCTTTAAGCACTAATCATATTTATATGTGTTTCTATCACCAAGACCCAAAGAAGCACCCCCTTGTCACACAAGCACTAGTGACGAAGGCATTCGTGACAGTCTTGGAAAGCTGCTCTTCCAGTGGGACACCACTGAGGCTTCCGGCAACGATGGAGATTAGAAGAGAAGTTAAGGTAGCCTTGTGTTCTCCACCCTACCAGTTTATTAGGAGAAATTCTAAAAGGATTGTTAATTTATCACTATTAACAGCACTACCTTCTCCCTTACAAGTCAGCACTTGTATTCTGTGGTCATTCTTACTAACAATCTTGTACTCTTTGGTGTCTTAAATTCATGCAAATGCACTTCTCCTCTCCCATAATCCACTATCTATAGCTAAGTATATTTTGACGTAAAGGAAATCCACAGTATCTAATACACATCCCAAAGACCTAAAGTATTTTTAAGAGTTCCATCTAAAACAAATTGTGGCAGAGAAGCATGAAGAAATCACTTTGTATTTATATTTTAACTTACTATTAAGTACAATTTTCAAATATTACTGGAAAAGATGAGTGATAAAGTTTTATTTTTTTTGAGATTTTGTTTATTTATTTATTTATTTGGAGAGCATGAGTGGGAGATGGAGGTACCCACATAGGGCTGAATCTCATGACCCTGAGATTATGACCTGAGCCAAAATCAAGAGTCAGGTACCTAGCCAACTGAGCCACCAGGCACCCTGAATGATAAAGTTCTTTTTTAAAAAAGAAGCTGCACAATAAAAATCTGTTAGAGCTATTACTAAAAAAAGCCATTAACCCATGAAGAAATGCTTGCAAATAAATGCAAGTAATTAATGTAAATTAAAAACCCAATCCCAGTTTTAAAGAAAAAATTGCTAAAAGTAAAGATACAGGAATAACTTTCCTTCCCACCCCTCCATTTTATTGAGATATGACTGATATATAACATTGTATTAATTTAAGGTATACAACACAATGATTTGTTATATGTATATATTCCAAAATGATTATCACAGTAACTTTAGTTAACATCCATCACCTTACACAGTTACAAAATGTTTTTTCTTGTGATTAGAACTTCTAAGATCTACTCTCTTAGCAACTTTCAAATATACAATAACAGTGTTGTTAACTATAGTCACCATGCTGTACAGGATATCCCCAGAACTTATATTATGACTGGAAGTTTGTACCTTTTGACCACCTTCACTCATTACCTGCCCCCCATCCCCAACTCATTCTCTGCATTCTCTGCCTCTAGCAAACCAGCAATCTGTTTTCTGTTTCTATTGGTTCCTTTATCTTAGATTCCCCATATAAGTGAGATCATATAGTATGTCTTTTTCTGTCTGACTTATTTCACTAGGAATAACATTCTTATTAAAAAGGTTGTATTAGTCAGGGTTCTCCAGAAAAACAGAACTGATAGAGAGAGAGAGAGAGAGAGAGAGAGAGAGAGAGGAGAGAATGAGATTGGCTCATGCAATGTGGGGGCTGGCAAATCTGAAATCTGTAGGGCAGGTGGGGAGGCTGGAAACAGGTTGAGTGTCTATGTTGCCCCTTTGAGAAGAATTCCTTCTCCTTCAGAAAACCTCAGTCTTTGTTTTTAAGGTCTTCAACTGATTATACGAGGCCCACCCACATTATGGAAAGTAAACTGCTTTTCTCAATGTCTACTCATTTAAATGCTAATCACATCTAAAGAACATCTTCACAGCAACATCTAGATTGATGTTGGACCAAACAATGGGGCACCATAGCCTAGCAAAGTTGACACAGAATTAATTATCATAGGAGTAGTCAAGAAGGAGCATTGTTCCTCTGTATCTTCTTCAGCTGAGGAAGGAAAAAAACTCTTGAGTATTCAGGGACATGATCAGGTATACTAAGAAAGGTCACCAGATTTATTCAAGATTAGCAGCCACCAATCTAATGCTCTGAAAGCCTCAATGAAAGAAGTAAGTGGTTTGGGCATTTGACGAAGCTTTAAAGGTCCCAGAACTGTGGCCTGGGCAAAATAAACACAATAAAAATATGTTCTCCTTTCTACTTAAATTAATCCCTAGAACTATACACTGTTATGGGATAGTTTTTCTTTGGCTTTAGTTTAATCCCCTTGGAGTTTTCATATAGGGTTCCTTCCCAGGTCCTACCTAAGGTTCCCCAGCACAGAGATGGCTACTTGCTTAGGGAAAACCGCTTCATTGCTATTAACACATAAAGTTAACTCTACTTTCTACTAGCAGATTTTCACCCTAGGGTCATTTATGAATTTAACTATCTAATCATATAGAGTTTTTAATCTAACCACAGAGGCTGAATTAGTTTTTTCTAAATTAATAGTTTTATTCCCATACTGTAATGAAATCAAGTCTCTCTGATATATAATTATGATAGGAAATTATTGGTCTGCAGCAAGCATTCTAGAGAGTGAAGGAAACACATGGTATTAACAATTTCTCTAAATTGAGTCCACTGAAAGAATCAGAGAAACCTGATTCTTCCATGGCTCTTAAACTTTTTCTCTTGGAATCCAGGAGACAGAGAAAAACTCCAGGTGCCTTATTTACCACCTAAACCTTGTTAATGCTCCTTCTACTAGAAAAGATAGTTGAAGGTTAACAGCATCCATGTGGGTCTGTGGTCAAGAATACTCCATGGAAGATACAGAGAACAGTGTGGTGGTTGCCAAAAATGGGAGGAGGAGGGAGTGAAGGTACAAACTGCCAGTTAGAAAATAGTCATGCGGGGGCGCCTGGGTGGCTCAGCGGGTTAAAGCCTCTGCCTTCAGCTCAGGTCATGATCCCAGGGTTGAGGGATCGAGCCCCCAGCTCAGGTCATGATCCCAGGGTTGAGGGATTGAGCCCCCAGCTCAGGTCATGATCCCAGGGTTGAGGGATTGAGGGGTTGAGGGATTGAGCCCCGTATCGGGCTCTCTGCTCAGCAGGGAGCCTGCTTCCCCCACTTTCTCTCTCTGCCTGCCTGTCTGCCTACTTGTCATCTCTGTCAAATAAATAAATAAAATCTTTAAAAAAAAGAAAATAGTCATGGGAATGTTATGTACAACATGGCAACTAGAGTTAATAATACTATATTGGATATTTGAAAGTTGCTAAGAGAATACATCCTAAAAGTTCTCATCACAAGAAAAAAAAATTCTACAACTATAGGTAGTGGATGGATGTTAACTAGACTTATTGTGGTGATCTTTCACAATACATACAAATATTGAATTATTATGTTACATACCTGAAACTAATACAGTGTGCATCAATTATACCTCAATAAAAAAGAATGAAGAAAAGAATAGTCTGCAGACAATAACTCACATTATAAGTTACTTTGTAATTTACAAAGCACTTTCACAACCATCCCATTTGTTCCTCTTAATACCTTAACATGGCAGGGATGATTAGCTCAGATTTAAAGACAAGATTGAGGCTCAAGGAGAATAAGTGACCTATTTAAGGTCACAAGGTCAAAAGGTGATAACGACAAGAACCCAGGTCTTCCAACTCCCAGTTCAATGCATCACCACTACACTATACTGTCTTAAAATGAGCTGCTAAATTTGCCTGTAGGATTTACCACCACATGAGGTCTATATCGTAGAGGGCAGAAAACACATAGCTGAAGAAAATAATTATTGGTAAAGCCTGCAGAAAGAACCAGCAACAGAGCTCTATAATTTTCTCAGCAGGTTATTTCTTTCAAAAATAAAAAAGAGGCACCATTATGCATAGTATAATGAATTGTAAAGTGACAGTAGCGCCCCTTCCCTTTTCCCTGTGACCTCATTCTTTTTCTTAATTATGAGATTGAATTTGCAGTTCTGAGTTCCATTAGCCAGTCTGGATGGGTATCTTAATAGCTTGCTATTCAAGTGGTAGCACACGGATGATAGGTAGCCTGGGTATCATTTGGGAGCTTGTTAGAAATACAGATTCTTGGGGTGCCTGGGTGGCCAGCATGACAAATCGATCAGGAAAACGTGAGGGTAAGAGGATGGTGAAAAGAAATTAAGAGACAAAGAGATGGGGGCAGGCGGGACACTGAGGATGATGTCCAACAGTGCCGATTTTATTCCACATCTTATAATCATTTATAACGCAGACCACAATAGGAGGAGTAATACATCAGTATCTAGTCAGATGACCGCCAGTTTCTATAACAAGTTTACATTAACTACAAGCAAACCTCGTGATGCCAGGTAGTCTCTGCTAATACCATTAGCCAGACAATCAACCAGGGAGTGGGTTATGGGAGGTACAGGAACAACAAGGACCAACTAAGAATTCATGACCCTGACCACATTGTTCCTTTCTGTAGGGAGAGGGTGTGGGAAGTCACGTAGGTGAGCGCACGACACATAGCACAGACCCCTTCTCCGTGTTACTCAACTTTCCCGTCCTTAACCTTGTCAAGGTGTCCGGACTTTGAAGGAGACACAAGTCAGGGCCTGGTTTGATCCACGACTCCAACCGTGCCGTGGCCTCCAACACTCAGTGGGTTAGGCCTCTGCCTTCAGCTCATGTCATGGTCTTGGGGTCCCGGGATCGACCCCTGCGTCGGGCTCTCTGCTCGGTGAGAAGCCTGCTTCCTCCTCTCTCTCTCTCTGCCTGCCTCTCTGCCTACCTGTGATTTCTGTCAAGTAAATAAATAAAATCTTAAAAAAAAAAAAAAAAAAGAAATGCAGATTCTTAAGTCAGATTCTCACCCCAAAATTACTGAATCAGAATCTACATTTTAACAAGATTCCCATGTGATTCATGTGCACACTTAAGGTTGAGAAACATTTTTTTTTAAAAGATTTTATTTATTTATTTGACAGAGAGATCACAAGTAGGCAGAGAGAGAGAGAGAGAGAGAGAGAGAGGAGGGGAAGCAGGCTCCCTGCTGAGCAGAGAGCCTGATGTGGGGCTCGATCCCAGGACTCTGGGATCATGACCTGAGCCGAAGGCAGAGGCTTAACCCACTGAGCCACCCAGGCACCCCGAGAAACATTGTTAATATATATTTGCAGATGTGTTCGATCTCATTCTGAAAAGAGGTGTCATACTAGCATGTTCTTTAACAAACAAACAAACAGAAAATCGGCCTCAGTAGTGTGAAATGATGGATAATTAGTCAGTCAAAGATAGGTGAAAATTAAAATATCTGACTTAGGTTCATGCTAAATCAGCAAGTCCAAATGGCTGTGAGATATTAAATCATGCTGGTTGTCATATTAAAATGTACAACTTCCATCCCAAATAATTTTCTCAATTAGCATAAGCAAAAAATTATGGGGAAACTTTCCATTTCCATTTCCCCATTTACAACCACAGAACAAGAAAATATTACCGTCTGTAAAGGAGCCCACAGTTACCTAACCACCTCTTACTCTGTGCTGGGTAGATATGAAAATAACCTGAGGAACTTTTAAAACCTGTGGGGGCCCAACCTCCAGACATTCTGATTTACTTATCTAAGAAAAGGACCTGGGCCCCCCCAGGATTTGAATATGCAGCCAGGGTTGAGAACCACTGACTACCCAACCCTTTCATTCCATAGATGAGGAAATCAAGGTTAATTAAAATGGTACTAATATAGCATATTTAAATAAAAATTTTTTCATAAATAGTGATTTCTAAAACCTGAAACTCATTGACCAAGTGAAGCTTAACTGTTTGGACAACTGTTTACCATCTCTCTCTCTCCTTTCTTTCTGTATTTTTTTTTAAAGAAGTTTATTCTTCTTTATCCTTGCATTAACTCTGTGAACATGGGTTAACCCATCTAACCTTTCTTTTGAAAAAATTAACAGCAAAATATTTACCCACAGGAGCTGACACAGGCAAGTTTTCAAAAGCATAAAACTTGAAATAACATGGTTGACTCCCACTTTTTAATTTGTTCTTACAGAATTTCAGCATGCATTCACATAGTGAGAAGGGCTATTTTAAGTAGCTTACAAAATTAAAATCCAAACAAGGATTAAAATCTAAGAGGTAACCCTCTGGGGATGCCTGGGTAGCTCAGTCATTAGGCGTCTGCCGTCAGTTCAGGTCATGATCCCAGAGTCCTGGGATGGAGCCCGACATCAAACCCCGCATCAAGCCCTGCATCGGGCTCCCTGCTCAGTGGGAAGCCTGCCTCTCCCACTCCCCCTGCTTGTGTTCTCTCTCACTTGCTGTGTCTCTCTCTGTCAAATAAATAAATAAAGCCTTAGGGAAAAAAAGGAGGTAACCTCTGACATTAATAATATAGTATATGATAATTAAATTGAATTTAAATAAATTAAATAAAAATTTTTTTAAATCATAAGAGAAAATAAATCTATAGTGCTATACTGTAATGTTGTAAGTATAACTGGACCCATGCAGTTCAAACCTATGTTGTTCAAGAGTCAGCTGTATTTAATGCCGCTGAACTGTATACCTAAATATGGTTAAAATGGCAAATTTTATGTTATGTATATTTAACCATAATAAAAGAAAAATCTAAATAGAAGGATCTAAAATAGAAGGATAAAGCAAAGCTAGTTTTTGGAATATGTTTTCGTTTTATTTTTCCCTTATGGCAAAATGTGTTTACCAAAAAAAAAATCTTTATTAGTATTCAGTTCTTGCAATAAATGTATGACTTGTTGGAAGTTACATTCTCTTCCTCTTAATTCCCCTCCCCATCAACATCTGGATAAAAGTATTTCTAAAGTTACACATTAAAAAAAATCTGAGAGGTGGACACCTGGGTGGTTCACTCAGTCGGGCAATTGCATTCGGCTTGGGTGGTGATCTTGGGGTCCCAGAATCGAGTCCTGCATTGGGCTCTCTGCTCCTTGGGAGTCTGCTCCTCCCTTTCCCTCTACCTCTGTGTTCTCCGTCTCTCTCTCAAATGAATAAATAAAATCTTAAAAAAAAAAACAAAACCTGAGAGGTAAATAGGTGTTACTGTAATTTTCAAAAAAGACTGTACTTTCTTTGATTTACCTCCCACCAAGAGTGGGGTTCACACTGACACTGAGAGGGTGTGATTGCTTTAGCTGATAGAGCAGGGCTCAGCAAATCTTTTCTGTAAAGGGCCAGATAGTTAATATCTTAGGCTTTGCAGACCATACAGTCTCTGTTGCAACTATTCAAGTCTGCATCACAGCATAAAAGTGGCCACAGATGAAATGCAAAGGAACGGACATGGCTATGTTCCAATAACACTTTATTTAGGACAGGTGGTGGGCTGGATTTGGCAGGAGGCCACAGTTCACTCCTCTCTATTGCAGAGTATGGAAGAAATGTCATGTGACTTCTGAAAGTAGGTCATAAAAGGCCCTACAGCTTCTACCCGGGTCTCCGGTAACACTCAACACTCAGATAGTTCCCTCTTGGAACTTAGCCACCACCCAGTAAGAAGCCCAAGCCAGACAGAAATATTGACCCTAGGTAAGTGATCTAGTCAACGGCTCCAGCTGAGTCTAGCTTTTGTGTCATCCTAGCCCAGGTGCTGGCATGTGAGTGAAGAAGTCTTCTTATGATTCCAGTTCCCAGCTGTTCAAGTCACCACTCAACACTGAGTCTTCCTGGCTAAGGCCGTGGAAAGAGTGCAACAAAGACAAAACATCCCCACCATGCCCTTATCAGAATTCTTTGAGGACAGTAAAACTGCTGTTTTCATGTTGCTAGATTTGGAGGTGGTTTGCTATGCAACAACAGGTAACGAGAAGAGAGGATGACTAAAAAAAGTTTTAAGATCACAGGTGGAAGGCTAAAAAAAAATCTCAGAAAATAAAGCCGGAGTTAACAAACTCAATTGAAAATATTTATGCCTTTTTAAAAAATGTATGCTTGTAAGATAAATCAAAACAAACTTGTAATATCTTTTTCATATGTATAATGTAAACATTCTGGAGTAATACATGAAACAGCTGCCAATCAATTTGGGATTGTCCTATGACAGTGGTTTTATGGCTGGCTGATAAAACAAATCTGGGACTAGTTACCAACTTATGATTAAACATTTACCTGGTTGAATATAGTAAACAATTGGGATCAGCTAATTTAGTCCAACTGGCCAAACCCATTTCTGTGTATGTGTAGAATGCTGAATGCTCGACTGAGCTATGGTCACAGACACCTTGTATGGAATACTAAAACAAAATTTAAATAGCTAGTCAGGACTAGAAAAGCTTTCTAACTTTAATATAGACTATACTCTAGTTGCAAGTAAATTACTATAAAATCTATCCTACAAGGTATTCACTAATGCTGAACTTTAGAGATATATGGATTAATAATTTGCTAACAATTTGGTTATAAGTGCTTAAACTCTACCCTCACCCCTCCCCAAATTAGCAAGGCCCTGGAGACTGTGTTGGATATGGTATTGTGTCAGGGTTGTCCTAAGATGTACAGAGTGTATAGGTTAAAGCCAACGTGAAAGCATCACTCTGAGGCACAAATAAAATCAAGTCTGGCACAGAAGAGACAAAATCCAGGTATAAGGGAAGGGTACAATCTCAAGCCACCAACATAGAACGAGCATTTATAAGAGAAGTTAAAAATTCACCGGGGATACTTCTGGAGTTTTCTAGGGAAATAAAATGGTTCTAAGACCAATGCCAGCATGTGTATGGAGGAGGTCTCCCCCCGCACCACCAAGCAATGCTCAGGACACCAGATAGGTGTTCTACAGTTTGACTCAATTCTGAATTATCTACCTGGAGAGAACATCTGATTTCAAAGGCACAGCACTCAATCCCAAAAGACCACTCTCTACTTCAGAAGCCAATTACAAGCTGAGGTTAATACCTGTGCTTCTGACCAACCAGCTATTGATTGGAGGTTCCAGAGATCCACTCGCTGGAAGTCAGGCCAGTTGCCAAGTCCAGGTTGTTAGCTGTGCTTCTTAGCAACTGGCTATAAATCAAAGGTTCTCCTAACCTCTACCCTTTCAGATTCAACTTATTAGCTGGAGCAGCTCATAGAACTCAGGGAAACATTTACATACATTTACCAGTTTATTATAAAAGGATATGAAAAAGGATACAGATGAACACCCAGATGGAAGAGATGTTTAGGGCAAGGTATATGGCAAGAGACACAGAGCTTCCATGCCCAGCCTGGGTGTGCTTCTCTCCCAGCACCTCCTTGTGTTTACCAACCTGGAAGCTGTCCAGATTCTGTCCATTTTTAGGTGTTTATGGAGACTTCATGACAGGGGCAAAACTGATTAAATCATCAGCCTTTGGAGATCAATTCAACTACCAACCTGTATGTTCTTCAGGAAATATGGCCCCATTCTTGGGTGACCCAGGGGCATTCCAAAAGCCACCTCATTAACATAACAAGAGGCACCATTTTCTCTCTCACCACTTAAATTCCTAGGGTTTTAGAAGTTTTGTCTTAAGAACAGGACAAAGACCAAATACATATTTCTTATTATAATTCATAACGTCACAGGAAGGAAGCCATTAAAAGACGATATTGCTTAAAAAAAAAAGATGATATTGTTTCCTGAAATTATGGATTCATTCTTGCACTCACTCGCTGTAGCTGACAGGTCTCATGCCCAGTAATTACCCTTATTAGCCTCCCATGGTTAAATCCCTGCAACTAGCTGTTATCTAGCAATATTCTACACTTTGCCAGCCTTAACAAACAACAAGTATATAGACAAACTACCCATATGTGGGACATCAACTGCAAGTTGAAGAATCAAACTATTAGGTTAAAACAAGATTTCTTACAACTTAGGCATGAGTGACATTCAGATGGCATGTTTGACATAATTCTTTGTTGTGGGGCTATCCTCTACACTGTAGGATGGTTAGCAACATCCCTGGTTTCTGCCCCTAGATGCCAGGGGTGCCCTCCATCTCAAGTCATGACAATCAGAAATGTCTCCAGATGTTGCCAGAAGTCCTCTAGGGATAAAACTGCCCCCAGTGGAAACAAATATATTAGATGGAGTAATTATGGCTAGCTAAGAATCTGTCCCTCTGCTGTGCTATCAACAGATTTTTATTTTATTTTTGTCACTGTTATTCTTAAAAATATCCTATGATCCTTTGCAAAAAAGTCCTACCTTTCATAAGAGCCCTTGGACAAAATCCCCACAGGACACATCTTGTATTTTTCTTTGCAGCTAGCGCTCCACTGCAGTGCTGCATTCACTAATGAGGTAAGGAAAATGTTAAAGCTTATCATGGACTTTTGGTTTGAGGAAGCCATAAG
Organism: Enhydra lutris kenyoni; assembly: GCF_002288905.1. Classification (NCBI taxonomy): domain Eukaryota; kingdom Metazoa; phylum Chordata; class Mammalia; order Carnivora; family Mustelidae; genus Enhydra; species Enhydra lutris. The sequence continues at coordinate 13,529,231 of NW_019154088.1, read as the reverse complement.
TCTGATAGCCAACTGGATATTCAAACGAAACTCCCTGAAAAATTCCACAGAGCTCAGCAAGCTAACCTGGAATCTCATCTAATCTCTGAGAATTTCTATGAAGGATGCTGAAGTGTTCCAACAGTGGAAGACATTACTCAGGGAACTTAAAGATACAGTCTCAGAACATACCCCCAAAGCTTGTAAACCCTGATCTCTGGTACTGTCACAGGACAACTCAAATTCAACATATCAGAGAAACACCATGTTGACTTGTACAGAAGTGACTTAGCCAAACCTGACACACTCTCAGCCCAGCTTCAGTGGTAGAAAATTAAGTAGAAACACAGAAGGAAAGAGGTAGAGCTCCCAGCCTCTACTTAGGAAGCCCTCCATCAGCCTGACTCCAAGTTTCTCCCTAATGCTTATGCATGGCTGAAAGTTTTGTGTATTCTTCCTGTAATGAAATTTGAGAATGAGTGCTCTGAAAATGCCCAAAGCATCTCAAAGGAATTCCTGAGGAAGACTGACAGAAGGAAGGTCAAGTAACTTGGTTTTGCTTAACATAAACGCATATAAGTATGATCTGGATTTAATGGTAGATACACATATCAAACTCTACACAAACAAGTCAGTGCTTCCTACAGGTAATTTGTAAACCATAAAAAGTACTGAAGAGAATGTTAAAAAATAGGGCGCCTGGGGGTTAAGTCAGTTTAGCTTCTGCTTCTGGCTCAGGTCATGATCCTAGGTCCTGGGATGGAGCCCTGGGTCAGGCTTCCTGCTCAAGGGGGAGCCTGGTTCTGCCTCTGACCCTCTCCCTCTCTGCTTATGCTGTCTTTCTCTCGCTCAAATAAACAAAATATTTTTTTTTAAAGATTTTTATTTATTTATTTGAGAGAGAGAGAACATAAGCAGGAAGGGGGGGGGGCAGAGGAAGAGGGAGAAGCAGACTCCCTGCAAAGCAGGGAGCCCAACATGGGACTCAATCCCAGGACCCTGGAATCATGACCCGAACTGAAGGCAGACGCTCACCAATTGAGCCACCCAGGCACCCAATAAGTAAAATTAAAAAAAAAAAAAAAAGGTTTTCTCCTTTACTTAATATTTGGTGGAAAAGGTATAAAGTATATACAGTTCACTTAATCACTGAATATCTTTGACTATACATCTCTTATTGAATACTTTAGCCACTGATAATCTGTATAAAAAACCACAAATACTCACACCTTGAAGATTTATCTGTTCTTCCAGAAGAAAGTATCGCAAGTACGAAGTTTCATTTCTGCATGATCTCTGGTTCTGGCACTCTAGAAATGTTTAAAGTCATTTTGGATATGGCATTTATTCTCACTGTGGCTCCAGCTGTATTGAGTTATCACTTCTTGAAAGGAATAAATTTTGAGAAGGAGTATGAGGAAAGAATAGATTTTATAAAATGTTACAATGAATCTCACAACTGACCTTTGACTAGTTGGGGTTTTGAGTATACTGTTAAAGATTTGTAATGCACAGTTAATGGAAGTATCAGAGAGAGAAACTGTGAGCTCATTAAACAAGAGTGTCAGTACAGGTTTTGTCTTTATCATGTGAACCTAAAGGAACAAGTTATAGTTGAAGTTCATATGGGAGGCCCTACCATTCTTGTTCTATAACTTGTTGTTGCTATTTATTACTTTGTTAAGCTACATCTTCCTAAGTCTTAAACTTTTGAGTAGGTATATATTAAACACATCTGTTTCATGATCAAACTACATTCAGAGACCATGGATTCTGAGAATTGATCTGTTTTCTTCTTTTTCTGTGACTGTATCTACTTCCTCATCTTGACCTAGAAAACTTACAAAAATAAGCGTTTTGTGGCTTATCCAGGCTTAATATAGAAAATATGACTATTATTTTTAGTGGGAAAAATCAGTTTCATTTAAATCTAATAAGTTTAAATAAGTGAATTTTTATTTCATCTTATTTCAGTTAAATGTGGAGGTTTTTTTCTAATTTGTTTTAAAAAAACATTATGCCCAGATGGGTTCCCTGGTGAATCCTACCAAACATTTAAGGCAGAAATTACACCAATTCTCCATAATCTCACGCTGAAAATAGAAGCAGAGAGAATACTTCCTAACTGATTCTGTGAGGTCAGAATTACCCTGATACCAAAATCAAAGACATTATTAGAAAAGAAAATTACAGAGAGATTCTCATGAATATAGATATAAAAATATTTAACAAAATATTAGTAACCCAAATCAAGTAATGTATAAAGAGAATTATCTGCCATGACCAAATGGGATTTATCCCAGACATGCAAGGTTGGTTCAACATTTGAAAATCAGTTATGTAATCCATCACATTAACAGCCTAAAGAAAACCACATGATCATATCGATAGATGCAGAAAAAGCATTTGATAAATCCCACACCCATTCCTGATAAAATCTATCAGAAAACTAGGAATAGAGAAAACCTTCCTCAACTTCCTCGAAGATAAAGAACATCTACAGAAACCTACAACTAACATCACACTTAATGGTGAGAACTAGAAGCTTTCCCACTAAGATCAGGAACAAGGCAAGGATGTCCCTTTTCACCACTCCTTTTCTCTGGACACCACTCTGGGAGTTCTTGCTAATGCACTAAGGCGAGAAAAGAAAAAAGAACATAAACAAATTGGGAAGGAAGAAATAAAACTGTATTTGTTCACAAAGTGATTGCTATGTAGAAAATCTGAAAGAATCAACAGAAAAACTCCTGAAACTGTCAAGAAATTAAATAGCAGATACAAGATTTATATACAAAAGCCCAACACTTCCCTTGTTCTATGTCAGCAACAAAGAAGTGGAATTTGAAATAAAGCAAGGTTCTAAGTGTCTATGCAATTATTCCAATGTCATTTATTTACTTAATATTTTCTTCACTGATCTGGAATGATGCCTGAATCATACACAAAATTTTCCTACACATTTTCAATTTTTAGTCTCTCAATACTGTTCCATTTAACTGTAGATTTCTGCATAATATACCAAACTGTTTTTATCATTGTAACTTTATGTTTAAATATCTAACTAGGTCAATGTAGTAGTTACCTATTGCTGCATAGCAAATTACCCCAAAATGTAGCATCCGCGATCACAACCTGAGCTGAAACCAGGAGTCGGACATTCAACCGACTGAGCCGCCCAGGCACCCCTAGAAAAGTCTTCTGAAATGAAGGAAAGTAATATATAGGAAAACTATTTTACACATTTTATTATTTAGATTGAGGTATAAATGTGCTATGATGTTTCCAAACTACCTTCCCAAATGCTTTGAACCAAAACTTGGTACATAAAAAACTTCCCAGAATTTTAGTTTAAATATCTCATATCTGCATTGCTTTGAAAGAACTTGCAACAGAGTCTGACTTCCAGATGGCAGTCTGACTTTTTCCTTTAACATTTCACGCAAAATGTTTAAGGGGGACTTTTCATAGTACTTAGACATGTCACTTCCCAAAGAATTTACTCCCTAAAAAGCTTTGGATCAGAATCACACATGTAAAGATGAATAAGAACAGAATCCTCTGCAAACCCAGAATACAGGCCACAGCACAAAGACAATATAACCTAACAGGAGAAGGAAAGACAAAGAATGAGAGACTCAGCTCTCAGGGGAATGCTACATCCTTTGCCAGGCACTGGCACCCATTCTTTTAACAACAGCTGTTAACAATCTTGAGCATTGGGAGTGTCAGATTTCTTTACCCTGGAAATGCGTAGGAGTAACAATCTGGTGGAAAGAGGAAGCTACAGGACTTGTCTAAACTTCATGTTACTCCTGCATTTCAAGCACGCTGTTTTTACTTAGATTGCACACTACACAATGATAAAAATAATGTGTTTTCTAAAAATGCTTTTATTTGTAATTCATAAACTTTTTTCTTTTTATATATTAATTATGATTCCAAAGGAGGGTTGCAGGGTTTGTGAAAACTGGTAGGGGGAGCTAAAGCTCTCCTAGGCCATTCCTTCATACATAGCATTACCAAGACTATAAAATAGCACTGTTCTACAATGTGTAAAAGTTTAAAAAGATATAATTCTTACCTTCAAAAAAAGCACAGTCCAAAGGTGCAAGCAAACAGGTGCAGAGAAAATGCAAAGAGTGAATCAAAGAAGACGAGTGGGGTACCTGTTGATTATGATTATAGTACAGAATACTCAACCTCCAGGATACAAATGAAAACACTGATATTGAGGGCTAAGTTGATCTTAAACTTTGCCTTAACACTGTGGCAATGATGGCAAAATATTCCTGTGCAGTGGGGCACCTCTCTTTTTCTAACACATCCGGTGATAGGGTCTTAACCCATGTGAAGTTTGGAGAGGTACCTGCTCCCGGCTCACAGGTTATGTAACAGCTTTTTGGGAAGTAGATAATATGAGGTATTTCAGGTCCTATGGAGAGTTCAACTGAGGGCTGAAGCCTGGAAAACAATCCAGATGGAGAGGCCTTATTTCAACACGTATTTATTGAGTACCTATGTATCAGGCACTATGTTGGGGACAAAACATAGTCTCTATCTTCAGAGTCAAGGGAAGAAGTTTTCATCTCTGTCATCTCCGAGTCACACTCAGGATCTTACCTGTACATAGCAACTTGAGAAGATCCATCAAAAATCCATCTTGCATTTCTAGAAGTTTCTTTTAGATTGTGCCCCCTTATGAACAGAGTACAAAAAATAAAATGTAAAAGGTGCTCTGTCCTTTTTTTTTTTTTTTTTAAGATTTTATCTTTAAATAATCTCTACACCCAACATGGGGCTCAAACTCACAACCCCAAGATCAGGTGTCATATGTTCTACTGACTGAGCCAGCCAGGCACCCCTGCCTTGTTCTCTTTAACTCTCAAACGCCCAGCTCAGAAAAACAGCAACAACAACAACACTGAAAATTTAAGCAGATTTTGCTATTGGTCAGTAGAATGAGTGATTTAACAGCAATTTTTAAGTGAATGCCATCTGTAAGGTAATTTAAAGCAAATATACCAGTCTGAGCCATTCTATTGGGCACTAGACTGGTGCAAACTTAATCCTAGCCAGGTTAAGTGACATCCACCAGAACCTAAGTACCTGGGGAGGAGCAATTTAATTAATATTTTTCACTGAGGGCGCTTGGGTGGCTCAGTTGATTAAGCATCTGCCTTCCACTCAGGTCATGCTCTCAGGGTTCTGGGTTCAAGCCTTGACCCAGGCTCCCTGCTCAGTGGAGAGCCTGCTTCACTCTCTCCCTCTGCTGCTTCCCCTGCTTGTACTCTCTCTCTCTCTCTCTCTGTCAAATAAATAAATAAAATCTTAAAAAAACAAACAAACATTTTTCACTGAAATCTTGATTCTTATCTACCATTCTATCCTCCAAATCCTCTCTTTTCTCAGGTCTTCTCCACCTAAGAAAATGCCAACCCGTGCACCCAGCCACGTGCTCAACCCAGAGGTGTTAATACATCTGCTCTCTGACCTCCCATATCCAATGACCAAGTCCTGTCAATTCTACCTCCAATCCATCTTGAATTCATCTACTTCTCTTTCTCCTAATACCACCCTAATCCAAGTCATCTGTAACTCCCACCTACACAATTAGTCTGCTTTCTTTCACCTTGACCTCTATCAAATTCCTCAGATATGTGATTTTAGCTTCACTTGTTTTTTTTTTTATATTTCTCCCCTCAGAATGTAAGCTCCCGGAAGACAAAGATCATGTCTGATTTTCTTCCCTGTGTTATTGCTAATGCCTAGCATAGTAGGCATCAATAAAACTTGTTGAGAGAATGAATGCATGAATGCTTTGTAGAATCCCTGCATAACAGGAGTCCTCCTCTGTAAAACAGACAATCATACTTGGGAGTCCATTCTCTTAAAAGTCTTTTTTCCCCTCAGAGCCTCATGAACCAATTCCTAAAAGATAATTGAATCTTTTTTCTTCCTTCAGGCAGATTGTATGGCAACCTTTTAGGAGTGCCTTTTAGGAAGAAATCAGGAGTGACAGCTCTGATAGAGCATGACTAGATGGACATAATCCAAACCAAGCCTACCTCTTTTCTAAAGCTTCTGAAAGAAGTGGAGAAATCCTAAAAGAAAAACACCATCTTAGGAATAGAGCCTTTGAGGCAATACTGCCATCTGGTGGCAATAATCTTAATCTGCAGGCAACCAAGAATTTTCCCCTTTGCCTTAGATTCCTTTTTCTGAAATTTTACAATCTTGATTTTAACTTTGGTATGAGTCTCCTTTAATTCATCATGCCTTCTATTCTGGAAATGTATGTCCTTCAGTTCTGGGAAACTTCCTGGGATTACTTCTTTGATATTTTTCTATTTTCCCTGTTCTCCTTTTGTTTGGAGTTCCTGTAAATTGGATAATAGGTTTCCTGAATTGATCTTTTTAAACTGTTTTATCCTTTTCCTTCCACTTTCCTCTCTGGTGGGGTTTTCTGTACTACTTTGTAAGAAGTGATGAGTTTGGATTCACCAAACATTGCTAAAAAACCTGTTGATAAAACGAAGCTGAGTTTATTCTTACTTGAGGGAATAAGTGCTAACTTGACAATCTACTAGTAGCCTCTCAGAGGGGTAGGGCAAAGTTGAGATATTTGTGAGGTGTTGACGCCTAGTTTAAGGCAGGTTTTTCAACACTACCCCTTGATTAGGACTGAACAAAATAACAGTTCTGGGATAGTGGACACAGCAAGAAAGAATTTTGAGATGGGGATTGGAGTCTTTAGGAATAAACTGATGCTACTGGTTAGCTAAACAGGAAGAGATGCTCAACATCACTGGTCACTAGGGAAATGCAAATGAAAACCACAATGAGATACCACTCTAAGCCCACTAGTATGACTATTTTTAAAATGGAAAATAAATTTTGATGAAGATAGGGAGAAATTGGAACCCTTGTATACTGCTAGTGGAAATGTAACATTGGGCAACTGCTATGAAAAACAGTTTGATGGTTCCTCAAAAAGTTCAACATAGACTTAACCATATGACCCAGCAATCCCATTTGTAGGTGTATAGGTGGAAGAATTGAAAACAGGGGCTCAATCAAGTACACATATGTGCATATATTCATGTCAGCATTACTCACAATGGCCAAAAGGTAGAAACAGTCCAAATGTTCTTTAATAGATGAATGGATAAACAAATTGTGGTGTATATATCCCCGGCTTGTGTTCTCCCACTCTCTCAAATAAATAAACAAAGTCTTTTTAAAAAGAAGGCAATGAATAGCATGGAAAAGAAATTCTATGTGATAAGGATTTGGGATTATTGCATAATTTCATGAGATAACAGAAATTATGGCACTGCTCATTGTGTCGAGAGTTGCACATGAAAGAAAAATGGTAATGGAAGATGAGCAGCTCCAGCCTCATGATATAGTAAGCAGAAGTTGTACCTAGAGTATAAGATGATTATTTCTAGGTTTAGAGCTTGCCCAAGCCACACCTAAAACTCTGGAGGCCTTGAGTTGAGGGAAAGGCAATAGCGTAAGCCCTGAAGTGCTAACAGCTATCATTCCAATAATTTCCAGCTGTATTTCTCAACTTCCTCCCACCCCTGCCTAATTGCCTATTCCACAGTAGCCATGGCAAAATCTACTACTATAGTCAGAGCTGTAAAGTCAGCATTCCCTAACTTAGCAGGGACCTCAAAATATAATTTTTTCTTGAAACTGAAGTGTTTTATAGAAGCAATCTGACAGAAGGAACTTAAAGTAGTGAAGTAGATTTATATGCCATTCATATAGAGTATAGATAACTGAAACTGCAAAAAAAAAAAAAAAAAGCTTTAGACTTAAATGGAAACTGTGGTGTGGCTGAAAGAAAAAAAAAAAAAAAAAGCATTCAACTGAATTGGTATCACAGTCCTACCACTATCTAATATTTCTTTTTACTCAATTAGTTAAGCAGATGGGTTTTAAAGTCAGATTTCCTGAGATCAGATTCCAGCTCTAGCACAAATTAGGAAGTTAATCACTCTTAGCCTATTCTTTCATTTGTAAAAAGGGGGCAAAAGCACCTACACCCTAGGTTTTTGAAGAACATGTAAGCTGCACAGTATCTAGTACTTACTAAGGTCTCAATACATATCACTTTCACTCACTCATGAGTCTCAGGGTTTTGTGGGTTTTGTTGTTGTTGTTGTTGTTGTTTTACCTAAAAATGACACATCCCTATTACATAATCTCAGAAGGCCCATTGCTGCTTTACCAGTCTGCAAGTCTGCAAGTCTAGAGATCAAGGCTAGGCTTTTTAGGTGGCAGTGGGATGGAAGGAGGACTACTACAGAAAATAACATGAAAGTTGATGAAAGAAATGTTATCAGAAAGGCAGCAGAAAATTTAGTAGAAACTGTCTTCAGGGAGTTCACGTCAAGAAAATGTGTCACATAAGTCAAAGTGCCAGATATCCTGTAAAGGCAGAGGTAAGAAGAGAGATGCCTTTCTCCAAACTGGAGGATATGCAGGTGATCTTGCAGTAATTTAGAGGATGAATCTGCTTATCTGGTTGTCTAGGCCCAGTCCTTTGATAAGAATGACAGTCCCACTCAGTGGGGCTAAGGAAAATTCCGTGTATCAGTCACCTCTTCAAGGACCAGACATCACCTCTGCACTCAAATTAATGTGTACGCGTCAGTTTGATGCAAACGGGGCGCTAAATTGGTGATCAGATGTCCAGGCGACAGCGGACTCCCGACACACTCCCAGGCTTTGCTTTGCTGCCCCCTCAGCTTGAACCCCTAGGCTACCCATACTCGGGTGGGTTATCCTATTCTTCCCTTTACCCATTCAGCGTCCCTCTCGCCCTCTCCCTTCCTTGTCCTTAAGTCCCCTCACCGCACCGCTCCCCTACATCTCTCCCTCCCTGTCCCCATTTCTTCAGCCCCTCTCAAGCTCCCACTATCTCTTTCTTCCCTATTGCTTCCTATTTCTCATCTCCGACATTCATATCTCACCTCTTTCCCGCTTCTACCCCCGCCCGGTGCCGAACCTTAACCCGCTCTCACCCTTGTCTGGCTGACTGTGGCTCGCCTACCTGAGCAGGATGCGAGGCGCAGAGGCCCCGCCCAAGGTGCGTGACGTCCCGGTTCTCCCACCCCCCTGAGGGCGGAGCCCGAGAGCGATTGGTCCCCGGGGGGCGCCTCCCGGGACTGATAGTTCATTGCTACCAACCTGGGCGTGTCCGGACCACTTCCGCCCCTCGCCCGGAAGGGACCGCTTTCACCCGCAAGTCTGGCTGGTAGGGGTTTGTCTCGGTTCTGGCGGGGGGTGTCCGCGGTTTCGCTGTACGTTTTCCAGCTTGCAGTCTTGTTTTGCAGGCGGCGTTCCTAGTATCTGCCCTGTTTCTTGACTGCACTCAGATTTGCTTTAAATAGGAGGCCGAATTAGAAAGCCGGCCTTTCCTCTCCAAACTTCCTTCTTGTTCATTGTGTTTTGGCCAGATTTCTAAAGTCCAACAAACTGATTCGCCACCATGGACTGAGGTCCATGATAGGACTAGTAGTGGCTAATACTCCAAACTTACTGTGCGACAGCTACTATTCTAAGATGCTTTGTAAGAATTAGCTCATTTCTCTGTAAGGTAGACATATGTTATCCCCGTTTTACAGATGAGGAAACTCAGTCACACAGAAGTTAAGTATCTTCCTCAAGATCAGCTATTATTGCAGCTATTAAGTGGCAGTTAGAGTAGAACCAGCTAGTCGGGTTCCACTAAACCAAACTGTAACAACTGCCTTTAGGACCCTAGGATAAATCCCACTGCAACTCAAGAAAAGTTTTGAGGCTTATCTCTTCCTGGGTCAGATTTAGAAGACATGGAGGAGGAACAGTGAGGATGGGAAAGAAGACCAAGAGATTGTTTCGGCTCTATGTTCTCTGAGCTTGGTGAATTGGGAGGATAAGGTGGATTCCTTACGTGTATATACAGTATATGGATTTTTTTTTTTTTTTAGATTTTATTTATTTGACACAGAGAGCCAGCGAGAGAGGAACACAAGGAGGGCGAGTGGGAGTGGGAGAAGTAGGCAGGAAGCCCCATGTGGGACTCAATCCCAGGATGCTGAGATCATGACCTGAGAAGAAGGCAGATGCTTAACAACTGAGCCACCCAGGCACCCCTATGGATATTTTTTTGAAATCATTCTTTAAAGGCAACTTGCTAAAATATTAAGAGGAAAAACTATTAAATGATCTCTTACTAAAATGGGGAAAACACAGCTCGCTAATATAATACTGAAATACAGTATTATGTTTATTTCAAGAGAATGTATCACAGGAGTGCCAGGTATCCTGAAAAGGAGCCTGGGTATTGCTTAGGGTTTGTAAATAGACAGTATTTTTGTTTCTGTATTAATATTTAAGGAGATATATAGTAGCTATGCAAAATGGGGGGAGGAGAGAAACCTTGCCCATTAAATTTATATGCACCTTTCACATGATTGAGTAGCCACATAAATCTCAGTTCACTGTCAAAATTTCCAGAAACAGAGCTTTTCTCTACAAGTGCTATTACTCACCATACCATATTTCTTTGTAATTTATAGAATGGCCAGGAACAAAAATGTTAAAAATTTATTTGCTATGGTATTTATCATTTCAAATATTAGTTTAGATAAGGCCCATGGACAGTTTCCAATATTATTGTTCAGTAAGTTTTCATTATTAGGATACAGTGAACAAGACTAAACTTAACATTTTCTAATAAAAGATCTTGGTAAATTGTAGAACGGGAACTCAGCTTTGCCAATAAAAAGGTAGTTTGAATAAGGAATGGTACAGAAATGAACTGGTCTTAGGCACAGTGGTCTACTTAAACACTAAACTCATCTCCATTTAAGGACTAGAAAATGATGGTGCCCTTAAGAGAATGCTGAATTGCAAATACAGAGCAACAAAACTGTGTCAATATCTCATGTAGCTGGAGGGGAAGCCTTCAGCAATGGCTGAGTGAGTAAAAAATGTATTTTCCTTTTCCTACCTCAAATTACACCAGTAAGGAACTCTGGAAGATGTGTTAGGAGAACTAGTTTCTTTGCTGTCTTCTCCCATGCTTCATGCCCAACTCTTGCCCCTGTTGGGAAACTCTCCACAGGCTTTGCTGCAATTCAGTTGATGCTTTGCCAAGCAATTTCTTTGGCGGGCCTCCATCATAAAGTTGAGTTGTATCCTCAGATCTCTTTACTTTTGAGGGAGAGAGGATAGAGACTAAGGCTAAATGTCTACTAGTGATCGATTGCATAAAAATCATTTTTCCTTCAGATTCAGGATGTTAATGGCCTTCATTATGGAACCTTAGGCGCATCTGGCTCTGAAAAAAACAACTAAGAAACACTCTGCATTTTTTTTTTCATTTGGTCATAATACACATCAGTGATGGGACTATAACTCATGGTAAACAAAGTGGTTATTTTTATATTATTCGTTTACTACATTTGGCCCTAATGATGACAGAAAGCCACAACAGGAACAAAATTATTAAAAAAAAAAAAAAAAAAAAAAAAAGCCAGGTCAAGATTATCCAGCTAAGAATTCTAACAATGGACCAAAAGGACTAAATTGGAGAACTAGATTACCACCCCTGATGTTAAATTGGAAATTCAATAGGATAGCATCCTATAACTTTCCCAGTATGAAGCCAGGATAGTGAACATAAGATCTCTATTGTGACTCATTTATTTGCTGTTGACTCCCAAATCTACATCTCCAGCTCTGATTTCCTGTTCTGAACTCTAACCTCTAATGGTCTTCTTTATTTCTGCCTGGATGTCCTGGGTGTCTCTAACCCAGCCTATCCAAAACCGAATTACTTATCTCCACCCTCATCCACCCTAGAACTATTCCTTTATATTTCAGTGAATGAATAGTACACCCTTAGACCCAAGCTGGAATTAGAGAACATTCCAGATCTTTTTCTCCCCTTACACTTTCTTCTCATTCATCTAATTAGTGGCCAATCATACGAATTCTACTTGGTCCAGTGTATCAAGCATCGCCATCCTTATAAATAGTTAATACTTGCTGTCTTAGGTCTGGTTCCCTAGAAGGAGAATCCAAACAAGGATTTTGGGTGTACGTGATCTCTTGAGGTAATGAGTTTTAAGAAAAACCTATCAGGGACGGAGAGAAGCAGACTTGGGAAAGGAAAGGAACCTATCATGTGTCTCAGGTAAAGTCTAGCCTGGCCTGACCCACAGGTAAAGGACTTGAAATATTAACCACACAGCGGAATTATGCCCCCTTCAGGCAAGAGGGCCAATCCCTTGCAGACCTCTAGCAGTCACTGACAGAGGGCAGTGGTTGGCAGGGGCGCATCACAGATTGTTTTCTGGGTAGGGTAGCTGCAGTCAGCGGTGGGTGCTTCTCTGGAGAAAGGAGCAGCTGTGAGTTATCAGCATCCACAGTCACTGCTGGGGATGAGGGCCCCCACTTGATGAAAGGCGATCTGGGCAGAGCACTGCAGTTTCTACCACACTAGCCCTCATCATCTCTCTCTTGAACTACTATAGTAACCTTCTTACTGGACTTTCTACTTCTAGACTCGACTATCTTTAATTCACTATCCACACTGCAACCAAGATGATCTTTCAAAAAAGAAAATCTGATCATGCAGCTATTCAAAACTATAGAGAAAAGAGTGAAACTCATTAACATCTCACATCAGCCCTTCATGTTAAAACCTGACACCACCCTCCTAGCCTTAATTTCCTAGAACTCTTCAGCCACCCAAACTTCATGAATGTCTCACACTCACACACACATACATGTGCATGATTTGCACATGTGCACACACTCACCTTTGCTCTAGAAATATCAAAGGCAAATTTCATACTCTCTCATATTACCATGCTTTTGTACTCCTGCTTGATCTGCCTAGAAGATCTTTCTCTCCCTGCTGCCACTTACCTATCTGAGAAATTCCTGTACCTTCTCTGGAAGTAAGTATAGCATCATCTATAAAGCCCTACCTGATTTCCTTAGCCAGACCCACCCAAAGCACTCATTGTACCAAATCACAGCACATGTCATAATGTATTGTAATTGTGTGCTTAAGCACATGTCTCTCCATTTAAACCATAGGCTCTTCCTTTTACCTCCTGGGACTGGCTTTGAGCTAAGTTTCAATCAATGCTAGTGGCTGATCTTTCAGATTTATCATACCTTGAATAACATGTTTCATTAATTTAACACTCATTTTCATGTGGTCCTTCCTTACATGCCCCCAAACTGTCTTCTTGAAGCTCTATGACATATCCCCTTCTTTTAACATTGTAGAATTTAGTAAACAAGTCCATGTTCCTTCAGGATTTTACTAACCTCAATGTTATTTTTCCTGAGTCTTCTGCAGTGCAAACTAATGCAATAATTTATATTTAAGTTGAATACGCTTTAAAAACGGGAGTGAGGGACGCCTGGGAGGCTCAGTTGAGCAGTTGCTTTTGGCTCAGGTCATGATCCCAGAGTCCTGAGATCAAGTCCAGTATCGGGCTCCCTGCTCAGGAGGGAGCCTGCTTCCCCTTCTCACTCTGCCCGCTGCTCCCTCTGCTTGTGCTCTCCCTCTTTCTCTTTCTCTCTCTCTCTAGCAAATGAATAAATGAATCTTTAAAAAAATAATAAAATAGGGGCACCTGGGTGGCTCAGTGGGTTAAGCCTCTGCCTTCGGCTCAGGTCCTGAGCTCAGGGTCCTGAGATCAAGCCCCCCATCGGGCTCTCTGCTCAGTGGGGAGCCTGCTTCCTGCTCTCTCTACCTGCCTATTTGTGAACTCTCTATCAAATAAATGAAATCTTTAAAATAATAATAATAATAAAATAATCAAAAAATTAAAACGGAGTGATATTTCTATAGATGAGGAATGAGAAAGAGTCCTCTGAGACTTAAACAGGAGCATGGATAAAGTGGAGGAATGACAGTGCTGGTGATTCAGAGCACTAACTACAGTGACAGAACAGAGAGGGTGTGTTGGGGAAGAGGTGAGAAACCAACGAGTGTAGAGCCTTGAACACCTCACTGATTGAGATGCAGAGTGTAACTTGTGTAGTCAGAGGGTGTATTAAGTCCTGGCTCTGCCATGTCTTCACTTGTAAGCATCTTAAACCTCTGCAAACATCACTTTCCTCATTTGTAAATTGAGAATGTATAAAGCCTAATGAAACCTAATTAAATATATATAAACCTAATTAAAATGTGCTGACTGAATGCTAGTGGGGAGATGACTGGCAGAAGGGCAAAGGGGAAAGACCAATTCCAAAGAAGGGGAAGTGCTGGCTGGGATCTGGGAGGACTCCCCTAGTAGCTGTTGGTGGCCTAGCTTGGGCAGATGGAGGCAGAAAGATGGAACTGATTCCCTGGTCAGACTGAAACATCAAAAAATGACTCAGGAGCCACTACAGACTAAGGCCCAGTGGTTGCCCAAGCAGGTTGATTTCCTGGGAGAGGTTTCCCAAGTGGCCTGAGAACTAGGAGAGAAGTAGGCCTTTCCCAGATGGGAATTGGTATGGGGGAGATGACCTGGTGTGGTTCTGATTTTGAACCTGGCACAGAGTTGCTCGCCTGAGAGTTGACAGCACATGCAGATAGTAAGGAAGCAGAATCAACTGTAAAAGCATTCACGCCCATGGTAAGAACAACATGTTTGGTCTCAGAGGATGGTTTAGGACAAGAGAAGAGAATCCCCAGGCAACTGCCTGGCTTGATGTACCCCAAGATAATTGAGGAGCTCCTGGGGAACCCACCAACATCTGAAAAACAGGAGGTTCCTCAAAACAAGGCTGTTGAGGGATAACACTTACGTTCAGTCTTTGTGTTTCTCAGTAGAGAGACTTAAGCTAGGAAGAGGTTCCCTCCCTCACTCCTCTTTGGGTATTTGTATTTGGGATATGTTGGGCAGAGACTCACGGTGAGTTTGGGAGAAGGGACAGGGAATATAAGGCTCAGCCTCTACATCCTCTTTGGGACTCAACCTGATCTCAGGATGCCAATGTTTAAGTGTGTATAGTAAAGAGACTGTTCTTGCAGGAAAGGCTTGAGGTTGTCCTCAGGTGTTTGTCCTGGGTGGAAAAGTGATGTATGTTCTTCAACTTAGCTCTCATCAGTTAAAAAAAAAGGAAAGAAGGAAAGAAAAGAAAAAAGCTGACATTCCTTTTAGTTCATTTTAAAAATATATATATTCTTGAAATTGATAAATTAACTTTGTTGAAAATAAATTTGATTTTATTTTCAAACTATCAGAATACCTCCCCCATCCAGATTCCTAATTGTAAACGTCTTATCACATAGGCTGTGTGTATGTGCTATATATATTTATTATATTTATATATATTATATTTAATTATATACATATATAAAACAAGTAGTTGTTTTCTGAGCCTTTTGAGAACAAGTTGCATCCATGGAGTCCTATCACCCCTAAATACTTCAGTGTCTCTTTCCCCAAATCAAGGACACTTTGCTACTTACTCACCATATAACCCTCCAACATTAATACAACACCATCACCCAATTCACCGACTCGTGCACCTCCCCACCCCAGTTCCATTCAAATCTCACCAACTTTCCCAACAACTCTTCTTCCTTTCTGGCACACTGTCCCTTCTAGAAACATACATTGCTGTTGTCAAGTCTCTTCAGCCTCGTCCAGTCTGAAACTGTTCTCCCCTTTCCCTGCCTTTCATGTCCTCAACTGTCCTTCTTCTTATGTCTGTGACAGTTTTAAAGAATACAGGCCTTATACTCCAGAAAGATGATCCTTAGCCTTAGTCAGCTTGACGTTCCCTCACATCTATGCTTGGGCCTTGCTTTCTTAGCAGGAACTCCTCAGAAATGATGCTGTGCTTTTTAGGATTGAGACGAGCTATGTGTTGTTAATCCATCCCACCTCTGGTGATGGTAATGTGAATCACCTGGTCACATTGGCATCTGTAGTTTTCCCTACTGTGAAGTCACCATTTCCCTTTGTAGTTGATTAATGCTCTGTGAGGATATGTTACAAAATTACGCCATCGAATCTCCCATTAACAATCCTAGCTATCCCTGACAGTGAATCTGAATGTTGGCCTGAATGTTTCTACTACCTGCATTCCTGCTGTGTTTATTAGTTGCTATTTTACTGTTAGGGAAAGTTTTCCCTCCTCCCCATTTATTCTTTCATTTACTGATGTATATTAGTATGGACTCATGGCCTCCTATTTTATTCACTGGTTATAATAAATTGGTATCATTATTTTCATGCATAAATTGATCCAGGTTTGGCTGATGGGACTTCTATTAAGGGGCTGCTATGACCTCTGACAGGTCTTCATCATTTTGTGAACACTTTCTTGCTTTCTGAACCAAGCTATTCCAGGATTTTTTTTTTTTTTTTTTTTTTTTTTTTTGTCTATTCTCTTCCCCAGCCCTGGAATCAGCCATCTCTCCAAGGAGTCCTGGTATTTTAGAGAAGGTTGGTATTGGAAAACCAAGATCTGGCTACTAGATGTGCTCATGATACTGGAGTGTCATGGCTTCCAGACTTTTTTCAGTGGACAGACTTAGGAAGTATATGTGTGTATGTATATATCCCTGAATTTATCTCAGCACTTCTAATACTAATACGTTTCAGGGTTCTTTCAAACTTTGCCTCCTTCCATGTTTTACCTTCTTCAATGGTGAAAACTTGGCTCTCTCATACTAAATGTATTGAATTATCTGCTCAATTTTCTTATTTGCTCAATGTAAGCAGTCTCCCAGCCATGTTGGTTGTCTGCTCTGTTTAACTGCTACGTACACCACCTCTTCGTTCTTGGGAACCTGTGGGCACAACATCAACGTGCTTCTACGCAATTCCCTCCTCTCCACTTTAGTGTCCTGTGTCCTTGGGTGTAGGTGGGCATGCTGCCAAATCACCTCCATGCAGCTCACCAGCACTTTGCCCACCCCTGCCTCACTGCCTCTCTGCCAGGAAGGAAAGAGAGTGAAAAGGAAGAGAAGATGGGGGGTGGGGGGCAGGATTGAAGGAGAATGGTGGAGATTGAAGGACATTTTCTCTCATGTTAAAAATATCCATTTGACCAACTTCCTTTGCCTTTCAATTGATTCTGAACTGGGGCGGGGAAGGAGGTGTTTTTATTGACACCCACCCTTCACTGCATGCAAAACTCCAACAATGGAATTTAATTCCCTTAGAAGCAAAGATTAATTTGTTTTATATTTGGCTATATATAGCCATTTATGAAAATGCACCTGGTCTCTCTGCCCCCAGAGAGGGGGGCAAAGAGACCAGGTGCATTTTCACAAATGGCTTGAAATTCAGACAAGGGTAAATTCATTCATTCTGCTGCTGGCTGTATGTAGTTCACTTCCTCGCCTTAGAAAGTGCTATCTATCCTTATCAACCTACTAGCCAAATTATGTCTCTATAACCTGGGATGGTGCTTGGGGAAATATCTTAAAGTGAGCAATTGTTGAAGTTGCTTTGCTGTGGCATCGTAATCCTCCAAGGGATTTTTCTTTTGAACCCAGACTGTGGCTTGGTGGGCCACCTTCCAAGCAAAGTATTAAAGGAGGCAGGGATTTTAAAAACCAGCCCATAGTCCTGCCTCTTTGGACACACTTTTTTTTAGTGTTTATTTGAGCTGAAGTGACATCCCTGACAGACGGGATTGGGTTGGTCAAAAGGCCAATGGGAGTTGGAAAACCAGGGAAGGTCAGGCAGAGGCATAGGGGGTGGGCATGGGCAAATAGCAGAGTCTGGACTAAATCTGGAGGTGAGGCTGGGTGCACCTGGAGGTCATGAGTACTGAGATCACTAGCCAGGGCTGTGAATGAAAAGGAAGGCTGAGCCACAGATAGAAGCTTTGTGCACTGCTGTAAGGCTCTGGAAAAGGACACCCAGGCCTTCAGACACACACAGTACTCAGCTTTCTGTTTAAAGCTTGCTTCAGACTATAGCAAACCTGTCTTTGGAAGCTAGCAGTGGAGTCCTTGTCAGAGGTCCACAAAGGCCAGAAAGTACTTCTGGTAGTAGGCTTCTCAGCAGGCCCCTCCACCCACCTCACCTCCTCACTACTAGAACAGAGCTGCCCTTGCCTCTCCAAGGTAGGGAGTGGTGGTGGAGTCAGCCAGGGAGTTCTGCCACTCGCTTCTAGTGGCAGAACTCTAAGCTGTCCTCCCTCAAGGAGGAAGGTAGGTCCCAGTCTTTGCTGACTCTTTTCAATCCAAGCCTATGGTTATTGCTAGAAGAAATTCTTCTGGATTTATAGTCTGTAGATGATTGATTCCAACCTGAGTTTTCAGTAGTGATAAATCATTTCCCCCATATCCATGCTCTACTGATTATTTCAGTGGACTTTAGGGAGGGAATTGCGAGGCTTCCATACTCTACCACCATCCTGCTCAGAAGAGTCATTCATAGGAGCAGGCAGAAGAGTGTTAGAAGGAGCAGTCAGAGAAGAAAGAGGAGATGAGAAGAGGTCAATGCCTCAAAGGTCAACATGAAGATGAGTGCTCAGCAGTTTCAAAGACATCAATAAAGAATAGGCTGAATCTGGCAATCAGGAAGTGACTGAAGACCCTTGAAAGTACTATTTCAAAAGACTTAAACTAGAGTGTAAGCTGAGCCTTATGGAGAAATGAAAATAGCAAACATGAGTACTTTTTAAAGACATTTGGCAATAAATAAAAAGACAAGGAAAGTGATGGGATATAGGTTGAGAGGGAGTAAGGCAAAGAGAGAAGGTTTTGTAGGGTTGAGACAGTAAAGGCCGGCGTGGCTCCCAGTGTTGGCAAGCCCCCTCGGCTCCCTGACCCCAGATTCCCACGGCTGAACAGCTTGCTTCGTTCCTACCACCAGGCATAGAGCATGACTTGGGAAGGCAGGTCACACAGGAGAGATCACCCTGACTTCTGCACCAGCGTCTGTGACTTTCAATTTAACCCAGACCACATAACTTCTTGCAAATCATGGCCAGCAGTACAACTGAGGGCCCAAAGAGCTGACAGAGTTCTGCTCTACATAAACCCTAGTGACAATGACAACAAACTAACATGTTGAATACATACAGTAGACCTGACTGTCCTACGTTTGCATAGCTCACCCAGTCCTCTCAACCTCTCTCTTGTGTGGGGGTATTAGAACTCACATTTTACAGATGAGAAAACTGAGGTTAGGAAAGTTTAGTTAGTTGTCTAAGTCATAGGGTTGGTAGCAAGAAAGCTGAGGTTCAAAATTAGATATTTCTGATTCCAAAGGCTGTACTTCTCCTTGGGCACCTGAGGCCAAAATATAGCCTACAAGCAACATGAAACCTAACCATGAGTAGCCTAGATTCATAGAAAGTAGGGAGCTATAGGACCAAAGAGAGACAAATTAGGGCCAGATGGGTTTGCCAGATAAAGTACAGGATGCCCAGTTAAATTGGAATTTCAGATAAATAGCAAATATATTATTAATATAATTACATTCCAAATATCACATGTGATACACTTACACACACAAAAATTGTTGTTTATCTAAAATTCAAAATTAATTGAGCACCCTGTATTTTTATTTGCTAAATCTGGCAACTGTATGGCCAGATGTGGAAGGTTCTAAAATATACTAAGGAATTTAGACTTTATTTCATGGCTAACATGGACCCACTGAGGATTTGGGCACAAAAGGGAGTGACACTGATAAAGTGGTATTTGGGACCAGCCAGAAGACAACGATATTCTGAAATATAAGACGAGGATGTTGGAGGAAGGAAAGAAAAATGGCAGGATCTAGTAGCCGGTTAAATATGGACAGATGAAGAATAAGGAGAAATCCAGGATGATAGGTTTTCAGCCTGGATGACTGAAAGAGTGACAGCTACTGACGGAAGGAGACATGTCTAGAGGAGGAATTCCTTTGAAGGTAAGTAAAAATAGACTTTGAGGTGATGCTTGCATATCTAAGTGAATTTTACAAGAAGAAAAGTAATTCACCTTTTCTTCAGCACCTTTTCCATGGTACTGCCGAGATAGGCTATTACTCCTCAGCCTCAGGCCACCCAGGGCAGGTCCCTACAAAGACCAAAATTTTTGGACAGACAAAACTGTCACCACCAGCAGATGGCAACATCAGAACTTGAAGTCCCAGGCCACCGAAATCAAGTCTGGCCTTGTTCCTGATACTCCACACTACTTCCAATTAGAGATCTAGATGCAGATCTCCAGGGAAGGCGGAGAGGAAGCTTTGGCTGCCCGAGAGTTGGGAAAAAGGAGCTGAATGGGAGGAAGAGTTTGCTAAGAGGACACGGGGGAGGAGGGCAGGAGAGAACTTGGGAGCATCTCTGGCAGAGAAAACAGCATGGAGAATGGCTAGGAAGCTTGAGCAAGCCTAGCAGTTTGAAAACAGCAGCATTACGTGATGTTCCTAGCAAACAGGGAGAATAATAGGAGGATGATGAAAGGAGATACAGGAAAGGAATAAAGATGCTGCTTATTCCCAGACCACACCCAGGAACTCAGAATTACCTGTAGGCAACTGAGCATCACCGACCAGATTTGTGTTTCAAAAGGGTCATGCTGGTGGCAGTTGTGTGACCCCTGGACAGAAGGCCAATTAGGAAGCAGCTGTGGTGGTCCAGGGGCGAAAGAATGAGAAGGGGAGGCAGAAGGAGAAGTTTGGGAGAATCAATAGGAGGTGGAGAGGGAAGAGTTGTGAGGTGACCAAGAGGCCTTTTCCAGGGTGACTGGGAATGGTGATGATATTTACAAAACAGAGTGCAGGAGGAACATATTCAGGAAGGAAGTGTGAAGTTATTCATTTTTGCATTCTGACAACATAACTCAGAGCTGACAGAGTAGACAAGCTGACTAAATGCAAGTTAATTTGCATTTGATTTTGAACATATTTATTTTATCACTGGAACACGTAGGGGGAAATGTTTGGCAGACTGTTAGAAATATAGTTCTAGAAGCTTAGAAGAACAATGAAAGCCTGTGAATTAGCTTTTCATTTTTTAAAAGATTCTATTTATTATTTATTTATTTATTTATTTATTTAGAGGGAAAGCATGCTTGAGAGCAGGGGAAGGGCAGAGGGAGAGAGAGAGAATCTCAAGTAGACTCCCCACTGAACAGGGAGCCCAATGTGTGGGGCTCATATCACCACCCTGAGATCACGACTTGAGCTGAAATCAAGAGTCAGCTTCCTAACTCACTGAGCCACCCAGGCGCCCCTGAATTTCCTTTTTATTTTTTAATTTTAAATTTATTTTTAGTTTTTAAAAGATTTTATTTATTTATTTATTTTACAGAGAGAGAGAGAGAGAGAGAGAGACAGCGAGAGCAGGAATACAAGCAGGGGGAGTGGGAGAGGGAAAGCAGCCTTCACACCAAGCAGGGAGCCCAGTGCGGGGCTCGATCTCATGACCCGGGGATCATGACCTGAGCCGAAGGCAGATGCTTAACGACTGAGCCACCCAGGTGCCCCTAAAATTTTTTTAAAAATTTATTTGTCAGAGAGAGAGAACAAGTAGGGAGAGCAGCAGGCAGAGGGAGAAGCAGGCTCCCCATGAGCAGGGAGCCCAATGTGGGGCTCGATCCCAGGACCCCAGGATTGCGACCTGAGCTGAAGGCAGACACTTAACCGCTTAACCCACTGAGCCACCCAGGAATCCCTCAGACATTTCTTTTAAGGGACCGCAAAGCTTTTAATTTATCCCATTTTTCTTTTTCAGAGAGCCCTCCCCACATGTCCCCACCCCCAAACGCTGTAACTGTTGAGAATTAGAACTGTAGACTTAAGGAGAAACTTTTCCTTTTCATCACTGACGGGAAACAAAGTCAGAGAATGAAGGTGCCCTCTTTTTTATTTTACAGATCTGATGTGTCAGATGGAGGCTCTTTGGTTGGCGAAGCCTCGAGCAGACTGGGAAGATTCTATATCTGACTAGGCCAACTCTTCTCCCACT
This sequence comes from Enhydra lutris kenyoni, assembly GCF_002288905.1. Lineage (NCBI taxonomy): Eukaryota > Metazoa > Chordata > Mammalia > Carnivora > Mustelidae > Enhydra > Enhydra lutris. The sequence continues at coordinate 13,507,307 of NW_019154088.1, read as the reverse complement.
CATTCATATCAGACTGTTGAGTAGGCACTGGTTGTGCCTTTGAAAAGTTTCTTTGGCTGATCTTCAAATATCATTTCACCTTTTCTTTTTAATGGTCCACAGATACTTGGTCTAATAATGTTGGTGGGGTTTTGACTTCCTATTGGAAATCATTGCGTGGGACTAGGAATGGGACTTGGAGGCAAAGTGGTGTAATTCACACAAGTTTGTAACAATGGAGGAAAACATTGCTTCCCAATCCCCTGGGTGGGAGGAGCTGCTGGGGATACTGGAATTAAATCGATGCTCTTTGAAGATGGTTTCTCTAAATTACTGTCACTCAGGTTCAAACTCTCTTCCCAGGACCGACTTATCCGTAGTGCGGTTTGTACCTGCCATTCATGAATTGCTTCTCTAGTCATTAAATTCATGCCTTCCTGCTGTTTGATTTGATGAAGGCAACCAAAGGAAGCATGGATGGGGATGGGAGAAGGTGGTAAAAACCCTTTGCAGCCAGGGTAATCTTTTGAAGATGAGAATGTGGTCATGTCAGTCACAGACTTGGAATTCTTCAATGGCATTGTATTGACCAGACAATGTTGTGCCATAAGCATTGTGTCATTTCTTGGAGTTACCATGTCAGCTTGAAACACCTGTGAGTTATCACCAAGCCCACTGATCAACGGGGCGCTGTTGGATCTTCTCAGCATGTCATCTGTGGTGGTTGAACTCGACAGCAGCTCCAAGTCTAGCTCTATTTTCTCTTGTGCCATGTCGGCGTCAAGGAAGAAATCACTGCTTGGTTGGAAGTTCTCAAGGTTTTCTGGCTCCCATTCACACAAGGACAAGTCAGCTGGGCGAGGAGTTGTGGACAGACAGGAAAGGGGGGAAAAGAGAAGAAAGGAGGAACCTCTTAGATGTGTGAGGTGCTCATCTTGGCAGTCCTACCTACCATCCCTAATACCAGTGGGCACAAAGTAGGGGGCAGGACTAGCTCAGAACCTCCTACCCCCCAGCCTCGGGGTCCCTAATGCTGAGAAGATCCTCTACCTCAAAGTCTATAATGAAAATGAGGAATTTATCTTAGTCACTCCCGCGAATCGTTCTTTATTTCTCTCAGCAAAGGAAACCCCAAGTCTGAATTTCCTTTTTTAATCAAGACAAGGGAGTGAGAAAAGTCCATGGACAAAATCCCTGCATGTACTTAGCAAAGTAAAGCTCAAGTAGAGAGCAAGTGATAGGGAAAAAAGCTAATGAAGCAAACAGAAAATGGGCAGCCAGAGAGGTAGGCGAACGAGAAAGTTTGGTGTAATGAAAACACAGAGATAAATTTCAAGGAAGGGATTTGCACACCCATGCTCATGGCAGCATTTTAAATAATGGCCAGGTGGAAGCAATCTAAATGTAATGGGTGGATGAGTGAATTAAGAAAATATGGTAAATACATAAAAAGGAATATTATTCAACCTTAAAAAAGGAGGAAATCCTGTTATGTGTTACATAACAGGGTAAATCTTGAGGACATTGGGCTGAGTGAAATAGGCCAGCCACAGAAAGAGAAATACTACATGATTCTACTTATATGAGGGATCTAAAATAGTCAAATTCATAGAACCAGGAAGTAGAATGGTGGTTGCCAAGGTCTGGTGGGGAGGAGGAGAGAGGAGTTGTTATTCAGTGGGTCTGAGTTTCAGTTTTGCAAGACGAAAAAATTCGAGAGAACTTAACAACGAGCATATGGTTAACACTAGCCTACTGTACCTTAAAAATGGTTAAGATGTTTTGTTTTGTTTTGTTTTTTTAAGGGAAGGGGTTGTTTCAAGGGTCTGGCTGCAGAGATGCCTGATGGAATAAGGACTGGTGTGTGTGTGTGTGTGTGTGTGTGTGTGTGTGTACCTTTAGTGAGAGCATTGAATAAGGTGGTTGTGATGACAATTAAATGGCACTTGGCCATGGAATGAATGGAAGGTAAGGAAGTAGAAAGAGCAAGTGAATTTGGCTTCTGCAAGGAGTATGGCCACAGAGGATATGGATCTTTCCAGAGTAGCAGGACATTAAGGGAGGATAGATTTAGGGCTCACCTTGTTTGCATCCATTCTCTCAGGGGTTACAGGCCTTCACTGATTATTGTCTAATGTCCAAAAACAGTCATTTAATACATTTTGTCCAGGCTTCTAACTATTTACTATGGGAGGACATTTTTCGTACCAGTTAATCATTTGTGGGCAGTGATGGGACTCTCCTTTATGAGTTCAATATTTTTAAAATCATTTTAAATATAAAATGGGGAGTGGAATCAGAAGAAAAAAAAAATCAATCACCTTCCAGATTCTCCCTTTTTCAGTACCTCCCTGGGGATTCCAGAAAGGTCAACTTTTATTAGCTCTAGTAAGTAACAGTCCTATTCTGCATCCTCATGAACAGGGTCCGGATAGCGCCTGCCTGGACAGGCTAATAATTTGGCAACCTCCAAACCCAGTATCTGAAAAATATTCTTAGAGGGTGGGAGGCTCACCTGTGGGGAGGAAGGCAGCAAGGACTGCTGCTGCTGGGGAACAAGGAGGCCTTGGAGTCCAGCGCTCAGGCCAACTTACCTCCTCCTACAGCAGAGACTGCCCAGCCTAGGTGATTCTATGCACAGGAAAATGGAAACTGAAAACAATCTCAGGCAACAGGGATTGCCCCATAGGACATCCACCCAGCCCAGACCACCCAGACTGCTTTAAGTGTAACCCCCCAACTTAGGCCTGAGAAGACAGACCATGGTGTAACCTCTAAAATGACTGACAAGTACTTTTACTTTATTATCATTCTAAAACCTCCATCCAAAGAGGAACACAAGCTGGGGCGCCTGGGTGGCTCAGAGGGTTAAGCCTCTGCCTTCACCTCAGGTCATGGTCTCAGGGTCCTTGGGATCGAGCCCCACATCGACTCTCTGTTCAGCGGGAAGCCTGCTTTCCCCTTTCTCTCTGCCTGCCTCTCTGCCTACTTGTGATCTCTGTCAAATAAATAAATAAAATCTTCAAAGAGGAGCATAAGCCTCATTTACATATTTCCTTAAGGTGCATGCATGGCCTTATGCCCGCCTCTACATACAATGACAAGGCTTCTCTATATAAATATTCATCTTAACCCTTAATAAAAAGAACCCATTCACCCTTGCTTCGGGAGTCATGGCTTTGGAAGTTATTCCCCATGATCTCCTTATTTGCTGCAAATAAAGTTTCCTTTGTGGGGCAACTCACCCGACATGTTTCTATCTGTGACTCACCAAGGAGCCAACTCACATTGGTTTGGTTACACTATGTCATTATCTTTGTTGATTCTTTCTTCATCTGTGAGCTAGTCTGTAATCAGGCATAATCCTTCATTGTCAAAAGCTTTGTGTAATATTATCACATTTATTTCTAGAAATTCTGTTATCTTATATACAAGAATTTTAATTTCAATTTGCAGGTGATTTGTATTTGCATAGAGACTAAAGTATTAAAAAATTTTGGGGAGAGCATAGAAATTAGTCTTAAGAAGAAAGACCCACTTCCTACAGTCACATAGGTGATGCAATGAAAAACTTCAAGGAATGTCTGAAGAGAGAGATGGGTCGAAAATGATTTAATTTTATTTGTGGTTGGTTCCTAAGTGATTTTTCTGATGTTACAGTAACACGTTCTCTTATATAAGCATGGAACTATGGGGAACCAGAAATTCGCTAATGAGGTCATGAGAAGCTGCCTCTCCCATGATTGGTGATTAATAAAAATTGTTGATTGGTATACTTCAGTGGCTCAGTCAGTTGAGCATCCAACTTTTGATTTCAGCTCAGGTCATGGTCTCAGGGTCATGGGATCGAGCTCCATGGCAGTGTCCACACTCAGTGGGGAGTCTGCTTGAGATTCTCCCCTCTCCCTCTTTCTGCCCCTGCCCCACCTCTTCTCTAAAATAAGTAAATAAAATCTTTAAAAAATAATAATAATTGTGGATTGAATGACTGAAAAAATAAAGATATTTGTAATATTACACAGTTAATATAGAAACTTACTTTCTTTTTGAAAATTGAATGCCTCTTTCTTTATGCTGATAAACTATATGCCAGCTGAACCCCTCGGCCTTTCTTTTGAGCTTTCCCAAGTGAAATGCACTTATAAAAGAACATTACTAAGTGATGTAAGTACCAACTTCCTGAAATACAGCCTTCATTTGCTCCTTCAGGGATAGATGAATGAAAATCATCAGTCTTTCTTTGTCTGAAGATATCTTTAGTTCTCTTTCAGTTTAGGTAGGGATAGAAGTCTAGTTTGACCATTATTTCCCTCAGTACTTTGAAGAACTGTTTTGGCCTTGAATTATGCTGATAAGAAGTTCATTGTCCAATTGTTGTGTCCTTGTAGTTAATCTGTCTTTTTTCTCTTCTGTTGAAATTGTGTTCTCTGTATTTGGAGACCTAAAGTTGTAGTACGGTGTGTCTTGCTATACATTATTTTGAGTCATCTTGCTCTGGACCTGAGGGTCATTGACTTTCATCACACTGACATTGGTCCCAATTATGAGATCTCTTATCCACTACATTAATCATCTTACGTATTTGTTTTCTCTTGATGCCATAACAAATTACCACAAACTTTGTGGCTTAAAATAACACAAACTTATTATCTTACAATTCTGTAAGTGCAACACAATTCAGAAGTGCAACACACATCTCTTTGGACTAAAATCAAGATGTCAGCATGAATATCCTCCTTTCTGGTGGCTCTAGGATGGGATCCCTTTCTTTACCTTTTACAGCTTCTGGAAGCCACCCAAATTCTTTTGTTCTTATCCTCTTCCTCCATCTTCAAAACCAGCAATATAGAATCTCATTGACCCTTCTGCTGTTGTTATATCTCTTTCTTTGTTTCCTTCCACAGCTGAGAAAGATCCACTTTTGACTCTTGTGATTACAATGAGCCCACTGGGACAATCCCAGATAATCTTCACATCTCAAGGATCTTGACCTTAATCACATCTGAAAATGCCTTCTTCCAAGTAGGGTAGCATATTCACAGATCCCAGGGATTAGGACATAGACATCTTTGGAGGATCACTAATCAATTTATTATTCCTTGAGACCTTAGCTTCTATCAAAGTCTTACCCAGTTTTTGCTGGTGTTTCTAAGGGCATCAAATTCTCTTGCTCCAGCTACTTTATTGAGAGGCTTAGCTCTTACTTCCACTACCAGTGACCTCTGTGAGAATGTCATTCCTCCAGACACAGTAGTCATTGATGATAATCAAAATTATGATGGTAGTCAACCAGAGCCTTTGGGGTTCCCAGGCTACATGGAGGCAGAGGGGAAAGAGAAAAAAATGGTCTGTTCCCCAGCCTTACGGCTATATTCCCCCCCGCCCTGAGTTTCGGAGTATAGTGAATAATGCCAGTCTCTTAAATTTTTTCATGAGTTTAGAACTTTTTCTAAAACTAAGCTTTCTTTCCAAAGAAATTCAAAACTAGACAATTGGTTCTAATTAATGGATAAGCCACATTCTATCCCCTCCTAGGTATTATCTCCTTTTCTCTTACTCTACATACCTGGCACATCTGCCTCACATGCCTACCAAAACAATGAAAGTCCCTATGCATCTCAGTTTGTGCCTGTGGCTTATCATTTCACCCATACCAATCAAGTGCAGCATCCACTTGGTATCCCAAGTGCTACCATTCCTCGGGTTCTCGACACCGCACGTTCTGAATAAATTTGGAGGTCAGTTAAGACTTCCTTCTATAGAATGAGTGAGTTGATGAAATATTACAGGTCTACACACAGTTTAGGTGGGCGATTCAATCCTCGGTTATTTTCCTATAACCAACATTATTCAAGAGAACATCACATCTGAGATTATCTCAATCTTTTATCCTACCTGGACCCAAAGTCTCTTCAAATCTGTCTCTGCTTCACTATTGTCAAGCTCCTTCCTATATTATTGTGATCCCCACATATTCTCAAGTCCTACAGTTCTTTTGGGATGTAGGCAGATTCCTTCTACAGCAGGACTTGTACTTCCCTGCTCAGGCTGGGCAGAGCTCTGACACTGGCTTTCAGACTGAAGGCCAAAAGGGTGAAGAAAACAAGAGTCCTCTTGCAATGAATTTATTTCAGTTGAGTTCATATATGATCTCTAGGCAAGGGGAAGTTGTTTTCCTCTGCTAAGAGGAAATGGTCTGCTTCTTTTAGCTAAGGAGATTTAGGAACAATTGGGAGCTCAAGGTTCTGTGGCTCAGCCACCCATATTTCATTGTCCAGGTTTTAGGGTCTCACATTTTTCCTATCTGGAAAAGACTTTGACATGGGAGACCTGTTGTTTCTATGCATTCAATCTTTTTTGCAGTTCTGCCACTCTAAATCCTGTACCTAATTTTCAACAGTGTCTAACTTACCACTGCAAGAAATGGGAGTCTCCTTTATGGTTGCCATAGAAGTCCTCTGGCTTTCATAATGTTCTTACATTGGCAATAAGCTGCTTCAAACTAGTGCGTGCGTGCGTGTGTGTGTGTGTGTGTGTGTGTGTGCACGCATGTGTTCTGCAAGGCTTGTAATGCTGTTAGAAGCAACCAGTCTATTCCTCAATTCTGATCAGTATAAGTTCACCTATACCAATCAAGTACAGAATCTACTTGGCACCCCAATGCTTTATCTTCCATTTGTACCTCACCCCAATTAACTGTAGGTAAAAGCTTTGGTAACAGTGACGCATGCCACTGCATAGCAGGGATTACTCTCCACTTGCCATCAGGAAAACCAGTCCTATTGCTTTCAGATAGGTGGGCTACTCAACTCCAAAATCCCATTTTGAGGGTCTGCTCTTGAAGACCACTCCCGATACCAGCATTTTTAACTGAGGGTACTAAGAAAAGAGAGCTTGAAGCAAAAGATTATGTGCGAATGCTTTACTGATGGGCGGGCGCAATTCCCCAGGAAGGGGAGAGAGAGAGGGAGGGAGAGAGAGAGGGAACAGAAGTGAAGTAGTGAAAAAGTAAAAACAAACATAATGGATGTATTACCAAGATGGCCATAGTTTCATTGCAAACAAAAGCTGATTGTTTCATCTTGTAGGGCATCTCCAGACAGTACTTACAAAGTTACTGCTTCTCAGAACCATCCACCACACAGGAGGCGGAGTTTACAATGCTGGCTTCTTTCTGTCTCCTGTCTCTCATGGGTTGAGTTTTACCACACAAACTCCCCAGTACTGCAAGACTGTATTACCCGACCCCACCAGGAAGCTTCTTGGGAAGCCGGAGCCTCTGAAGTCTATTCCGGCTAATTTTGGGGTGCTTTGGTCCTTCCCCCTAGTCAACAGTATGTGTAGGGGCCGGATGGCAGCAGCGGCTCTGGCTATGGCTTTATGATTGTTGGATGCCTCACAGGGTTTTTGTCAGGACTCAGTCAGGTAGTACCCAGTGCCTGGCATATAGTAAGCATTCAGCAAATGCTAGTTGTTATTATTAATAGTAATATAGTGAATTTTCATGTGTGATTATTATGTGGTTTGACTGTTATGAGCATTTGTCCCACCCCTTCTAAGACTTTGTTGAGCACCTCTGGACTCAGTCAGCACTCTGATACAGAGACAGACATGTACGTGTGAGTGGTTCAACAATGCTATGGGCTGTTGTCTACAGTATGGGAGACAGCCAGGATGCCTGAGCATTTTGCTTTTCTAAAAACATGACTACAATAATGCTTTCCATTGGCTAGCTACCTTAAAAAATTCTTTTAAACTTTTAACTGGTCTCTCAAATCCCCTAAAGAAATAAATTACTATAGTTGTTTGTTCTAAATTATAGCCATGTAGCTGAAGGATAATTTGCCCATTCACAGAGTCATAGATTTGTTTCTGAAACCATGAATACCGAAGCCCTCAAATGTCAAATATCTGAAGGATAATATGTCTTTGGGAAATTTTCTGCATCATCCTCTGAGTTTGGTTACTCATAAATGAATATCTTTCATTTAATGAATAATTCAAATCTTAGTCTTGTCACCATAGAAAAGAGCGTTGCCCTCCTCTAATGTTTCTTTATGAGGCATTTAGTGCCACAGACATAAATGTTTACTTCCCTTGAGGGAATGACAGCTCTTGACAAGTGGAAACATGATTTCAGCAAAGAAATTGCTGTTCTTTATGTTAAAAATGGCTTCAATATTCTGCCTTGATTCCTGCTTAAAATATATGGAAAGGATTTTTATAGTCAAAGTAAATCTCTGTACTGATGAATGTGATAGACATGAGCAGTGAAAAAAATGAATTTTGGGAATTCAAAATATATGCCTTTGCCTTTCTGGAAGTAAGGGCTGAGTTTTTAAAAATAAAAACTGATGGAAGTTATTCAGTCTAATGAAGAATGTAAGCTACAACATGAGTGATTTCTAATAAATTTCCTACATCATGCTTTTCTTGTTGATGATAAATGTTTACCATGAGTGTCTGGTATTTGGATTGAAACCAAGTGATGACCCAGTTGTCCCTGTTCCCTGATCTTCTTCACCTCCAACGCCTGAGAACAAATTTGGCTTCATCAATTCTGATCTTTGGCCTTGTGCCCTAAACATGGCAGGGGGCTCCTGGCATGATGCTTCAGGCCAACCTGAGCAACTACCTTCTGAGACTGTCTTTGGCCCCGAGAGAGTAGTAGGACATGCACAGGACATGGAATCAGGTGCCATCAAAGTAGCAGAGAAATATAAGGACTGTATGGTAGAATTATACAGGAAGTATTGAACTTAAAGTTGGGAAATTATGAAAGAGAAAGAAAGCCAGGAAACCAAGAATATTCTTTAAGCCTTTCTATGTTCCAAGTGCTTTAAAGTTTAGACATTTAATCTCCACAACAACGCTTTAACAAAGCCATTTTATCTTCATTTGTATAACTGTGAGAACAGAAGCTCTGAGAGGTGAGGTTAGGTACCTTTTTCAAAGTCACTTAAGCATAGATTTCTTAGGGAAAGTTAATAGTTCTGTGTGCTGATTGTGTACATAGATGGGTGGCATGAGGCAATGGTAAGAAAGAGATTGGAAAGCTAGATTTCACCCAGATAGTGAAAGCCTTAATAAACCATGTCCTTTTCACTATACAAGGCTGGCCTAAGTCCTTGTTACCTCTGTAACTGAGAGAAAGTATTTAACCTCTCTCTACCTGAATTTCCCTGTCTTTAAAATGGAGGGAAGGGGAGTGACACCATCACACCTACCTCAGAAAGTTTCCTTAGTTTTTTAGTGTAGGGGCACCTGGGTGGTTCAATTGCTTATGCATCTGACTCTTGACTTCTGCTCAGGTCATGATCTCAAGGTCATCATCTCAGGATTGTAAGATGGAGTTCTGCGCCGGGCTCCACACTGGGTGTGGAACCTGCTTAAGATTCTCTCTCTTCCTCTCCCTCTACCCCTAAAAAGAAAAAAAGGAAAGGAAGGAATTAATTTATTTATTTATACATAGAAAAGTGCCATACAAATTCACCTCATTTCTTGGCATTTCTAGTTGCAAAAATTTACAATTTTTTGGTAAATTTTTTTTGTAAAGCTGGGAGGACATGAAATAAATATCATCATAGAAGTGTAACTTGAGGTTTAGCTGTCTTGATATTCCAAAAGTCACCCAACCCACTGGAGAATCCACCATCCCATAGGATTTAATGGAAATGGTTTTGCACCCACTTCCTATGTAAAATGAGACTCTTTGCTGACTGGACTGCCTATTCCACACTATCTACACTGCACACCACCTACATTCTTGAATTCTCCAAAATACCATTGGCAGCAGAACATACATAGAGCAGACTTTTACAAGGATTTGAAGGCAAAGCTGGTGAGGTTACATCAGGGTAGATATTAGGTATCCTTGTTCTTAAATGCGCTTTGCCCTATTCTGCCTCTGAGAAGTCCTCACTGGCCATCTCTTCACAAACAACCCCAGCTAGCATCATTTTGCTCCAGTTTCTTTCTTCCTTTCTTTTTTGTCTTCCCATTTTCTACCCACATATTCATAAACCCCACCCTATTCATATTATACTTATGTAGCAATAGTAACGAACACTGATTAAAAGCTCATTTTGTACTAGGAAGTATAAGAACTTTATATGTGCTCTTTGATTTAGCAGACATTTTCTCTCCTTTTGTTGTGCCCCATATTCATGCCCAAACCCTTGAAGTTTCATCTTTTTTTTTTTTTTAAAGATTTTATTTATTTGAGAGAGAGAGAGAGTGAGAGAGCATGAGAGGGGAGGTCAGAGGGAGAAACAGACTCCCCATGGAGCTGGGAGCCTGATGTGGGACTTGATCCCAGGACTCCAGGATCATGACCTGAGCCGAAGGCAGTCGCTTAACCAACTGAACCACCCAGGCACCCTGAGTTTCATCTTTTTTGTTCTTCAACAAATATTAAACAACTC